>NW_021703779.1:16119812-16286668 GCF_005190385.1 Monodon monoceros
GGACCAGATGGCTTCACAGGTGAATTCTATCAAACATTTAGAGAAGATGTAACACCATCCTTCTCAAACGCTTCCAAAAAATTTCAGAGGAAGGAACACTCCCAAATTCATTCTATGAGGCCACCATCACCCTGATACCAAAACCAGACAAAGATACTACAACAAAAGAAAATTACTGACCAATATCACTGATGAATATAGATGCAAAAATCCTCAACAAAATACTAGCAAACAGAATCCAACAACACATTAAAAGGATCATATACCATGATCAAGTGGAATTTATCCCAGGGATGCAAGGATTCTTCAATATACGCAAATCAATCAATGTGATACACCATATTAACAAATTGAAGAATAAAAACCATATGACCGTCTCAATACATGCAGAAAAAGCTTTTGACAAAATTCAACACCCATTTATGATAAAAACTCTCCAGAAAGTGGGCATAGAGGGAAATTACCTCAACATAATAAAGGCCATATATGACAAACCCACAGCAAACATCATTCTCAATGGTGAAAAACTGAAAGCATTTCCTCTAAGATCAGGAACAAGACAGGAATGTCCACTCTCACCACTATTATTCAACATAGTTTTGGAAGTCCTAGCCACAGCAATCAGAGAAGAAAAAGAAATAAAAGGAATCCAAATTGAAAAAGAAGAAGTAAAACTGTCACTGCAGATGACATGATACTATACATAGAGAATCCTAAAGATGCCACCAGAAAACTACTAGAGCTAATCAGTGCATTTGGTAAAGTTGCAGGATACAAAATTAATGCACAGAAATCTCTTGCATTCCTATACACTAATGATGAAAAATCTGAAAGGGAAATTAAGGAAACACTCCCATTTACCATTGCAACAAAAAGAATAAAATGCCTAGGAATAAACTTTCCTAGGGAGACAAAAGACCTGTATGCAGAAAACTATAAGACACTGATAAAAGAAATTAAAAATGATACCAACAGATGGAGAGATATACCATGTTCTTGGATTGGAAGAATCAATATTGTGAAAATGACTATACTACCCAAAGCTACCTACCCATTCAATGCAATCCCTATCAAATTACCAATGGCATTTTTTACAGAACTAGAACAAAAAATCTTAAAATTTGTATGGAGACACAAAAGGCCCCAAATAGCCAAAACAGTCTTGAGGGAGAAAAATGGAGCTGGAGGAATCAGACTTCCTGACTTCAGACTATACTATAAAGCTACAGTAATGAAGACAATATGGTACTGGCACAAAAACAGAAACAGAGATCAATGGAAGAAGATAGAAGGCCCAGAGGTAAACCCACGCATCTATGGTCAACTAATCTATGACAAAGGAGGCAAGGATATACAATGGAGAAAAGACAGTCTCTTCAATAAGTGGTGCTGGGAAAACTGGACAGCTATATGTAAAAGAATGAAATTAGAACACTCCCTAAAACTATACACACAAAAAAAACCTCAAAATGGATTTGAGACCTAAATGTAAGACCAGACACTATAAAACTCTTAGAGGAAAACATAGGAAGAACACTGTTTGACATAAATCACAGCAAGATCTTTTTTGATCCACCTCCTAGAGTAATGGAAATAAAAACAAAAATAAACAAATGGGACCTAATGAAACTTAAAAGCTTTTGCACAGCAAAGGAAACCATAAACAAGATGAAAAGACAACCCTCAGAATGGGAGAAAATATTTGCAAACGAATCAACGGCCAAAGGATTAATCTCCAAAATTTATAAACAGCTCATGCAGCTCAAAATTAAAGAAACAAACAACCCAATCCAAAAATGGGCAGAAGACCTAAATAGACATTTCTCCAAAGAAGACATACAGATGGCCAGGAAGCACATGAAGAGCTGCTCAGCATCACTAATTGTTAGAGAAATGCATATCGAAACTACAATGAGGTATCACCTCACACCAGTTAGAATGGGCATCATCAGAAAATCTACAAACAACAAATGCTGGAGAGGGTGTGGAGAAAAGGGAACTGTCTTGCGCTGTTGGTGGCATTGTCAACCTATGTAGCCACTATGGAGAACAGTATGGAAGTTCCTTAAAAAAGTAAAAACAGAATTACCATATGATCCAGCAATCCCACTACTGGGCATATACCCAGAGAAAACCATAATCCAAAAAGACACATGCACCCCAATGTTCATTGCAGCACTATTTACAATAGCAAGGTCACGGAAGCAACCTAAATGCCCATCAACAGACAAATGGATAAAGAAGATGTGGTACATATATACAATGGAATATTACTCAGCCATAAAAAGGAACGAAATTGGGTCGTTTGTTGAGACGTGGATGGATCTAGTGACTGTCATACAGAGTGAAGTAAGTCAGAAAGAGAAAAACAAATATCGTATATTAACGCATATATGTGGAACCTAGAAAAATGGTACAGATGAACCATTTTGCAGGGCAGAAATTGAGATTCAGATATAGAGAACAAACGTATGGACACCAAGGGGGGAAGGCCTCGGGGTGGTGGTGGTGGTGGTGGTATGAAGTGGGCGATTGGGATTGACATGTATACACTGATGTTTATAAAATTGAGGACTAATAAGAACCTGCTGTATAAAAAATAAAATAAAATTCAAAAAAGAATAATGAAGTAGAAAATTCAGTGGCCTTTTGTTTATTCACAAAGTTGTGCAATCATCACCACAATATATTTTAGAACATTTTCATCACCCCCCAACCAAAGAAGAAAAAAAAGCACCTCTATACTGATTAGCACTCACTCCCCATTCCCGCCCTCTGCCCAGCCCCTGGCAACTACTAATCTGCTTTTGTCTTTATGGATTTGACTGTTCTGGCCGTTTCAAATAAACGGAATCACACAATATGCGATCCTTTGTGACTGGCTTCTTTCATTTAGCATATTGTCTTCAAGGTTCATCCATGTTGTAGCATGTGTCAGTAGTTCATTCCTCTTTATTTTTGAATATTATTCCATTGTATAGATATAGCACATTTTGTTTATCCTTTCCTCAGTGGATAACTCATTTGGGTTGCTTCCTCTTTTTTGGCTGTTATGAATAATCCTGCTATGAATAATTGTGTGCAAGTTTTTCTGTGAACATATTTGTTCAGTTCTCTTGGGTATATACCTAGGAGTGGAATTGCTGGGTCATCGAGTAAGTCTGTGTTTAACTTTTTGAGTAATTGCTAAACTGTTTTCCAAAGCAGCTGTACCATTTTGCATTCCCACCAGCAGTGTATCAAGGCTTTAATTTTCCTACATCTTTGCCAACATTTGTTATTATTTGTCTTTTTTGATGATAGTCATCCTAGTGTGTGTGAAGTGGCATCTCATTGTGATTTCTGTTGACTCTTAGTTGACAAATCCATCAACAGCGTTAAAATCATAGATTTTGATATTTGTATGGAAGGTCTTCCTTCCCTCAGCTGCCAGATCTACTCCCAGATTGATAAGGTTCCTTAGTGTTCACTCTTCACGGGAGACAGGGCTTGGAAGTTATTTGTGCTGTATACATGCAGGTCTTTGCAGATAATTGGTGGGCATAGAGGCAGTATCTAGGTGATGGTTGGAATGCTGGTAGATTTCCATCTTTCCCTTCCTCCCTCCCTTCTTTCCTTCATTTACCAAATATATTTGGCATTTAAGAATATCCCTTATTCTCACCACCGAAAGAAATAGAAGAGATCATAATGAAAAAAATCTAGCAGCTGTCTTAAGTGGGTTT
The DNA here is from genome assembly GCF_005190385.1 of Monodon monoceros. NCBI lineage: Eukaryota > Metazoa > Chordata > Mammalia > Artiodactyla > Monodontidae > Monodon > Monodon monoceros. The sequence continues at coordinate 16,123,538 of NW_021703779.1, forward strand.
CCTAGAAGCAGAGTCTGAGATAGGGGCTTCTGGTACAAGTGACTTCCTGAGAGAGTATTCTCAGGAAAAACCTATAAGGGAGTGAGGAAAGCAAGATAGGACAGGGAAGAAGCTAGGCAAAAATATGTTTTCTGGAGAAGTCTGACCTCAGCCTGATCCCACTGGGAGCTCTGAAGTGTGAAATGCATCAGTTTGTCCCACCCAGTGGCAAGAGAGGTGGGGGTCTGGGCTGTGATACTCTTGCTTCAGTTAGTCTTTTCCTATGGGCATCCCCCCAGGAGGGAGGGATATCTGATATCCTAAGCGACTCTGGGGGAGCTGCTGCCCATCTGCCAAGGGCAATCCTGGGGAGGAGGAGGGCAGGTAGAAGCGATACCCATTACCATCTATGGCAGCTGGCAGATGAGAACTTCAGAGGAGTAAAGGGGACTTGCATGGAATACCAACAGTACCTGTTTGGGATTCATTAATTGATCAATGTATTTTTATTTTGTCCAGCTATCGAACTTCTTCTCCTTCATGTTGGAAAACTATACACGTGTACTTGAGGAAGATCCAGGTAAGTAAAAAGTTTAGTCTTTTGAAAAGCAGTCATTAAATATTGAATTGTCTCATCAAGGAATGTGAACTGAAGATGGGAGAACACTAAGAAATTAAAAAGATGCCCGTCTGTCTTGTCTGTGTGACACCAAGCAACTGGTGAAAACAGTTTAACTGGCTTTTTCCATCCTTGATTGCTGTTAACTAATTGACCATTTAATTTTTTCATTTTCAAAAAACTGAATTAGGGCTTCCGTGGTGGCGCAGTGGTTGAGAGTCCGCCTGCCGATGCAGGGGACGCAGGTTCGCGCCCCGGTCCGGGAGGATCCCACGTGCCGCAGAGCGGCTGGGCCTGTGAGCCATGGCCACTGAGCCTGCGTGTCCGGAGCCTGTGCTCCGCAACGAGAGAGGCCACAACAGTGAGAGGCCCGCGTACTGCAAAAAATAAATAAATAAATAAATAAACTGAATTAGATTTCATTTTACATTAGTATGTTGAATACCTTCTCTGAACCACAACCTACTAATGTACAATAGTAGCTTAGTAAAGAGATCTTATTTATTTATTTTTTTAAGAGGATCTTATTTTTAATCTACAGAACTTTTGTGCTGAGAGATCAAAATATCTTGACTATTTCATGAAACAGATCTGGGTGGGGGATTAAACACAGTTGGCACCATCATGTCTCTGTTTTCTCCATAGCTAGCTAGCTGTCTGTCAGGCTGTGTATTTATCTATCATTTATTTAGTCATTCTGAAATGACTAAATAAATCATTTCAGATACAGACAATATAGGTGTGATTCAAAATGATTTTAAAATGATAGTTATTGAGGAACTTCCCTGGCGGTCCAGTGGTTAGGACTCAGTGCTTCCACTGCAGGGGGCATGGCTTCAGTCCCTGGTCAGGGAACTAAGATCTCACATGCCACTCGGCACAGCCAAAAAAAAAAAAATTATAGTTATTCACAAGTCATGTATTTCTCTGCAAATTAAGATCTGCCTGTTGTTATCTTCAAGGTAGGCACTTGACTTAGAAGCTCATTTTTCTTTAATTTGGGCCAACTATTTTTGCTCTAGTTAAAAATGTGTATGGCATCTAAAGCATCATTTAATCTAGTGAGCATCCTTCAAAGTGGTGAAAGAAGGGTGTTTTAATGGTATGCTCTGAGCTAAGTACATATGTGTGAAACTAATTAAAGCATTTAATGATCTGTAGAAGGTTTCTGAAAGGTGGAATAGCCAAACCTGAGGAGTGGGGAGTGAGTGGGAAGTAGGTATTTTGCCATTTTTTTTCTTTTAGCTAATTACAATTTGAAGACAGTTGTTTGTGCTTCATGTTCTTTGGCAAAAATATTTCTGAGAGGAAATATAATAATAATGAAATGAAACAGCCCTCTTTCTGCTAATGACCTAATATTTTAATCTGAGCTATGCATCAGAATCACTTATGGATATTCATAGCCACAGATGGCTGGGTTCCAGCGCAAAGATATTTACTTAGGCTCTATATTTTTAAAAATCTGCTTTAAAAAATTATACAAGTGATTTAAAAATATTTTTAAAATTTTATCAGAGAAGGGGACAGTGGTTTAAACTTCTTATGTAAACTTTTCTGGAAGAAAAGTATACAAATTACAGGAAAGTACACAAATGATAAGTATATGACTTAATAAATTTTCTCAGAGTAAACTCAGCCTTGTAACATGCACCCAGAACAAGAAATAAAACATTATCATAGCCGCAGAAGCCCCCTCCTGTTCTCTGCCACTCACTACCCAATCCCTGCACCCTCCTCACTACTTTCCTGACTTCTACCTCCTAGATTAGTTTTGCTTGTTTTTGAACTTCTCTGTATAAATGAAAACATACAGTTTTGCTTCTTTTACTCAACTTTATATTTGTGAGAGTCATCCATTTGGTCATTCTTATTGCTGAATAATATTTAATTTTATGAATATACCAAAATTTATCCATTCTATTGTTATGGACATTTGAGTTGTTTCCAGTTTTGGTAATTTAAATGGTACTACTATGCACATTCTTGTACTTGTCCTTTTTAGTGAACATATGTATTCTTTTCTTTTGCTATATACTCATTTTCAGTTATCTATTGCTGTATAATAAACCACCCCAAAATTTAGTGCTTTAAAACAACAACCATTTTATTGCTTGTGATTCTGTGGGTCAGGTATTTGAAGGGCTCAGTGGGGATGGCTTGTCTTTGTTGTACGTGCTGTCAGTTGGGCTCACTCAACTTAGCTGGGCTGGAGAGGGAGGTCCAAATGGTTTTCTTAACATGTTTGGGACTTTGGTGTGGGCTATGAACTTGGGTACCTCAGTTCTCCTCATGCAGCCTCTCTGCCCAACAGGATATCCTGGACTTCTTTACATGGCAGCTAGATCCCAAGAGGGCAAAGGCAGAAGCCACAAGGCCTCTTTAGGCCTTTGCTCTGGAACTCACACAAAATCAGTTCTGCCATATCCTATTAGTCAAAGCAAGTCACAAGGCTAGGTGCAGATTCAAAGGGGTTAGGAAAGATCCATCTCTTGCAGGGAGCAGTAGCAGCAGCATTATCTTGTAAAGGGATATGAATACAAGGAGACATGATTCGTTGGGGACCATTATTATAAAGATGTACCACAACCCAGGAAAGGAAGTTTGGAGTTATAGGGCATGCATATGGTTAGCTTTATTAGGTACTGATAAACAGTTTTACAAAATTGTTGTACCAAGTTATACTGCCAACAGTGTATGAGAGTTCCAATTGTTCAGTATCTTTGCCAACACTCGAAATTATCAGTCCTTTTCATTTTAGCCATTCTGGTGAGTATGTAGTAGTATCACATTTCTGCTTTAATTTGCATTCCCCTGGTGAGCAGAGAAGTTGCTCGCCTGTTTGAATGTTTAGCAGTCACGTGGACATCCCATATGGCAAAGTGCCTGTTCAGGTCTTTTGCCCATTTTTCTATTGGGTATCTGCCTTTTTCTTACCAATTTCTAAGAGTTCTGTAGGTTTTCTAAGTATGAGAATGTGAATCTTTGTTACATAAATTTATTGCAAATATCTGTTCCTAGTCTTTGGCTTTTATCTATCCCCCTAGTCTTTAATCTTTAAATGATGTCTTTTGGTGAGGAGACATTCTTTTTTTTTTTTTTTTTTTTTGCGGTACGCGGGCCTCTCACTGTTGTGGCCTCTCCAGTTGCGGAGCACAGGCTCCGGACGCACAGGCCCAGCGGCCATGGCTCACGGGCCCAGCTGCTCCGCGGCATGTGGGATCTTCCCAGACTGGGGCACGAACCCGTGTCCCCTGCATCGGCAGGCGGACTCTCAACCACTGCGCCACCAGGGAAGCCCGTGAGTAGACATTCTTGATTTTAATGTAGTACAAGTTTTTCTTTTATGGTTAGTGCTTTCTGTATCCTGCTTAAGAAACCCTTGCCTGATAAGAGTGTGCACGCATGTGTGTGTGTCTATGTGTGCTCATTTGTGCAAAAATAAATACAGGAGAAACCTACAGGGTAAATCAGAAACTAATGGCATTATTTACCTACAGGAAATGGAGGGATGGGTGGGAGCAGGGCAGAAAGAATGGGGAGAATGGGGTTTGGGTAGGAGAGATGAGGGGAAAGTGACACATCTCTGAGAATACCTTTTTGTAGTTCTGACTCTTAGAACCATGATAATGTTTCACATCCCTAAAAAAAAATAATAATAATTAATTAAAAATAGGTAGAGAGAGAGAATGTGATTCCCAAGTAGAATACACACTGTGACAAATGAACTTAATTGTATTACAAATGAATAACCATCACCCAAAGGAGGTGGGGAAGAAACAAAATAACCTAAGTGACATTGGAAAATAGCGTTCAACCATAATATGCCTTGATGAGGTTTCATTTTTATTTATCCTGTGTGGGGTTTGCTGAGCTTCTGTTATATCTAAGTTGATATTTTTGTCAGGTTTAGGAAATTTTCATCCATTAATTATTTAAATTATCTTTCTTTTCAAGTCTAAGTATCTTTTTCTTTGTGAATCCTTGGCTTTTAAACTTAGAAGGCCCTGAAATATTTAAAATGTGGATTACCATGGCTATTTTTCTAGATTTTTTATGATTTGACTTCTAAAAGTTTTAACATTTCATAAATTTTGAATTTTTGATATTAAACTAAAAAAGGAAAATTTGATGCCTAGTGGTTGAGAATAATTAAAAAACACACCTACGAAGAAAATGTCCAAGTAGTTAACCAAATTTTCCCCACGACATTTATTTCATAATTTATCTTTTCACCATGTTTTGTAGTGCCTCCTTCATAATATATTCATTTAAAAATGTGTAATAGGGCATATTTCCGGGCTATCTGTTATCTTATACATCTCTCTATTATAGGGTCCTAGAATCATACTGATTTAGTTATTATATGTATCAGAAAAAGAGATTTACAGATTATTGCTGTATGTTGATTTCACTTTCAAAATTTTTTCCAGCTTTATTAAAATATAGTTAACATATAACATTATATAAGTTTAAGGTGTACAGTATAATGATTTCTTATATGCATATATTGCAAAATGATTACCACGGTGTTAGTTAACACATGCATCCATTCACATAGTTACAATTTTGTGTGTGTGTGGTGAGAGCTTTTAAAATGTACTCTCTTAGCAACTTTCAATATATAATAGAGTATTATTGACTAGAGTCACCATACTGTACATTACTGTAGGTTGCTTTCTGATGGCCCTTTTTGGTGGGAGAGTTCCAGACAACCTCTACCTAGGCCTGTTTGGCAGAAGTGCTATGACCCCTAAGCAGGGTATATTTAGGGACTGGAAGGTCACTTAACATTTCCAGATACCAGGGCCAGTTTAATGGTTTTACCTCTGAGGCACAGAGTATGCTGAGACATTCTGGGTGTTCCAAAGGTGAGAGGTGACCTACATGTCCTACTGCTTGCTCAAAGCCAATTAATAGGACTTGATGGGGAGATGCTGCACATCCATTCCCCAGTCTGATTTTTCACATCAGCCTCCTCCCACAGGTAGAAAGCCAAAGCTGCTATATACATAGCAACAGGTTTAAACAGAGTCTGGTGGAAGTGGGGAGTGGGATGGAGTCAGTGGAAGTGTTGTTTTGACTTTTCTTTCTGCTTCCCAGATCAATCAAAATGTCCTATCAAGCCACATATTTTATATTTTTTGTTGCTATGGTGAATAAGATATTTCCCCCCCTATATCTCCCTAATGATTATTGGTAGTATTTAGTAAAGCGTTTGGTTTATGTCTGTTTATTTTGTATTGTGATACTATTGAACAGTAACATTAAATAATAATAATAATAATTATTACTACTCATATTTATTAAATGCCATGTGCCATGTCTTTTAAGTGCTTTAAATATATCATTTCATTTAGTTTTCATGACAAACCAGTGGAATTAGTATTCTCATCCCCCTTTTGTGGATGAGAATACTGAGGCTTATTAGGTAACCTCCCAAGGTTATTCATCTTATCAGTGGTGAAGCTGTGATTCAAACCAGTGAGATTAAACGCTGTATTATTTTAATTCTCCTATCAATTCCGGGAGTTTTTCAGTTGATTTCCTTGAGTGTAGATATTTAATCACACTGGTCACAAGTAACTTTATTTTTATATCTTTCTATGCAAGAGTCACTGCTCTTATTTTGGCTTCATGTTTTATTATATTTGCTGGAGATAGCAGAACAGTGTTAAAATGAAACATTGAAAGTGGGCATCCTCGTTTTGTTAATGATTTAATGGAAAAACCATTACCGTTGATTTAAATTTTAAAAAATACGTTAAGGAGGTATCCTTCCATTCCTAGCTTTCTGAGTTTTTAAAAAAAATCAAGAACAGGTGTTGAATTTTACAAAATTTCATTTTGGCATCTATTGAACTTATTGTATGAACACTCATGATTTTAATCCAGATTCATAATTGAGAAATGAAATAACTATAAACATGGTTCGGTTTGTGCTTTTCTTTTTCCAGCAACGTCTGGAGCTTGTATTCAAAGTGACATATGCAGGTGGTAGAGGCAGAAATTGTTGTTTTTTTTTTAAATTATGGGCTTTAGATTTTTCCTAGTCCAGATTTTGAGTCTGTACTGGGCAAAAGAAGATTGTGTGTAGGGGGTATTTTTGAGGTATTTTCTTTAGAACAACTTGTTAAGGCATCATTCAGTTATAAGTCAAGATTTTATTATATTTAATTACTGTAGATTCACGTTGACAGAATTGTAAACCAAATAGGTATGGATTAATTCTAATCACATGTTGCACAAATATTCTTATAGCTGGCATTCATTAAATTATTATTATTAGTTATAATAGTTACAGCCCACAAGGACAGTACTTGCATTTGAAATGTTAACGCTTTTGATTGTTTTCACATATGATGCACGTTAGCTACCCACGTTAGGAAGAAAATCTATGTTATTCTTTTTTATGTGGATAAAAACCAGCAGAAGGATTATGATTTGATGTTTATTGATATTTCATATTGAGTAGTTTTGATTAAGAATGGTTTAGGGGGCTTCCCTGGTGGCGCAGTGGTTAAGAATCCGCCTGTCAATGCAAGGGACACAGGTTTGAGTCCTGGTCTGGGAAGATCCCACATGTCGCGGAGCATCTAAGCCCGTGCGCCGCAACGACTGAGCCTGCGCTCTAGAGCCCACGAACCACAACTACTGAGCCCGCGTGCCACAACTACTGAAGCCCAGGCGCCTAGAGCCCGTGCTCCGCAGCAATGAGAAGCCGGCACACCGCAACAAAGAGTAGCCCCTGCTTGCTGCAACTAGAGAAAGCCCGTGCACAGCAACGAAGACCCAGTGCAGGCAAAACTAAATTAAAAAAAAAAAAAAAAAGAATTGGTTTAGGGAATTCCCTGGTGTCCCAGTGGTTAGTACTCTGTGCTTCCACTGCAGGGGGCCCAGGTTCAAACCCTGGTTGGGGAATTAAGATCCTGCAAGCTGCACAGCAAGGCCCAAAAAAAAAAAAAAGAAAAGAAAAAAAATTGGTTTAGGGAAATGGTGCTTTTTCATATATTCATCACTGAACTTATAAGAAATGAGGGTCATCAAATGTATGAAAGGAAGGGCCAGACTGGACTTTTTTTTTTTTTAAGAAGAAAAGCAATATTTTTATTATGGTCTTAAATAACAAGACTGAGTTTTAATAACCAGAACTGGTGGAATTGACTTGATGTGTCAGTTAGCTGATGAGAAGGGGAAAGTTGACAGAACATTGGTGAAGGCAATGATCGGGAAAAGAAAATCAGTTCTTGTTTATACCTCACCAGTTGGGATTTCTCAGTAAGGTAGTTATAAGATGATATAGTGCGGGAATAAAGACGCAGACCTACTAGAGAATGGACTTGAGGACACGGGGAGGGGGAAAGGTAAGCTGGGACAAAGTGAGAGAGTGGCATGGATATATGTACACTACCAAATGTAAAACCGATAGCTAGTGGGAAGCAGCCGCGTAGCACAGGGAGATCAGCTCAGTGCTTTGTGACCACCTAGAGGGGTGGGATAGGGAGGGTGGGAGGGAGATGCAAGAGGGAGGGGATGTGGGGATATATGTATATGTATAGCTGGTTCACTTTGTTATAAAGCAGAAACTAACACACCATTGTAAAGCAATTATACTCCAATAAAGATGTTAAAAAAAAAAAAGATGATATAGTGAAACTGCTGAGGTTGTTTTTGGTTTTGTTTGTTTGGTTGTTGTTGTTGTTTTCCCAAGAGGAGCCTGATTTTTCAGTAAGTAAAGCTGGGAAGAAGAAAGGTGTTTTTTTGGAGTAAGATGCTATTCTAAGAAAGACTACCAAGTAGAAATGATCATTAAGATAGTCAAGTAGAATATTTTGGCTTTTCTGCCTGCAAAATGAACCTGAGATAAAATTTACCAAGATGCTCTGCATTTCTAGTTTTCAAACGTAAAATGAAATAATTAAGTTTTCTCAAATCTCAAACCAAATCCAAATGAGAAAAATAACCTCTGCTGGACCACACTGAAGATAGACATTATTACTCCTAAATTTAACTTCTTATAAAACATCGTCAGTTACCACAAAAAAAATTGAAGTACACAATAATTTAGAAAACATTTTAAAATTACCAAATATTATGACTTTAGAAAAAAATTTCAAGTTTAATTTTTAATTGTAATCTCTCTGCATAACTGAATAATGAAAAGCAACGTATTCTATCTACATCTGCTAACATCATACCTTCCAAACCTATAGAGAACTTCTTATTCATTTATTTATTTATTTTTGGCTGCATTGGGTTTTTGTTGCTGCATGCGGGCTTCCTCTAGTTGCGGTGAGCGGGGACTACTCTTCGTTGTGGTGTGCAGTCTTCTCATTGCAGTGGCTTCTCGTTGCGGAGTACAGGCTCTAGGCGTGCGGGTTTCAGTAGTTGTGGCACGCAGGCTCAGTAGTTGTGGCATGCAGGCTCAGTAGTTGTGGCACACAGGCTTAGTTGCTCCGTCGCATGTGGGATCTTCCCAGACCAGGCAGGGCTTCAACCCGTGTCCCCTACATTGGCAGGCGGATTCTCAACCACTGCGCCACCAGGGAAGCCCTAGAGAACTTCTAATTAATGAGCTTAGTAGCAATTCAGTATTAATGAGCTGAAGAGTATGTCATTGTCCTCTCTATCAGTTATCTGTTACTGCAATAATACTGTGTATTAAACAACTATAATAGCTCAGTAGCATGTAATAAACATTTCGTTTTGCTCACAAGTGTACAGATCAGCTGAGCACTTCTGCTGATCTTGGCAGACTTGATTTGGCAGTTTTTTGGGTCTTGGTTGGAGTTCCCTCGTGTTTACAGGTCTGCTGGCGGGTGGCTGATCTAGGATGGCCGTGGCTTGGGTGACTCAGCTCTGCTTCACATGGTCTTGGAGCTTTCAGTAGACTAGCCTGGGATTTGTGGTAGTGGCACAGTTTCAAAAGAGAGAGCATGGAAGCATACAAGGCCTCCTGAGGCCGGCTTGGAACTGGTACATAACACTTCCACCATATTCTTAAGTCCAACTCAAGTCACAAACCCAACCCAGCTTCAAGGTCTGGGGAAGGACACTCTTGATGAGGGTGGCTGCAAAATCACATTAAAAAGAGCATGACTAGAGGTTGGAGTAGAGAATTGGGGATACTTTTGCAATCAATCTACCGTATCACTTTTCATCTTTCTCCACCTGAATTGGCCAGATTTCTTTTCTTGGGCTGACTGTTTCATAGGCAGTCTAGCAAGAAAGAGATCCTGGGTCTCAGCACCTACTGAAATGGGCAGTGCAGGTAATCCGTTACACAGAAATATCTCTTCAAGAGAGAGGTCCTTTGGGAATTTCTGCCTATGGTTTGTTACCAAGAAGAAAAAGAAAATCATGTCAGAAAATTGGTTTTTATGTGACGAGAGAAACAAATCAATTACGTAAGTAAAATTTGAAGTGTTTAACAGGGAAAAATTAAATGTTGCCATTTAATTTTCTGTAGATTCTGAATAGCCACAGATATTTGAACCAAATACAATGCATTGTTATGTTTCTAGCCCTATTAGTAAAAATCTGAGATATTAGAGTGGGCAAAAAAAATGTAGAGTTAGAGCTTCAGAGCATCAAAATACCTTGATTGACCAGTTTTCCCTGTGCTCCTCCCTCTCCTCCCCGCTGATGAACTCACTGCTTTGGTAAAATGTCCACCTGGGAAGGGATAATGATGCTTCATGTGAATGTACCTACTGATCTCAGAACAAATCGTTCCTCATGGTTATGTGTGGGTTATCTTGGTATTCATAACACTTAGCACAGTGCCTTACATGGGCTAGGTATTCAAGAAGTTATTTATTGCATTTTAAGTATGGGAATGTAGATTTTTCCCCCCTTTTCTGTCTTTCCATTTCCAGAATTAGTAACTCACCTTTTTGACAGCAACATCCAGGACAAGGATAGACAGGACTATTGGGTGTTGATAGACGTCCCAGACTCCTACTGTGGTCCTCGGCTGCAATTTCCTCTCACTTTTACTGATATTGATTTACTTATTGAGGCCTTCAAGCAACAACAGGCAAGTAGAAGCAGATACTGTCCTGATTCTTGTACGTAACATGTGCCATCTGTTGAATGAATAGATGAAAATACTACAGCAGAAATGCATTCCCTTGGGGAAAAACTTCACATTAAGTGAGAGCTACCCTCTGCTTTGCTTAACCCATTAAATACAAATCTCAGGTGCACAGAAACCTCCTCTCTATCTATTGGCTTACAGTATTTCCTTGTTCTTTTTCTGAGGTTTAATTCACATACTATAAAATTCACCATTTTAAAGTGTACGATTGATTCGGTGCTTTTTAGTACATTCACAAGATTGTGTAACAATCACTAATATCTAATTCCAGAACATTTTCTTCACCCCCAAAAGAAGTGCCGTACCCATTACCATTCCCTCCTCCCCCACTCCTGGCAACCACTGTTCTACTTTCTGTCTCTGTGGATTTGTCTCTTCTGGATATTTTGTACAAACGGAATCATGTAATATGTTTCCTTTTGTATGTGGCTTATTTCCCGTAGCATAATGTTTTTAAGGTTCATTCATGCCATAGTATGTTTCATCACTCCTTTATTTTTATGGCTGACTAATATTCTATTATATGAGTATACCACATTTTTATCCATTCATCAGTGGATGAACATTTGGATTTTTTCTACCTTTTGGCTATTATGAGCAATGCTGCCATGAACATTTATGTGTAAGTTTTTATATGAACATATGTTTTCAATTCTGTTGTTTCTATATCTAGGAGTGGAATTGCTGAGTCATATGGTGACTCAATGTTTAACGTTTTGAGGAACTGCTAAATTGTTTTCCACAGTGGCTGCACCATTTTACATTACCACTAGTAATAGGTGAGGGTTCCAGTTTCTCCACATTTTTTGCCAACACTTGTTATTTTATGTTTTTAAAAAATTTTTGATTTTATTATAGCTATCCTAGTTGTGTGTAAAGTGGTATCTAATTGTGGTTCTCATATGCATTTCCCTAATGGCTAAGATGTTGAGCATCTTTTCATGCTTACTGGCCATTTGTACACATTCTTTAGAGAAATGTCTATTCAGATCCTTTGCCCATTTTAAAATCAGGTTATTTGTCTTTTTACTATTGAGTTGTAAGGGTTCTTTATATATTCTGGATACAAGTCCCTTATCAGATATACAATTTGCAAATATTTTCTCCCATTCTGTAGGTTGTCTTGTTACTTTCTTAATAATGTCTTTTGAGGCACAAAAGTTTCTAATTTTGATGATGTCCAACTTATCTCCTTTTTTCTTTCGTTGCTTGTGTTTTGGCATCATATCTAAGAATCCATTGCTAAATCCAAGGTCATGAAGGTTTACCCCTATGTTTTCTTTTAAGAATTTTATAGTTTTAGCTCTGACATTTAGCTCTATGAGCCATTTTCAGTTAACATCTCTATATGGTATGAGGTATGGGTCCAACTTCATTCTTTGCATGTGGATATGCAGTTGTCCCTATACCTTTTGTTGAAGAATCTGTTCTTTCCCCATTAAATGGTTTTGGTTCCTTTGTAAAAAATTAATAGGCCATAGCTGTCTGGATTTATTTCTGGACTCCCAATTCTTTTCCATTGGTGTGTGTGTCTGTCCTTATGCCAGTACCACACTGTCTTGATTACTGTAGCTTTGTGGTAAGTTTTGAAATCAGGAAGTGTCAATCCTTTGACTTTGTTATTCTTTTTCAATATTGTTTTGGCATTTAGGGTCCCTTGCAGTGAATTTGAAGATTGACTTTTCCATTTATGCAAAAAAGCCCACTGAGATTTTGGTAGGGGTTGCACTGAATCTGTAGATTGCTTTGGGTAGTATTGTCTTCTTGACAATATTAAGTCTTCTAATCCATGAACATGGGATGTTTTTCCATTTATTTGGATCTTCTTTAATTTCCTTCAGCTATGCTTTATAATTTTATACTTTTCAGTGTACAAGTCTTTCACTACCTTAAATTTATTCCTAGGTATTTTATTCTTTTGGTTGCTATTATAAAACGAATTGCTTTCTTAATTCCCTTTTGAACTGTTCATTGCTGGTGTATAGAAACACAACTGATTTTTGTGGGTTGATCTTTTACTCTGCAACGTTGCTGAATTCATTTATTAGCTCTAATAGGGGTGCGTGTGTGTGTGTGTGTGTGTGTGTGTGTATTCTTTTGGATATTCTATATACAGGATCACATCATCTGTGAATAGAGTTTTACTTCTTCGTTTCTGGTTTAGATGCCTTTTATTTCTTTTTCTTGCCTAACTGATTTGGCTAGGATTTCCAGTATAATGTTGAATAGCAGTGGTGAGAGTGGACATGCTTTTCTTGTTCCTGATCTTAGGGAGAGAGCTTTTAATCTTTTCACCATTGAGTTTGATGTTAGTTATGGTTTTGTTTTGTTTTGTTTTTAATAAATGCTGTTTATCAAGTTGAGGAAGTGTCCATCTATTCCTAGTTTTCTGAGTGGCTTTATCATGAAAAGGTGTTGGAATTTGTCAAATACTTTTTCTGCATTAGTTGAGATGATTGTGTGTTTTTTTCCCTTTATTATAGTAATGTTGTGTATTACATTGGTTAGTTTTCTTATGTTGAACCACTCTTATATTCCTGGAATAAATCCCACTTGGTTATGGTATATAATTCTTTAGAAATTCTGTTGGATTTGGTTTGCTGGTATCTTGTCAAGGATTTTTGCATTTTATTTGTAAGGGATACTGGTCTGTATTTTCTTTTTGTGTGGTGTCTTTATCTGGCTTTGATATCAAGGTAATACTGTCCTCATGAAATGAGTTAGGAATTGCTTCCTTCTATTCTATTTTTTAGAAGAGTTTGAGAAGGATTGGTGTTACTTCTTTAAACGTTTCATAGAGTTCACCAGTGAAGCTGTCTGGTCTTGCACTTTTCTTTGTTAGGAAGTTTGTGATTAGTGATTCAATCTCTGTGTGTTCTAGATCTGTTCAGATTTTCTATTTCTTCTTGAGTGTTTTGATAATGTGTGTGTTTCCAGGAATTTGTCCATTTCATCTAAGTTATCTAATTTGTTAGTATACAGTTGTTCGTAATATTCTCTTATAATTCTTTTTATTTCTTTGAGGTCAGTGGTAATGTCCCCATTTTCATTTCTGATTATAGTTATTTGCACTTTCTCTCTTTTTTTTCTTGGCCAGTCTAGGTAAAATTTTGTCAATTTTGTAGCTCTTTTCAAAGAACCAACTTTTGGTTTTGTTGATTCTATTGGTTTTCTGTTCTCTATTTCATTTATCTGCACTCTAATCCCTATCTTCTTCCTTCTGCTGGCTTTCCGTTTAATTTGCTCTTCTTCTTCTAGCTCCTTAACTCATTACTGATGGGGGGATTTTTGTAGAAACTAATGCCTGTGGCTGGCGATTTTTATTTTGGCTGGCCAGAAAGTCAATTCTGTTATTTCGCTAACACTTTGCAGGTTATTACATTCAGTAGTTATATCTGACACACCTGTAAAGTCTTCTAATTTTTGTGAAATGTTGTCTTCTATCCACTCTTCTGTAGAAGCAAAGGAGCATTCTCCAGCACCACGAGTTTCATTTTCACTTTCCGTATCAGAATCAATCACTAAGGTTTTTTGTCTTTTTGTTGGTCTTATATTCACATCGTCTGAATCAGAACTATATTCTGAAGAACTGTCATCTTCTGGACACTAGTATATATGTTGCTTGGACAGTCAGAGAAAGTTTCTGCATAAAATTCACCGAACAGTTCTTCTTCACTCAAAATTTCACAGTGTGTCATTTTTGAAAATTTTACGTTTATGATATACACAAGGTTGGAGCAAAAACCTAATGGAGCAAAATGTGAATGATAATGACAATCATAAGTTATATAATGAACGCTTGATCAGTTTTAAGCTCTAACAACTTTGCATGGTGATGTTAATTGTATCACTCTCTAAAAACGTATTGATATGTCTCTGGTCAATGATGTTCAGATAACAAAAGACATATTAATGTGTCTCTGGTCAATAATGTGTTAAGCATTAAGTCAGGCTTTTCATTCGAGATCTTTCTTCTTTCTTAATGTAGGCATTTACAGCCATACATTGCTCATTGAGCATTGCTTTTACTGTATCCCATAAGTTTTGGTATGTTGTGTTTTAATTTTTGTTCATCTCAAAGTATTTTCTAATTTCCCTCGTGATTTCTTCAACATATTCAAGAGTATGTTGTTTAATTTCCACATATTTGTGAACTTTCCAGTTTTCCTTCTGTTATTGATTTCTAGTTTCATTCCACTGTGGTCAGAGAAGATACTTTGTATGATTCCAGTCTCTTAGAATGTATTGAGGCTTGTTTTGTAGCCTAACATCTGGTCTATCCTAGAGAATGTTCCATGTGCACTTGTAAAAAAATGTGTAGTCTGCTGTTTTGGGTGGAGTAGTCTATAGATGTCTCTTAGGTCTAGTTGGGTGTGAGGTCTCCAAAGTTTCTTTTCTTTTAGGCTGTGTTCACCTAGTGTTTCGAAAGAGATTTCCTGGAACACCAAGAGCCATTAAGAAAGAAAGAAAGAAAGAGAGAGAGAGAGAGAGAGAGAGAGAGAGAGAGAGAGAGAAGGGAGGAGGAGGGAGGGAGGAGGAAAGAAAGGAGGAAAGAGGGAAAGAAAGAGGGAGGGGGAAGAAAGAGGGAGAGGGAAAGAAAGAAGGGAAGGGAACAGAAGGGAAGGAAAGGGAAGCAAGGAAAATCTAGTCTTTGCAGATTGGCTCTGTGTTGGTACACTCCTTTACTGCTTAGCCTGGCTGTTCACAAATCCATCTTAGCCTTTTCTTTCTGCTTGCACTGTGCCATTTTTAAGTTGCCTCTTTCTTAATTCAGCATTGGTTGCTGTGAGCTTTGACTATCTTCCAGAGTTCTGACAAAGTTGGGTCTGACAGGTTTTTTTGTTTGTTTGATCTGGTTTTTTGGCTTGATTTTTCAGTGTTTCTGCAGAGTGATGGGATCTTGGAACTACCTACTTCATTATTTTCTGACATCACCCCAGAACCCTCATTCTCAGGTTAGGACCTTAAGGGTGTACCCTAGGAGTAAGAGTGAATGAGAAGTACTGGCTCTGTAGGGACTGAAGCAAAATTTTGAATCATCTAATTCCTGAAATTGAATTGATATCATCCTAGACAGCTAGTGCTCCTAGCCACCTGCCAAGAGAAAATTTCAACCCTCTCTGTAAGAAAATAGGGCCTTAAATGATTTCTTCAAGTTTTCATATACAGTATCCAGAACTTAACACAAATGTTAACCAGGCACAGGAGGATGCAAGATTCACAAAAGAAAACTGAGGCAAACAGCAAACAATGGAAACAAACCTATAGAGTTTTTCAAGAATGGCATTATCAGACTCAGAGTTGAAAATAAATATGCTTAATATGCTCAAGGACATAAAAGCTATGGCAAAAATTCAAGGAGCTATAATAGAAAAGATAGACAATTTCGATTTTATAAAAATGAAAAATATATGATGCTAAGGGAAGAATAAAAGGTTCAACATAGTGTACAATGTGCTCCCATTTGTTAACAAAATTAATAAGCATTATATATTTTGATTTTTAAAAATTGAGATAAAATTCACATCACATAAAATTGATTGTTTTAACCATTTTAAATAAAGTGTATGATTCATTGGTTTTTAGTATATTCACAATGTGGTGCAACCATCACCACTATCTAATTCCAGAACATTTTTATCATCTTCAAAACAAAACCCTGTACCTCATTCCCTCTTCTCCCTAGCCCCTGGCAACCACTAGTTTACTTTCTGTCTCTACAGATTTGCCTAATCTGTGCATTTTATATAAATGGAATCATATAATATGTGCCTTTTGTGTCTGGTGGCTTCTGCTTGGTATAATGTTTTCAAGGTTCATTCATGTTGTAGCATGTATCAGTCAGTACCTCATTCCTATTTTTGGTCGAATAATATTCCTTTGTGTGAATATACCACATTTTATTTAAGGGATTATGTACCTATACATGTGTTTGCATATTCATATGTGGTTATATTGATTTTTTTAAATTTATTTTATTTATTTATTATTTTTGGCTGCGTTGGGTCTTCATTGCTGCGTGCGGGCTTTCTCTAGTTGCGGCAAGTAGGGGTTACTCTTCGTTGCGGTGCGTGGGCTTCTCATTGCAGTGGCTTCTCTTGTTGCGGTGCATGGGCTCTGGGCGCGAGGGCTTCAGTAGTTGTGGCGTGCAGGCTTCAGTAGTTGTGGCTCGCGGGCTCTAGAGCACAGACTCAGTAGTTGTGGCACACGGGCTTAGTTGCTCCGCGGCATGTGGGATCTTCCTGGACCAGGGCTTGAACCCGTGTCCCCTGCATTGGCAGGTGGATTCCTAACCACTGTGCCACCAGGGAAACCTGGTTATATTGATTTTTATATGCTTGCAAGTGCATAGAATATTTTTTGGAAAGACACTCAAGATACTCTTAACAGTGGCTGTTTTGGGGAATAGGGAAAGGAGACTGAAGTCTGGGGAAGAAGGAAAATTGCTTTTCATTATTATACTCCTTTTTGCTGTTTAAATTTTTATTTCAACTTTAGAAATGTGGGGGTTTTTTTTCATTTAAAAACTAGTTACTGTTTTAAAAAGAAAATCCTTTCAAAGTAATATTTTCCTCCCTCAGTGCCTTTAAAAGAATGTGAGTATTTTATTCAAGTTGCCATTTAATCTGAATATATTTGTAAAAATAGAAATCAACTTCTGAGTTAACTCTTTTGAGTATTTAATATTGCTATAAACATGATTATAATGCTACTTAAAGAGAAGTAGACTGGCTTTGTAGGGACTAATAATACAAAAGTGATTTTAACCAATTGAAAAAGGACCCAGAAAAACCATTTTCATAATAGGGGTTTTCTGTTGTTGCAATATATCCTCAATGATTATTTGTTAATTTAACTTAATAAAACAACTGCCTTTTCAGACAGTAATTACTCTGATTAGCACTACAAATGGTCCAGAAAGTCTACAGTGGCAACTTAAGGTAACACAGAAGCCAGTTTTGGGAATCAATAAATTAAATATGGAAATTAAAATAAATCATGCTATCAGAGTGTTTTGCCTGTTCCTTTAAAATCTGGCCAAAGATTTGACTCACCGATTTAGAATGCTTTTGTGGGGAAAATCCTTAGCAATCCATTAGGTTTGGAGAGACAGGAAATGTGGGTTGCTCCCCACTAATTAACATCCAGGGGACCTTCTCTTTCCTCCTAATTCTCACATTGCTTCCAATCCTGCTTCCTGGTTTTTTTTAAAAAAAATAAGTTTGGAGAATTTCATGATTAAATAATTTTAATAGGAAGTGGAAATGGAAAATAATTTCATTATTTTAATAGGAAGTGGAAATGGAAATTTCAGGACACCACGAGATAGGATTGTTCCAAAGGGTTCCATCTGTCCTGAATCCCATGCCCAAAGCGTTATCTGAACAATATGTAGATATGACCTCTCTCTCAGCCTCCAATAATCTAAACCAGTGCTGTCCAATAGGAATATAATGTGATCCACATACATAATTTAAAATCTTCTAGTAGTCAACATTATAAAGGCAAAAAGAAACAAGTGAAATTAATTTTAATAATGTATTTTATTTACTCCAACATATAAAATTATCATTTTAATATGTATTCATATTAAAAGTTTTTAATGAGATGTTTTACTTTTTTTTTTCATACTGTCTTTAAAATCCAATGCGTATTTTGTGCTTACATGACATCTCAATTTTGACTGACCCCATTTCAAGTGGTCAATAGCCCCATGTGACCAGTGTCTACTGCATTGGACAGTACAGGCGCAGACACTCCTGACTAGAAAGTGGTGTTAGCATCTGTTAAATTTGTATCAGCTACATCACTTTTTGAATTATGTATTTGGAATAGTTCATAATTAAAAAAAAGAGAGAACAACACACTCTATTTAAAAACAAACAAACAGAAAAGCCTGGAAGAGAAAACCCAGTAAATCTGTCCAAAACAATGCTGTCATCAACACTGTAACTGGAGGAGATCAAGGGGTGAATAGTCATAATAGGAGCTAATCTGAATGGTTTATTTGAATTGGCAATATGTTCTATACTTACACTTGTATATAAGTGTGCTTGCTGTCCTGTAAACTCATGTCTGTGCACCAAATATTGAGCCACACCTAGGACGCCTGGCTCAGGAGTCCCTTGGGGCCTGTCTGGCTACCTTGTGAGACCTCCTAACCCAGCACCCCCATCTAGTTCCCAGCCCCAGGGCAGGAGGTCGCAAGCAAATGCAAAGCAGCTCCTCTTGAACAATCTCTCTGCTTCTCCCTTTCTACTTCTCTCTCTTTTCCCTCCTTCTCTTTTCTTTACTTTTTTGCCTGCACATTTCCTTAGGGCAAGGAAGTCTCCTTTTTTTCTTGTCACCTCTCTTGGGCTCTAAGGACCAAGAATAATAAGAAATGTTCTGTGAATGGGTGATGTCAATTAAGAACATGAGAATATAGACGTCCTAGGAACCATTCATTCATTCAACTTACACATCTGTAGTGAGGGCTTATTATGTGCCAGATACTATGCTAGGATAATCTATTTAAAAATAATTTAGAGGTTGTCGTGAACTACAGCTACCTGAAACGTGCTCATATGTTCCACCTATATTGCTTTCTACACACTCATGCCTTTTCTCCTAGTTCATTATATCTATTTCCTCTCCTTCGCCCTCACAGATACTTCATGCTTATTATGTCTTAGAGGTGCTATTTGAAACCAAGAAGCTCCTGCAGCAAATGCCGAATTTCACTCACATAAAAACTTCTCCCTCCAAAGAGATAACAATCTGTGGTAAGTTTCAGAGCAGTGTTGCCAAATTAATATTTAGGAGCCTCTTGGTTCTACATCATTGGCCTAACTTGAAAACTGTGTAAATTGGACTGTGTTAAGGGAAAAGTGTTAATATAGAGTTTTCTATCATGATAGTACTGTTTCCTATCTTGTCTTTGTTTTGCATACCAGCTGGCAGGAATTAATTATGTGAGAAATTAAAGAACTCATAGCTTTTTATAAAGGCAGGCAGCATTTTAATACAGAAAATCACCCATGGGTGGAATAAGTGTTCTTTGCCCTCCCTCTGGCTCTCATTATCTTTGTTCAATGTAGCTTTTTCTAGGTGGGCCTCTGCATGCCACTTATGCTGGGAAGAGAAAAAAGCAGGGTGGAGACTAAATTCTTCTCTGCCCTCGGCTGCTGTTTTAGATTTTTCCACCTGGTCTCTGCAGCTTTTAGAAGAGTGGGAATGTCCCAGAAATCTGTTCCTTGTTCTTCTAAATAACAAGAGCTTAGATTTTGTTATCATATAGGCCAGTCTGACAGGATATTGCTTCAAGAAGCAGTACACATTGAAATTCAACACAGTTGGTGCTCAGCGTGCTTGCAACTGTCTGAGAATGGAGTGCGTGGAAGGAACAGCAATTCCCTTAACTTCTAATTAAGCCTTTAGGTTACAAAACAGTGATTGTTATTTTCCAAATCAATTTTTGCCCATGTTTCTTTTACTCTGGCAGGTAGAATGGATTTGGCAGTCTAATTAAACTATTTCCATTCGAGCATCTGATAGTGGCGACAGGGACTTGATGTAGCAGTACGTGCTCCTTGACATGTCCTGACTCAGGCTTTTGAGGAGTCCTTAATGGTTCAATGCCAACCGAATCAGGCCACCACATCTCTGCCTTCCAGACGATGCATCTCAGCAGTGGGGACCTTTTATTCAAGGCCTCATCAGCACTTACTTTTCATGGAGATAAAGAATTTTGGGTCATGAGGCTCAGGAAGCGATGCCAACCCATGAAGCCTCTGGAGCCAAGGCGAGGTTTGCTCTCAGAGTGTATATAATAGGCCAAACAGGGAGTGTGATCTGCTCCCATATGTTTCCAGTATACCTCCAGTTGCCATTGGAGACTTAGCTTTGCATAAAAGGATCTGGAAGAAGACATGAATTAATTAGAGGGCATGTAAGTCCTGGAATCATGCAGTGTAAGAACTGAGTGGTTCTTACAGAGACCATCTAGTCTATCCCTTGCTCTTACGGATGAAATTGAGGCCCAGAGAGAAAAGTGTATTGCCTTCCATGCATTTCTATGTACTAACTTGTCGCCCTCTCTCCACCTCAGCTTACTCAGCTGGTTAGTGGCAGAGTCAGAATTAAAAATCAGATCTTCTGCATCCCAGGTTAGAGCCAACTCCGTATCTGCTATCCCAACTCCCATCATGCACTGCTCTGACTGATGTTTCATTTTCCATCATGAGACAAGGACTAGGGAATGGATTGATTGGACAGCTCCATTATTTTAAAGATACCCACATCTTGGCAGGGCATTTATTTCCAGACTTTTTCCATGTAGCACCATTGATAGAAGGAAAAACCAAGGCCCATAGGTTCCCATAGCTTAGGAATTATTATTTTCTGTCTTTAATAGCCCCATTGAACTTAGAAAAATTTGGTCATCATTTAAAATAAAATTTAAAATCAGGGCCATATTTTCATAAACATCCTCTGTTTAAGACAGTATTAGGAAAGGGGGAGAAATTATGATGAATCTTTACCATTATTTTAATTTCCAGATGCATTTTTTTACATGCACATCTAAACATGCTACACATTGCTCAATGTGCATGAAATATAGTAGGTGTTTTAGTTTATGTTATAAATGATAACCAGTTATGCACTTAGGTTTTTGTATGCAGTGGAAATATCTTTCTGTGGCTGCCTTTCCATGATACATTGAGTTTTATCTCTTGCTGTCCAACTAGAAGTTAAAAATATTTTTAGGGAGTTCCCTGGTGGTCCAGTGGCTAAGTGCTCCCAATGCAGGGGGCCCAGGTTTGATCCCTGGTCAGGGAACTAGGTTCCACATGCCTCAACTAAGAGTTTGCATGCCGCAACTAGAGACCCTGCATGCTGCAAGGAAGATCCTACACGCGGCAACGAAGATCCCACGTGCCGCAGCTAAGACCTGGAGCAGCCTAATTAATTAATTAATTAAAAAATAATAAGGCAGCTTATGAAAAAAATGAAAATATTTGTATAGCCTCAACTCTTAATATGCTGAAACCAATTCATTTATTAGCATACCAGCTGCAACAGTTCTGACTACCCAAATCTTTGGGGTTTTTTGTTTTTTGCTTTTTTTTTAACTGGAACCAAAGCTGCTAATAGTAGCTTGTTTTATTGATATGAAGTGAAATACTTTGTCCATTAAGGCATTGCAGATATTCTAAAGCTCCCAATTAAACAAATTCTACAGAATACCTGACTCACAGCATTTTTATTATTATGCTTGTCTCCCTCTCAGAAATTCCTCCCTGCCATCAGAACTCATATTTTTCTGATGTGGCCTCAGAAGCACTAACCACACACAGATTTGGCAAACATATACATGCCTCTGCTGTGTCAGCCCGAAAGGCACCTTTATTCTCAATGGTGTACATTGGTGCCTCTCCTTTAAAGCAGCATAATGTAGCTGCTGAGTGAATGAGCTCATATTTTCTTAGCTAAAGTTGTTGGTTTTTTTTTTTTAACCATCTTTATTGGAGTATCCTGAAGAAAATTAGGAAAACAAAATAATTAAAAATATATATTTAACTGATAAGTAAAGTCCTTCCATTTTTATTTCCTTAGATTTGGAGTGAGAGCAATGAGATTTAAGTATACGGTAGTATTAATATGCTCTTAATATTGTAGTCATTTTATAAATAAGTGCTGGTGATGTAGGATTTTAATTTTATTATTCCCATTATAATTGGAGTCATCTCTTGTATATATTTGGTTAAGTTTGGTTGTAGCATTTTAAGCAAACTGAGGAAAAGTATTCCTGAATTAAATTATATTTGGTAATTAAGTTGGATACAAGGAATAAAAATTTATGATCAGAGGTTATGAAAGTCAAATATTTACCTAGAAATAGTTATCCAAATAGGGCTTTTGAATACTCACATATTTACTCTTGTTTTTAAATTAATGGCTTCATCTATTTATATGTTATCCCTTAGTTGGCTGAGTTTTATAAAGCCATGCTTTCATTTTTGTTTTCTCTAATAGTCTCATCAAGAGAATGTCAACTATCTACTCAAAATTTTTAAGTTTCAGATGCTACTGCTGGAGCATATTTTTGAAAATGTGGCTTTAAAAACCTTTGCATTTAGAAATTAAACTTAATTATTGAGTGCCTACTATGCAGCAGGTACTATGGGAGGCATTTGGGGTTTAATGCCAATATAGATGATACTGCTGTTCTCCTAGAGATTACAGTGTAGGTAGTATAGAACAATCACTAAGAGCTTCAGTTTTTTTTGTGTGTTTTTTTTTTTTGCGGTGCGCGGGCCTCTCACTGTTGTGGCCTCTCCCGTTGCGGAGCACAGGCTCCGGACGCGCACGCCCAGTGGCCACGGCTCACGGGCCCAGCCGCTTTGGGGCACGTGGGATCCTCCCGGACTGGGGCACGAACCCGTGTCCCCTGCATCGGCAGGCGGACTCTCAACCGCTGTGCCACCAGGGAAGCCCAGAGCTTCACTTTTGAAGAGAGATAAAGTTGAGTTTGAATTCCAGCTCTGCTGCTTGGTAGCTGGGCAACTTTGCATAAGTTACTTAACTACTCCGAGCCTCATTCGTAAAATGAGTATGATGAAAACAATACCCATCTCATAGAGTGGTTGTAAGGATTGAACAAGACAGTTCACGTAAACCCTTAGTCTAGCACTTGGCACAGAGTGGCACAGAGCACTTGGCACAGAGGCCCATCCCGAAGGGAGGCCCATAAATGGCAGGAGTGAATAGGTAATTGCCACATCGGATGCTGTCCCCTATAGGAAAGGGGACAAGGTTTCCATAGAGTGCTATGGAAACAAATTGTCTGTTGAATTAATATCATCATAGGGTAAAAACCCGATGTCCTGAAAACGCTTGGAGTATATCAGTAGTATTTCAGTTTTTAAATTCTGTTACGTATCTTTTCAAATTAGAGTTTTTGTCTTTTCAGTTTTTAAATTCTTGTTCCTACTGAATAGCGATTTTTCATTTCATTTCCAGGTGATTTGCATGGGAAACTGGATGATCTTTTTTTGATCTACTATAAGGTAAATGATTATTTTGCTAAATATTTATATTTTTGTTGTGGGAAGGCAGTCCTAGGACAAATAACAATATTAGTTTTATTAGGGATAGGTACAAATACAGATATAATAGGACAGTTTTTAATCCAAGAAGTTGAAAGATTTGGTTTTTTTCACACATTTCACAAAAAATTTTTAAAGATTTAATTTGGGTCTTTGTTTAATATTATTGTTATCTGTAGATCCATTAGGATTTGTACCTGATTGTATTTATGTTCTTTATTACATGGCAAATGTCTAGATGGCAGAGGAAGGGGAGGGAAACAGTCTGTTTTATTTTATTGTTATTTGGTTCAGAAGTGAGCATGCCACAGCAGTATTTTCCTCCATTGTGCACTAATGATGCATGAAAGGAGTCCCCCATAGCAAGTTCCAAACTGCTCTTCTCTTCTCCACCCTGATTCATCATTGCCAGGCTCAGCTGCTCTTCCAGTGCTATGACTCCTCTTTGTTGGTTGGGTTTTTTTTTTTGTTTTTTTTTTTTGCGGTACGCGGGCCTCTCACTGTTGTGGCCTCTCCCGTTGCGGAGCACAGGCTCCGGACGCGCAGGCTCAGCGGCCATGGCTCACGGACCCAGCCGCTCCGTGGCATGTGGGACCTTCCCGGACCGGGGCACGAACCCGTGTCCCCTGCACCGGCAGGCGGACTCTCAACCACTGCGCCACCAGGGAAGCCCTGTTGGTTGGGTTTTGTTTGCGGGAGCCCGCACAGAGGGCACAAAGCAGCTTGGCCAGCATGGAGTTTCTCTGCATCTCTTCGATTGGCTGGCTTCATTTCTTTCTCTGAGCCAGCAGTTGCAACCTAAATGTTTGCTTCTGGGTTGATTGCATATAGAAAATTGATCCTGAGGTGACCTCTGCCTTCGCAGTTGTACCCCTTTGTCTCTCTTTTTGATTAATACATCATCCCCACAACTAGCATGTTGAATAATTGGGCATAGCATAGGTGTCTCAGATGGCCTGAAAGAAAATATATTCTGATTATTATGATGGGAAATCAATTTTACTCTTTGGGGACTGTGAGAGCTTGAGTAAGCCACATAACCTCCATGACCCTTAATTTCTTTTTTGGCTGCAATATTCTTTTTTCTTTTTTTTTTTTTTTTTTTTTTGAAGTACGCAGGCCTCTCACTGTTGTGGCCTCTCCCGTTGCGGAGCACAGGCTCCAGACGCACAGGCTCAGCGGCCATGGCTCACGGGATCAGCCGCTCCGCGGCATGTGGGATCTTCCCGGACCAGGGCACGAACCCGTGTCCCCTGCATCGGCAGGCGGACCCCCAACCACTGCGCCACCAGGGAAGCCCTCTTTTTTCTTTTTTTTAAATAGTATTGACATATAGTTGATTTACAATATTGTGTTAGTTTCAGGTATACAGGAAAGTGATTTGGATATCTGAATCACTTTCCTGTACACCTGAAACTATGCTATACAGTAAATTCTTTTTATTTACCTATTTTATATATAGTAGTGTGTATCTGTTGATCCCATACTCCTAATTTATCTCTCCCCCCACTTTCCCCTTTGGTAACCATAATTTTGTTTTCTATGTCTGTGAGCCTGGCTCTGTTTTGTAAATAAGTTCATTTGTATTATTTTTTAGATTCCACATAAAAGTGATATCATATGGTATTTGTCTTTCTCTTTCTGACTTACTTCACTTAGTATGATAATCTCTAGGTCCGTCCATATTGCTGCAAATGGCATTATTTTTTTTATGGCTGAGTAATATTCCATTGTGTATATATATATACACCACATCTTCTTTATCCATTCATCTGTCGATGGACACTTAGGTTACTTCCATATCTTGGCTATTGTGAATAGTGATGCTATGAACATTGGGGTGCACATATCTTTTCAAATTAGAGTTTTTGTCTTTTTCGGATATATGCCCAGGAGTGGGATTGCTGGATCATATGGTTACCATATTTTTAACCTTTTTTTTTTTTTTTGGCTGTGTTGGGTCTCCGTTGCTGCGCGCAGGCTTTCTCTAGTTGTGGCGAGCGGGGGCTACTCTTCATTGCAGTGTGCGGACTTCTCATTGCGGTGGCTTCTCTTGTTACGGAGCACGGGTTCTAGGCACGTGGACTTCAGTAGTTGTGGTGCATGGGCTTCGTTGCTCTGTGGCATGTGGGATCTTCCCAGAGCAGGGCTCAAACCCATGTCCCCTGCATTGGCAGGCGGATTCTTAACCACTGTGCCACCTGGGAAGTCCCTATTTTTAACTTTTTAAGGAACCTCCATACTGTTCTCCATAGTGGCTGATTTACACTAATTTACATTCCCACCAACAGTGTAGGAGGGTTCCCTTTTCTCCACACCCTCTCCAGCATTTATTTGTAGGCTTTTTGATGATGGCCATTCTGACTGGTGTGAGGTGACACCTCATTGTAGTTTTGACTTGCACTTCTCTAATAATTAGCCATGTTGAGTATCTTTTCTTGTGCCTGTTGGCCACCTGTATGTCTTTTGGATAAATGTCTATTTAGTTCTTCTTTGGCTGCAGTATTCTTGAGCTTCCACCCCATAAGAGGTTGTCTTGTGAATAAAACAACATAAATATCCAAAAGCATTTTTTAAAGTACTAAATTATAATAGAAATACAAGGTTTTTCATTTCATTCATTCAGAATGGGAGCTTGGAAGGGAATGGAGGAAGCCAAACCAGGAGTGGATGAATGGAGCCAGCACTTAGGAAGAGGTTCGGTTGAGACTGCAGGAGGCCTAAGCAAAGGTCTAGGGCCTGGTAGCCAGAGAGTGGGGTCAGGAGAAATAGAAGGCCATCCAGGTAGTGAGCTGGTGTCAGGAAGTCCAGCCAAAGGTTTGCCGGCAGGGAACTGAGGGTTCTGGTAAATAGGGCAATTCTGGAGATCAGCTACGGAATCCAGTCTGGGCAGGGAAGGAAGAGAGGCCAGGATGGCAACCAACTGGGAGAAATGGGTGGAATGAAGGATTGCCATGCTCTCTGAGGTCAGGGCAGGAGGCACAGGAAGCAGGATGGCTGGGAAGTTGCAAGGGGAGTAGTCCTAGGGGATGGGTGAGTCCAAGGTGGAATCCAGAATGTGGGTGGCTGAAATGAGTGAAAGAGAATATTAGGGATGAGGAGGTCAAGCAAGTGGAAAGCAGGTGTGTTAAGTGGGTTGGCCTTAGGACTGAGAGATGAGATGCAGAGGAAGGACGTTTAGTCAGAGCTCATGGGCCTAGAAGGAGGAGAGGCTGGCAAAGTGTTAGTCTGTTGGTGGCTCTAAAGAGGAAGTGGACCCACCCCAACTCCTGACCCTGAGGTCTCCATCCTGTGGAAGAGTGGGTCCTTTCCTTCCAGAGGGCTGCAGGAGTCAGGAGTCTAGCACCATTCCGAAGGGAGGCCCAGATTTCCAGAGGGAAGTCTTTCTGAATGAGTTGAAGGCAAAAGGGAGTTTATTTATGCAGTTTGAGGAATGAGATTTGTTTAAGTCTACATAGCACCATATAAATGTTCAGAAGTACAGTCCTGCTATTTTTGACAATTACAGTCTGAGGAAGGAGGAGGGGGTGGAGGTATGTGGGGAATAGCCACAACAGAAAATCTGGTAATTATTTTTCTAGAGGTCTTGGAAAATATAAAAAAAGGAAAATAGTTGAGTAAATTAAATGGGAAAAGTGACTTCCTAGGCAATTAGAAAATTTTTCAAGAGGTAGTTGAAGATATTAAGGTGCGATCAGGGAAAGGACTCTGGAGTAGATAGATGCAAAAAGAGAATGTTTCTTTAATTCCATTGGCAAAACTAAATGGAATATATAAAACTGGAAAGTGCTAATGTAAAGATTGAACAGGAGGAGGTGGGTGGTAAGAAGTACTATAAAAAGGACTAAAGGTGAAATGATAGCATTCACATGAAAGCAAGAAATATTTTGAGTGTTAACCAATGACGGTGTTCAGGAAGTGGAGATTGAGAGCCCAGCGATGAAAGAGTATGGAACTGTTTTTGGCCCCAAAGATATCACAGTTTAGTGGGGTAGGTCACCTAATGAAAAGACAAGACAGTTCAGGTTGAGACATGTTATAACTGGGGTAAACGAGTTTCCAAGGGAGCACATTGGAAGGGCGTCTAAGTCGTGGGAGACTTCCTGGAGGAGGTGACATTTAAGACAATCCCTTCAAAGAGTTTTAGTAATTTAGTAAGTGCCTAAATCATGAAGGAAAGTTCTGAAGGATCAGAAAAGATTTTATTCCCACATCCTTTTTGTGGTGTGCTGCAATACATGATGGAATCCGTACCAGTGATCGTTTTTGATTGTTTTGACATTTTTGGTTTCTTTAATATTTGGTTGTCCTTACAAATTCTATCATGTAGCACCTTAAGACTAAGCTAGACAGTTTCAGCTCACAGTCCTATCTGGATTTGAAGGGAATTCTTTCCTCTGGGTTCCACACGGTTAACCATGGCACACCTTTCCTAAAAGGGCATCCCAACTTTATATGGCTTCAGATATCATCAAGTGAAGCAATTTACATGGCATTAGTTAGGTCATATTTTTAGACTTTATTTTCTGAAAAGGTTGATTTTAATCAGCCACTCTTGCTTAAGAGTGACCAATTTGGAATACTTCGTTCAGATCCTTTTCCTCATTGACGAGAAAGCTTGAAATTTTAGACCAAGTATTGGCAAGTTAGTTTGTTAAATTGATGCTGTGTGTGGAAACCTCCTACAGTTGAAAAAGAGCTGCACATGCACAGAGAGAAGCTAATTACCTCTCACCCCTGTGGGTGTCATACTGATGCTGTCCATGGAAGCCACGCAGCCTTGTTTTCCTTTTCTTTCTCTCTTCTCCACCATCCTCCACCCCACACCCTATGCCCCAAATTTTCCGGCTGTGAAGGTCATTAAATATTTTCTTTTTTCTCTATTGCTGATATGCTTCCCACTGTCACAGTAGTCAATTCTTTACCTTTTGAGATTAAGGCAGTGTGTTATAATCAGAACAGATCTCTAAAATAGAGTTTGCAAAAGAAATAAAAATTAAAATAATGTGGAGTTGGGGTCCAGAGGTTATTGTTTGATGTGCCTCGGGAAAATGCCCCCCCAAAATTGTGATAACTTCTAGATGTCTTATGTAAAATACTTCAGTGGGAAATAGGTCTCCTTATCTCTACTCAAGTTAATTAATTGTGATCTGCTATTTTTTTCCCCCTGAAGGTCATCTAATGCTGTTCAGAGTTGTAGTTACCCCAGGTTTTCTATATTTGTCAACTTGATCACCATGTCATAGATGGTTTGTTATATATCAGCTGCAGAATAAGCCAGAGAGTTTGGTTTACTGGAACTGAGTGAAGGATGGGTTCCCTCAGCAGCAGTGTTTGCTTCTTTGAAGAAAATCCAGAGAAATCTCAGTAGCATAGCTAGAAGCCTAAATATCCTAGAGACCCATGTCCCAGGAGACTTAGCTATTCTTTTTATCTGTTTTCCAATTCTCTTATTATTCTAAGACTAAAACGTATTTGAACTCAGACTATATAGAGTAATACAACTAGTCCTGGCTCAACAATGCAGTTCTTATACATCCAAATATGTCTTGCCTTTGCCTTCAGAGGCTCAACACTTACAGAAGTTCAGTATATATTTAGGACTCCTTTTAGAATCACTTTCACAGACAGTAACATTTTCTGTTGAACGAGCTTCATTATCACAAATCAATCTTTTGAAGACGTGTGATTTTTTGAAAAGGTTAAAACTTATTGGGTGTCAAGCATGCCATGTAAGGTGGATGGCTTAGTTGACCCTTACTATTAGGGGCTTAAAATTAGGTTTGACTAAAGAAATTCGGTATTCATTGCTCATAGTAGAGGTGAAATACCTATAAAGTTTGGTTTAACTGGGGATGAGTTCTACTACCAGAAAATTGGTCATTCCAGTGGAAAATATGTTTACATATTTTCTCAAATTTTGACTGTTGCTTTTCTCAAATTTTGATATTAAGGTTTTATTGATCTTATGAAATAAATTGGAGAGATTTACATCATTTTCTATGGTTTGGAACTTAAATCCCTTGTTCTCAAACTTGGCTATACATTATAATCACCCAAGGAAATGGGAAAAAAAAACTACTGATACCTGAGTCCCACTCCCAGAGATTCTGATGGACACCTAGGAGTCTCCATGTGATTCTAATGTGCAGCCAAGGATGGGAATCACTGGTTTAAGTAACATTAAAACTATTTGCTCTTGAAAATTGAGATAGAGCTCTGCTATAAAGCAACATGCAACCAATGCACTTTTGAAGTTTTCTACTTCTTTTGAATCAGTTTTGGTAGCTTCTAATTTTCAAGAAAATCCTCCATTTCTCTAGATTGTCAAAGTACATTGCCACAGATGCCAATATTATGTTCTCTCTCTCTCTCTCTCTATATATATATATATACATATATATATATATATATATAGTTTTAAAATTTACTTCTGTATATCTTTGTCTTTTTTCCAATCTTTAATCTTACATTTATTCTCTTTTTTCACTTATCCTCAATCAGGCTCATGATGAGTTTTATCATCAATTTTATCAATTTGTTCTTTCAAAGAATCACCCTTTGGATTATATAGCTTTCATTTTTTTGTTTTCCATTTCATTAATTTCAGCTTTTATCTTTATTTGATTGGTTTTATTTTTATTTTTCTAATGTCTTAAGATGAATACAGTCTTTCATGTGCATCTTCTTTAATAATAAAGGCATTTAAGGCAATGCATCTTTTCTAATTTTAGTTTTAACTGAGCCTTCTGTTGAACTTATAATATTGCTGTTGATTTCCTCTTTGATCCAATGGTTATTAAGACTACAATTTTTAATTTCCAAGGATCTTAATTCAAGAAGCTGGAATTTTTTGAATCATATTTTTATTTACTTCATATTTTATTGGATTATGATATGAGAATGTGTTCTATGAAATGTTTCTTATTTTGAATTTGTTAAGGATTTCTTTGAAATCAAGTATATGATTGATTCTCATGAAGCCTCTGTGGACAAATGAAAAATTAATTGTATTCTCTATTCATAGGATGCAAAGTTCTTCATATATCTATCTATTAAGTTCATTAGTTGTACAGTTGACCCTTGAACAATGCAAGAGTTAATCCACGAATAACTTATTGTCGGTCCTCTTCATCCACAGTTCCTCTGTGTCCACAGATTCAACCAACCATGGACCATGTAGTACTGTAGTGTTTTTTTTTTTTTTACCTATTATATAATGAAATTTATTTATTTATTTTTTATTGGGGTATAGTTGTTTTACAGTGTTGTGTTAGTTTCTACTGTACAGCGAAGTGGCGTTCCCTGTGCTATACAGCAGGTTCTCAAGTACTGCAGTATTTACTATTGAAAAATATCTGCATATAAGTGGACCCTTGTAGTTCAAGGGTAAACTGTATATTCAGTTTTTTCCATCTATATCTTTCTAAATATGTATATTGTATATTTCTGTGTAATAAATTACCCCAGTACTTAGTGGCTTAAAACTGCAAACATTTAGTATCTCACAGTTTCTATGGTTCAGAAGTTTGAGTGCAGTTTAGCTGGGTGGTTCTGGCTTAAGGTCTCTCATGAGCTAGCAATCAAGCCTATTGGCCAGGGCTGCACTCATTTGTAAGGTTGACTGGGGTTGGCAGACCCATTTCCAAGATTGCTGACTCACATGGCACAGCATTTCAGTTCCTTGCTGGCTGTTGACAAAACAGCCACATGGGCCTCTCCACAGGGTACCTGAGTGTTCTCATGACATAGCAGCTAGCTTTCCCCAGAGTGAGTGATCCAAGAGAGAGATCAGATAGGAGGCTGCAGTATCTTTTATGACTTAGTCTCCAAAGTTGCACACCATCACTTCTGCTTTTTCTTATTCCTTTCTTAAAAGCAAATCACTAAGTCCAGCCCACATCAAGGAATGGTAAATTAGGCTTCACCTTTTAAAGGGAGTGTCAAATAATTTGTGGACATTATTTTAAACCAATAATTTGATCTGAATGATTTACTATGTTTGTATTTTTAAAAAAATCTTCTTGCATTTATAGTAGCTAAATATACAAAGCAAAAACTTGTTCTTTTGTTTATTGAATACAAATTTATGAATTGTATCTTCTTTATAAAGTGCCTGTTATTATGATATAATGTTGCTTTATCATCATGTTTAGCACTTTTAATACTAAAAATTCCACTCTATCTAATATTAATATTTGCATTTTTGCTTTTTCTTTGTTGTATTTACCTTGTTTTCAGTCTCCCTTTTTTTTTCTCATGTGTATTTCTCACAGACTATACATACCTGAGTTTTGTGTTTTAATGTAGTCTGGTAGTCTTGGTATGTTAATGGTAGAATTTAACCCACTCACATTTAGTATAACAACACATATTTTTGAAAAATGTCCTTCTATTCTACTTTGTTTACTATTTATTTCTCTTTGTTTCATCCTTTTTTCCTTTCTTTTTGCTGTTTTGGTGAAGTTTTTTAAATTATTGTTTTCTTTGGCACTTTTACTGTGCTTTTCCATTCATTAGTCATTGTCTTCCCATTCCAGACATTTCTAATAAATGATGTATGTATGTATACTTCTCAAATAGCTATAACTTTATTCCTCCACCATTAGCCTCTCTCTCCTCCAGTAAGACAAATGTATTTGTTTTCACGTTTTCCATGTATATCTCCCATTCAGATGAGATTTGTAGAGAATTTTACTTTTCTCCCTTCACCTCTCCTGCAAATCCTTAGCTATTGTTCATGCCATATTTTTAGTTCTTGACCATTATTAGATTTCCTTCATAGTATGTCTCTTCTATTTCTTGAATCCTTGCTTTGTACTTAAACACAATTTCCATATTATTGCTATTGATTTATATTTAATTATATATTGCAAGGTTCATTGTTCACATCTGTATTCTTTCCTCTTAGTCTTTCCCTGGCTTAAGGACTTTTTATTGTTACTGCTATTATTTGGTTAGAATATTGTCTTGAGTATTTTCCTCTATGGGGCATGTGGGTGTTAGATTCTCTAAATGCAAGCTGCTTGAATGCAGGGACTTTGTATTGTTTACTTCTGTGTTTCTAACACCCTAAAACTGTATCTAGTACATAACAAGCAATCAATACATGTTCATTGAGCATAAAAATCATGAGCTCTTTCAAACTTCAGGCTGAAGTCTCTTTTTAACCATAGAAAATTCCCTCTCTTATTTATGTAATTATTGCCTCTTCTCCATCTGTTCCTTTTTCCTGATTCTGGAATGCTTATTATTGGCACATTAGTTCTCTTGGCTCTGAACTCTAATCTTTTACTCATTCCTCATGATTTCCATCATTTTGCCTTTTGCTCTGTGTGAGAGATTTTTTATCTGCTTGCTCTTTCAGGTCAGTAATGTATTTTTCAACCATTCCTTCTTTTAGTTAGCGCCAATCTATTGCTATTTTAAATTTGAATAGCATATTTTTTCATGCCAAGAATTATTAACTTTTTGTTCTTTATTTCATGGTACTCTTAAAAAAAAAAAGTGTCCTCTGTCTCCTCCAGTGGTCTTGTCTCATTAGGGGATCGCACTTTGGCAGATCTGATTGGTCTGCCTCTCTCTGGTTACTGGATCCCCTTAAGTACTAGGTTATTTCCATTTTTAATTTTCTGCTTAAGCTAGGTTAAGCCTCTCCATAGTTGGAGGCACAACACTTTCTACTCTTGCATCAAGAGTGTGAGAGGAAGTCTCTATGTTCCTAGGTGTCTCTAAATACAAGTATTAGTATTCTTTTAGCTTCAGAGATGTAAAAGAAGTTCTCCTATACTTTTTCTGGTAAGATCCAGATCCCTCTCTCCCAAGCAAGACCACACACATGCTCTGAGGCAGGGTCTCTTCTTAATCAAGGAGTCCACATGTCCTCTCAAACCTAGTTCTTCCATGGCTCTCTGCTGCTGCTCCTTGAGCCCCCTTCAGTCTTGGACATCCCAATAGAACCTATAGCCTTCAGCACCTCTCAGACTTCTCCAGCTTACTCATCCCAGCCAGCTGAAGGCTGAGGGAAGGAAGTGTATCAGAGATGCAGAATCATTCCCCTTTTCTTTACTTTTTGATGACCAATATTTTTATAACTGGCTCACACTATCTAAGCCCAGTGTGAATAAGGTTATGTGAGTTAATGTATAAGAAAATATAAAATAATGGGATCTTAAAAATAGAAATAACTTGGAGGCCATAATAAAACGAATCTTTTAATTTGTATGGTGCTTTATGGTTTTCATGAAATTTTATACACACAGTCTCATTTGAGTTCCGAAGTAGCCCTGTGTGATAAGTATGGAAGTTATCGTTCTCATTTAACAGATGAGGAAAGTAGAGTTCATAAAGATCAAATAACTTGCCCAAGGACAGGCACATGAGTAAAAGTGGAGCTGAATTAGAGAATAAGTCTTCTGGCCCAGAACACTACACCACTGCTTGCTTGTTTGTTTCCAGTTGCCTTCAGGACATGTTTCATTGCATAATGATTTCTGGAATCCCTAAGTTATTTGCTACAACTTGTATTATATTTTTTCAACTATTTCTATCATATTGATATGAAAATTTTTAAGTGTATATAAGTACTAGGTGGTGAGTATAAAGTAATAAGATTTTCTTATGTAATTTGAAATCTAACAAAAAAGGAATTTGAAAATCATTTGAGAAAGATTAATATAACTAGAATACGTGCATTATTTCTTGAAGGTAACTTTTTTGAAGGAGGACATATATTAGGATGTATGAGTACTTAAAATTTTCTCTTTGTAATGTATTTTTTAAACATTTGAATTTATCTTACTATGCAGTAGAAATGCACTCAACCATTTCTCTACCAGGCATGACGTGTTTCATCTTAGAGTTTAGTAGTACAGAAGTAAACGAGCGAATAGCTGCTATAAAGACCAGACCTTTGTCCTGATCCCAGTCCTTTTTTGTGCTAACACTGTATCTTAAAGTATTATCTCATACTCAGGAGTGGTAATCAAAATATTTAACAACAAATATGGCCCTGGTCAGTGAGAAGTCAAAACACATGCCTGTAACACCTGGTGTGATCGTATCAGAGTGTACTGATGGTGTGTTAGCCCTGCTCACAGTTGGGCAGTACCTTACACTTTCCTGAGTGCTTTCATACCCGTTCTCTCATTTGATCTGGGGTGGGGGGTTTGTGTGGAGAATATAGTGTCATTCCCTTTTTTCAAATTGAGAGAATCACAGCCCAGAGAAGTTAAATAAGGGTCCCTTAGAATGAATGACATTTGGCTCTTAGTTTAGTGTTCTTCCTCGGGTAGAAGTTTCCCTCTTCTACCTAAGGAAGAGATGAGAGTAACCATTTTTATTTTATTTTATTTTATTTATTTAATTTTTGTTTGTTTTTTTAAATTAATTAATTTTATTTATTTATTTTTGGCTGTGTTGGGTCTTTTTTCACTGCACACGGGCTTTCTCTAGTTGCGGTGAGTGGGGGCTACTCTTTGTTGTGGTGCGCGGACTTCTCATTGCCATGGCTTCTCTTGCTGCAGAGCACAGGCTCTAGGTGTGTGGGCTTCAGTAGTTGTGGCACGCAGGCTCAGTAGTTGTGGCTCACGGGCTGTAGAACGCAGGCTCAGTAGTTGTGGCACACGGGCTTAGTTGCTCCACGGCATGTAGGATCTTCCCGGACCAGTGATCGAACCCGTGTCCCCTGCATTGGCAGGCGGATTCTTAACCACTGCACCACCAGGGAAGCCCGAGAATAACCATTTTTAATAGGACAAATATCAGGTTCTTTCAGAGAAAACTCATAGTAGGTGGTGGTGAGTAGAATGAACAATCCCCATCCCCCTGGAGTCTTCCTGTCCCAAGCTAATCCTTCACTTCCAAGGTCCCTTGCAGGAGATGCCTGCCCTGGAAAGTGAAACTGGCTTGAGTGAGTGAGCAGATTTTTCCCAGAACTGACTCAGCCTCTTTTCTCCATATCCACATGGACATTAAGTACAAAGCGTTACTTTTAAAAGCACATTCTTTTAACTGCTTGTTTTTCTCCTTCTTCCTTCCACAGAATGGTCTCCCCTCAGTGAGCAACCCATATGTTTTTAATGGTGATTTTGTGGATCGAGGAAAAAATTCCATGGAGATCCTAATGATCCTGTTTGTGAGTTTTCTGGTCTACCCCAATGACCTGCACCTGAACAGAGGCAACCATGAAGATTTTATGATGAATATGAGGTAACCTAGGCCTGTGGATTTCCTCTTTTGTTTCCTGTTCTGGAAAATGCTGCCATGTATAGCTCCTAGCGGAGAGTGAGAGGTGAGTGTAGAGAAGTAGGGATGAGGAGAATCTCAAGGAAGAGCTCAATTCTTACAGCGATTTACCTCCCCCAATCTTCTGCTGTGTGAGTGAGTATAAATTGCTCTAAAGTTCCCTTCCTATCTTTTCTTCCCGTTCTTCCTTCGCCCTTCTATTATGTTTTCTTCTTCCCGTGCCCAGCCTTCACAAGCCAAATTGTGTGCCGAGTAGACGTGTTAGGCCAGGTTTGGAGGTGTGGTAGGTTGTGTGAGCAGGTTTAGATGGACTCATTCTCTTGCTACTCTTTTGGCTTGCATCACATGTTGTCTCAGAAACTAGTACTGTGTTTTTCACTGATGTGTATATTTTTTATGACACGGTGATTGCTTTTGGCGTAGTTGTTCATAAACATATTTGAGAACAGCTGTAACATAGCGTTTCAACTATCTGACTCACTGGAGTTTTGGGGAATAAAGATTGGTTAAATGGTTTACCAATTTTTGCTGAAAGGCACAGTAAGTGACAAATGTTCTCCTTTCTCTTCTTTCCTCCTCCTCCTCCTCTTCCCCTTCCCCTTTCCCTGCCTCTTTTTCTTCCTCTCCTTCTCCTTTTGTTTTTCTTGTTTCTTGTTTTATGAAAAGCAGAATCCAGTTTGCTCTAGGGAAGTAGGAGGCATGGCATGTTCCATGCTTCGGTCCTGGGCTTTTGCGTGCCTAGATCAAAGCTAGCAGCTGATTCGTTTTGTCTTTGGGGCAGTTTTGGCGCTTGGCCTGAATACAGCTTCAATTCTAATCCTCAAGTATGGAAGCAAATGATCAGATTATGAAGAAAAAAAAATCCCAAAATCTCAAGGCTACTTTCAGAGACCCATTATATATAATATAGCTAAATCTGTTTATTTGGGCATGCCATTTATCCTTCCATTTATTTAGCTAGTCAGTTGTATTTATCTAGTGCCTACAATGGTTAGTGAAAGAGACATGGCCCCTGCCCTACTGGAGTTTACATCTAGCAGGGAAGACACGAGTTGAGCAGGTTTTTCAAGTGTGATGAGTTTGTAAAGTGGGGGATCCAATCTGTCTGAGGGGTGATTGGAAGGTTCTCCCATAGAAGTATGGCATTAGCCTGAGACCTGGAGGATGAATTAGGCGATCAAGAGAGGACCGTGGCCGGGGGGATGAGAAACTGTTCCACAGTGAGGAGACAACTTATGCAGAACTTGAGAAAGGACTTTTTAGACTTGAAAGAAGTTCAGGATGGGAGGAACAAAGACTGAAGGACAGGATGCTACCTGATGGGGCTGGAGACGTAAGAAATGATTGCAAAGAAATTTGGGCTTTCTCCTGGGGACAAGAGAAAATCATTGAAGAGTATTATACAATTTGTGTTTTAAAATGCAGCAGGAAGATTAGTTTGGAGGGGGACAAGAATTGATATGGGGAGGCCAATTAGGAAGTAGTTGAAGAGATAGATGATGGAGTCTCACTTAGACTTGGGTGGTAAAGATGGAGACCCAAAGCAGTAGATATATTCAGGAGGAAGTTTAGGCAATGAGTTAAGGCTTGGTAACGTGATATTGGGGACTTGAAAGGAGAGAGAATTAGGGATGACCTCCAGGTTCCTAGCTTGAATTTGCAAGATCACTTTTATTAGGAACATGATAAGTGGAGAAAGTTGGGGTGAGGGAGAAGGATGAGTTCAGTTTGGGGTAAGCTGATTCGAGGTGCTGTTGAGTAGGCAGGGCTGAGTTCATCTTGGAAAACATAACGTTACCCTGTAGAAGCTTCACATGATATGATTTGCATGGAAACCTGGAGTGAGTATGCTGTGCTCTGACTTCACTGTGTTAAAGGTGTTAAAGGTATATATTATTATCCTAAGGCAAGGAAAGTAA
This sequence comes from Monodon monoceros, assembly GCF_005190385.1. Lineage (NCBI taxonomy): Eukaryota > Metazoa > Chordata > Mammalia > Artiodactyla > Monodontidae > Monodon > Monodon monoceros. The sequence continues at coordinate 16,161,491 of NW_021703779.1, forward strand.
TTGAAAAAAAATTTTCATCATTAATTCTCCCTTAGTGACTGCTATTCAGGCATTAAAATTCCTGACACTTTCTATTAAAACCCTCAATACCATTACATGAACTTTATCAGAGAGTATAAAGAGCCAACTTGTTATCTTCTAGGCTTTTCTTTGTCTTTATTCAGTCTTTTTGCCCCCTGATCATTCATTTACTATAAGGTATGGGATGTCTGAGAAATTCTATCTAAATGAAAAGCATTCTCCCACACACTGTCCCCCAGTGGCCACAGCACACATCTCTGAATACTTACAGTACTTACACACCTGTGCATACCATGTATTTCTTAAGTTGTCCTGTAATTGTTTCATGAAAATGTATCTTCTTTTCCCTAAGCTTCTTGAGGATAGGGACAATGTCATCTGCTGCTTTTGTTCTTTCCCATCGTGCCTAGCAAAGTCTTGGATAAGTAATCATTCCAAATAAAGTCTAGTTTCTTGAGTTCTTGATACTTGTGGTAGCGAGATGGCAAGGGCTCCCTTTTTTGCATGACTTGACTCATGTAAATAGGAGTTCTCAACATTCAATGAAAGAGTTGAAATCCCATTGTTTTTTTTTCAGGTATGGCTTCACAAACGAAGTTTTGCATAAATATAAGGTAAGGCTCTTTTTTTTTTGCATTTTCTTTGCTGTTTATACATAGAAGTTAAAAAAAAAAAAGCTTCAAGAAGGGTGAGGGGAGAACTAGTCAGAATTCATGCCAATAATATAAAAGCACAAAAGGAAGCCCTGGCCATAGTGAAGACATGTTTTTCTTTCTAGACACAAGCTTTTTCATTGTGACTTCTGTGTAAGTTCTAGCATAGATACAAACATATTCCATTGTTTTAAAGGTACCTGGGATTTGTTCTACTCAGGTATGGTAAAACATGCAGACATGGAAATGACTGTCATGAAGGAAAAGGTTTTTACTCACAGTTCCTTAGAAACTGGAGGCATGGCACACCACACCCGGCGGCCACATGGGGAAGCACTCCGGGGGTCAGTCAGAGGCGGAGGGAATGCAGGCAAACATGTACAAGAGCCTTTATTGTGGTTTCCTTGACATGGACAAAAGCCTTTATTGTGGTTTCCTTGGGAAGAAATGGGTGAGGCATTGTAAACAGGTTTAGGATTGGCTAGTTTGAATAGTTTTAGCAGGCTCTGGGGCTTAGGGCTTGTCCAAGGTTGTCTGGTATCTGGCCCTGGGGTGACTGGAGCTGAGAATAGTGAGTGACCCTGGGTGTGAGAATTCCATAAAGGACTAGTTGGGAGGATAGGCTCTGGATAGTTTGGTTTGCATATGAAAGGTAGCCTCATTTACATACAAAAGGCAAGTCCTTTACTATCTCTAGGAATTAACTAGCCCTGGGAGGGGCAGTCCCTTCTCAAGGGTCAGCAAGGCACCAAAATGTCAAAGTATCAAAAATACAGACTAAAAAGACATGATTAATGCATGCTTGTTGGTTAGTGATTCCATCCTGACCTTCTTTGGGTGGCATGAAAACTGTGGGGTTTTGTCCATATGTTGGGACTATTCAATAAACTTGAACTATCAGAAAAACAAACTTACTCAAGCTCTTACTTACAGCTACATGGGAAAAAAATCTTACAAGTCTTGGAAGACATCTATACCTGGCTCCCAATTGGTACAATCATTGACAATGAAATCCTGGTCATACACGGAGGGATATCAGAGTCCACAGACTTGAATTTACTCCACCATATAGAAAGAAACAAAGTAAGAAGCAGTGTTTGCATGAAAGTTGTCTCAGAGATTTATAAAGGGATACGTACCTCCCTTCATTTATTATTTTGTATTGATTCATGTTTTAGTGGTTGCTGTAACTCTGAAAAGATTAGTACAAATTTTAAGAAAATCTATGATTGCATGATAAGGAACTAAATGGATAACTTCTATATATGGAAAATGCATTGTTAAAAATTCCTGGTGAGGGCTTCCCTGCTGGCGCAGTGGTTGAGAGTCCGCCTGCCGATGCAGGGGACACCGGTTCGTGCCCCGGTCCAGGAAGATCCCACATGCCGCGGAGAGGCTGGGTCCGTGAGCCATGGCCACTGAGCCTGCGCGTCTGGAGCCTGTGCTCCGCAATGGGAGAGGCCACAACAGTGAGAGGCCCGCGTACCGCAAAAAAAAAAGAAAAAAAATTCATGGTGAAAGTGGAAAAATGAGGAAATATCGGCATTTCGTATAGTTTCTAAAAGTGAAAAATCCTGATTTTTGAAAAGTTAAAATTTCTACTTAATTAATTAAAGTTGTGGTAAAATATACAAAACATAAAATTTACCACTTTAACCATTTTTAAGTGTATAGTTCAGTGACATTAAGTACTTTCACATTGTTCTGCAACCATCACTACTGATACCACCATCCATTTCTAAAACTTTTCATCTTCCCAGACTGAAACTCTACCCATTAAACAGACTCCCCATTCTACCTTCCCCAGCCCTTGGCATTCTGTCTTCTGTCTCTATGAATTTGACTGCTCTAGGTGCCTCATAGAAATGGAATCATACAGCAATTTATTTCTGAATTGGTGTGATTTCCCTTATATATTCCAAATGGCTCAGGGTAATCTGGGGGGGAATATTTTAATATTTCAACTTAAGCAATCATATTCAATACAGCAGAAGCAGAGCAGGAATATGTATTGACACTCTGAGGGTAGTGGGTGTGGGGGGCCTGTGAAGCTCCCAGCCGTAGTGAACAGCATCTTTGGCTGGGCCTTGCAGAGTGACTGCAATTGTCTTCCGCCTGTACCAGAGCCCAGCCAACACTCCCAGACTAGGGGGTAGACGGGGTGCCAGGTGGGCATGAGGACCAGTGGCAGCTCTGGAGCCAGGTGATCTTGTACGGTCCTAGTGAGAAACCTAAACCCTTACTCCTCAGGACTGATAATCGACTTCCAACCAATCTAAGCAAGTGGGGTCTAGAGCTAGAATTTAATTTGATATGGACAGAAATGTGATTCCTGTTCACCTTGAGTTTTTTTTTTTTAATATTTATTTATTTATTTTTGGCCGCGTCGGGTCTTAGCTGTGGCACGCGGGCTCCGGAGTGCGTGGGCTTTGTAGTTGCGGCATGTGGGCTCTGTAGTTGTGGCGTGTGAGCTTAGTTGCCCCGCAGCACATGAGATCTTAGTTCCCCGACCAGAGATCGAACTGGCATCGCCTGCATTGCAAAACAGATTCTTAACCACTGGACCACCAGGGAAGTCCCACCTTGAGTTTTTAGAGCCCTTATGCCTTTATACACATATGAATGATAATATTGTTGCTAACTCCTTCTCATCCTTTTAATTTCAGCTTAAATATACACCCCTCCTCTGGAAAGTCATCCATGACCTCCACACTAGATCAGGTCCCCTTCTGTGTGCTTTCAAGCCCCTTGTACATATCCTTCATAAAAGTTACCAAAATTAAATAAGCAGTTGTAGTACTGTTTGTTTACCATCCTCCCCTGCTTCTCTAGTTCACTGATACAACCCCAGCACCAAGATGTAGTTAAGTATTAATTAATGTTTGTTGAATATCTCCTAAGAGGTTTAAGACCAAAGTAGGGCAAGTGTAAGATAAAACTGGAAAAAAATCTTTTTACAACCCCTTTCCTCATTCTGTGGTGATTTTACATACCCCAGTCCCCAGCCTCACCCAGTGATGACCATACTTCCTGGTTTACACCTGTTGTCTTGGTGTAGTTATTAATAGCACATCCCTTTACTCTCAAAAGTATCCCAGTTGCAGTAAATTTTAAGGTACCTAGTTTAAAGCACCTTTCTTATAATATCAGCAAACAGTCAAGCCAATAAGACGTTTCAATCAACATGGGGTAGTCACTGTTAACATAATGAGTGGATATGATTCTAGCCAGGAGCAAGGGAACATGATGTTTCTTTCAGTCAAATATTGGCAAGCACATGGCAGGAATGCAACAGTCCACCACCACTTGCCCTGTGACAACAGCGCTAATCAGCCATGGCATCCAGTACCAAATGATCAGATTGAAAACTTTTCCTTTCCTGAGGTTAGCCTGAGAAGCCTGGCCTCTCTAGGGCTATTTGAGATATTAAGAGCATGTGTCTGGAATGCCCATTACTGTCTCTGTGGAGACCCTAAATTGAGAGCCACCTTAACCTAGCAAACACCATGGAGCTCTGATATCAGACAGATGTAGCTAGCATTACATCCATTACATCCTGCTTCTGCCACTTCCTGGCTGGGTGACTGGGCAAGCTGCCAACGATTTCTAAGCCTCAGTTTCCACATGTATACATTGAAGCTAAAAATACCTACTGTATTGAATTGTTGATTAAATATAATTACCTAGATGAAGAAAATGGCATAGAGTAAGCTTTGAACGTAACTCTCTTCTGCAACTCTCTCCTCCTTTTCCTGATACTTAAAACTAAGGTTTGAATTTCAGTCACCAAGACAGACCCTGGGGAGAAATTTTGGGGCCAGGAATTTTACCAGGATACCTCAAATTTCACCCCCTTTGGGGATCATTGTTCCACCTACTGAAAAGACTGGCTTTAAAGGTAGAAATTTGACTTGTGTATTTTTTGTCTACCCTGCCTAGAGTGAAGTTGAACTGGTAGCACGTGCTTGTTGTGTGAAACGTAATTGAACTGTAATGAAAGTAGTAGGTTCAAGCCTTTGGAACTCTACCAGATGAGATACAAAAACAGGTTTTCAAGTTCAGTTTTATAACCCCCACTTGCCCATCTGTTTGGACCCTCCAAGTGTAGGGGTGACCATGCTTCCTGGTTGATACCTGCTGTTATGGTATAATTGTTAATAGGAGAGGGGTAGGGTTGGGGGAACCTGATGACAACCTCCATTCTAGGTTCATTAAAGGTATTTTGTAAGGTAGGCAGGTTGGGGAGGAGGGTGAATGCAGAGGGACAGAGAAGGAAGACTCTATAACACTAAGACTCTGGTTTAGTATTTTTCAAACTCCTTGGCAGGGGTTGTGAGAAGGGATGGCTAGTAGGACCCCCAGGAGAAAATGATGATGTGGTACCTTAGCAGGGGCTGGACAAAGTATCCTGATCCCAAGTGGCCTTGAAAATGGTGGAGCCACATGTACTTAAGAGACCATGTGGTTTTGCCCTGCCTGTTGACCTTATCAGAAGTGAGTTGTGTGGAGCCACATCCAGAGTGTCCTCCCAGAATATTCCGCTCTGCCTAAGACCTGGCGACATCTGCTGGTGGGGAGACAGGGAGGGTAGGCTGTGAACTCACTAATAATAGCTGAAATTGAACTCCAACCATCTCAATGAGACAGGACCTCAGAATAAGGTTCAATTTTATTTTTGAAAAACAAAGGTAAAATTTTATATACACCCTAGTTTATAGAAGAAGCTTAAGTGCCTACCACAGAGAATTGTCCATCACTGAACTTAGGTCACCAATGTAACAGAAGTATTATTTCAAATTGTTTTGTATAAAGGTATGGTACTGCAAAGAAACAAGTATAAAATTACAGTCTCAAGTTATGTAAGGGAATGTAGAAGGGATTATAGTAATTGATGTACTATCAGAGAGATATTTTATTTCCAAAGAAATACATTGCCTTTGTTACTAGGATTAGAGAATGTAATCAATTGCTTGCAGGTCAGACTGAGAACCCAGTGCATTTAAGTTGAAGGGCTTCCGAAGTTTTCAACTTATGTCCCCTTTGTGCACTTTCCTAGGCACAGATGTACTTTCTCTCATTTCTCCTGGAAAACACAGCAAAAGGAAAAGCAACCATCCTCTTGAGGTGTTTCTGAACTCTAGGCCTGTTAGTTCTCTCTCTCTCTTAGCCCCATGTATAGATAAAGGCTCAGAGGGAGACTAGTTTTCCCTTAGCATCTTCTTTTTCCTGTCAGGGCGCCACAGAACATATCTCTACTGATATCTGTGCCTCTGGGGTCTTTTAGAAACTCTAATGGGAAACTTTCCCTTAGGACAGTATCTCTTTTTGAAAAATGTACAAACAGAACTTAACAGCCCCACTTTTAGAGATCAGTTGATCAATAAGATGAAGGAGGTAGGTGAGATGGAAAAGGGGACCATGTGTTTTCCATTGGGTCAAGGCACAACAATATGGACAGAATAGCAACTAGTGCTGAAGCTTCTACATGCAGCACCCTGAGCACAGGGTTTGGCTAAAGCATAAATTTGTTTTGTAGTTGAAATCTGTGCTGATGCCACCAATTCCAATAGATGGAGACCATGCTACTGAGAAGGGAAATAAAGTAGGTACAACCATTACAGCTCGGGGAATCAGAACAAATGGATCCCTTTCTGAACAATTAACAAAGCACGAATGGGAACAGGTAAGTAATCAAACTGTTCACTAAAGTGGCAGTGAAGATGCAGCATAGATGATGTTGTTCTAATAATATACAAAAAGTGACTTACCTTTCTAAGCAGATCATATCCTTCTCTCTAAATTCATTACTATATTTTTAATAGCTTAATTGAAATATCATTCAAATACCATATTTAAATGGTATTTAAAGTATATAGTTCATTGGGTTTGGTATATTCACGATATTGTACAACTATCCCCACAATCTAATTTTAGAACATTTTCATACCTGAAAAAGGTACTTGACATACCTATTACCAGTCACTTCCCATTCTCTCCCCACCCCCGACCACCATCCCTGCACACTTAGACCACCACTAATCTCCTTTCTTTAAAAAAAAAAAATTATTTATTTATTTGGTTGTGCCAGGTCTTAGTTGCGTCAGGTGGGCTCCTTAGTTGTGGCACATGGGCCCCTTAGTTGCAGCTGACAGTCTTTTTAGTTGTGGCATGTGGACTCTTAGTTGCAACATGCATGTGGGATCTAGTCCCCTGACCAGGGACCAAACCCGGGCCCCCTGCACTGGGCGCACGGAGTCCTATCCACTGTGCCGCCAGGGAAGTCCCACCACTAATCTCCTTTTGGTCTTAATAGGTTTCTCTATTCTGGACATATTATAGAAATGGATTCATACAGTATGTGATCTTTTGTCTCTGGCTCCTTTTACTCAGTCACAGTAAAAGAAGTGCTTTTGCTTTGTGCTTTTGGTGTTGTATCTAAGAAGCCATCGCCTAACCCCAAATCATAAAGATTTATTTCTGTGTTTTCCTCTGAGAGTTTTATAGTTTTAGTTCTTACGTCTAGGTGTCTAATCCATTTTGAGTTAATTTTTGTGTATGGTGTGAGGTAGGTGTCCAAATTGATTTTATTGCATGTGGATATCCAATTATCGCAGCACCATTTGTTAAAAAGACTTCCTCTCCTTGAATTTTCTTGACACCCTTACGAAAAATCAATTGACTGTAAATATGAAGGTTTATTTCTAGACTCTTAATTCTATTCCATGATCTATATGTCTATCTTTTTATCATTACTACACAGTTTTGATTACTATAACTTTGTAGAAAGTTTTGAAACTGGGAAGTGTGAGTTCTCCACCTTTATTCTTCTTTTTCAAGATTATTTTGATTATTCTGGGTCCCTTGAATTTCCATATGAACTTTAGAATCAGCTTGCCAATTTCTACCCACAAAGAGCTGGGATTTTGGTAGGGTTTGCCTTGAATCCGTGGATCAATTTAGTTACTATTGCAATCTTAACAATATTATATCTTTAATTTCATGAAGGTGGGATGTCTTTCCATTTGTTTAGATCTTTAATTTCAGCAGTGTTTTGTAATCATGTACAGTGAGGCACTTGTTAAAGTTATTCCTAGTTTATTCCCAAATATTTTTGATGCTATTGTAAATAGAATTGTTTTCTTAATTGCATTTTGGATTGTTCATTTCTGGTATACATTGACTTTTGTATACTGATCTCATGTTGTGAACCTTGATAAACTTGTTTGTTCATTCTAATGGTTTTTAGTGGATTCCTTGGGACTTTGTATAAACAAGAGCATGTTATCTGTGAATAAAGATAGTTTTGCTTCTTCCTTTCCAATCAAGCAGCCTTTGATTTCTTCTTCTTTTTTTTTTCTGTACGCGGGCCTCTCACTGTTGTGGCCTCTCCCGTTGTGGAGCACAGGCTCCGGACGCACAGGCTCAGCGGCCATGGCTCACGGGCCCAGCCGCTCCGCGGCATGTGGGATCTTCCCAGACCGGGTCACAAACCCATGTCCCCTGCATCGGCAGGCGGACTCTCAACCACTGCGCCACCAAGGAAGCCCCTTTTATTTCTTTTTCTTGCTTCATTGCCCTGTCTAGAACCTCTAGTACAGTGTTGAAAAGTAGAAGTGGTGAGAGTAGACATCATTGTCTAATTCCTAATATTAGAGGGAAGCATTCAGTCTTTGCCATTAAGTATATTAGCTGTTTGTCCGTATATTACCTACCCTTCATCAGATTGAGGAATTTCTCTTCTGTGCCTACTTTCTTGAGTGTTTTTACTATGAAAGAGTGTTGGACTTTGTCAGTGCTTTTCGGTATCTATTAGGATGATCATGTATTGTTTGTCCTTTATTCTACTAATGTGGTGTATTACATTGGTTGATTTCAGATGTTAAACCAACCTTACATTTCTGGGATAAATCCGACTTGGTCATGGTGTATAATCCATTTTGTATGTTGCTGGCTTCACTTTGATACTTTTCAAGGCTTTTTTCTTTGTAGGCAGTTTAAAAATTACTAATTCAGTCTTCTTTCTTGCTATAGTTCTATTCAGATTTTCTACTTCTTCTTGAGTAGTTTGTATCTTGGTATCCTTGATAGCTTGTATCTTCCTTGAAATTTGTCCATTTCATCTAATTTATCTAATTTGTTGGCCTAAAGTTGTTTGTAATATATACATATATGTGAAATATATATATATATTAAAAATTTTTTTTTTAATATCTGCAAGGTTGGTAGTGATGTCTCCTCTTTCATTTCTGATTTTAGTAATTTGAGTCTCTTTTTGTCTTGGTCGGTCTCGCTAAGGTTTGTCAATTTTATTGGTCTTTTCAAAGAATCAACTTTGGGTTTTATTGACTTTTCTCTATTGTTTTTTATTCTCTCCTTCACTTATTTCTGCTCTAATCTTTATTATTTCCTTCCTTCTGATTTAGATTTATTTTGCTCTTCTTTTTCTAGTTTCCTAAGGTGAGAGGTAGTGTCATTGATTTGAACTCTTTTTCCTTTGCTAATGAAGCTGTACGTTTCCCTTAAGTACTGCTTTAGCTCCATCTTGTAAGTTTTGCTGTATTGTGCTTTAGTTTTCAATCATCTCAAAGTATTTTCTAATTTCTCTGGTGATTTCTTCTTTAACCTATATGTTTTTTAGGAATATGTTGTTTAATTTCTGTATATTTGTGCATTTCCCATATTTCCTTCTCTTAATTATTTCTGCTTGAATTCACTTGTGGTTGGAGACCATACTTAGCATGATTTAAATCCTTTTAAAACTTGTTGAGGCTTTTTTTTTAGTGCTCTAGCATATGGTCTATCTTGGAAAATGCTCCATGTGCTCTTGAGAAGAAAATGTATTCTGTTCTTGTTCAGTGAAGTGTTATATATATATAGGTGTGTTTTAATATAATATTTATAATAATTGGTTTGAAATCCTTGTCTGCTAAGTCAACTTCTAATCCCCTCAAAGGCAATTTGAATTGTCTGCTTATTTTCCCGTGTGTGTGTGTGTGTGTGTTTGCATGTCTTGTAATTTTTTGTTGAAAACTGGATATTTTAGGTAATATAGTAACTCTAATTATTTCCATGCTCCTCTAGGGCTTGTTATTATTTGCTTTCTTGCTCATTTATTTGTTTAGTGGCTTCCCTGGACTAGTTTGCTTAAGTCTACACCCCGAGCTACACCCTGAGTGTGGAGTCTTAACCACTGGACTGCCAGGGAAGTCCCTAAAATGTGATTTCTGATATAAAATAATCTCTAATCAATGAGGAGAAAGAGCGGCGGGAGGATAGAGAGAGAGAGGAAGAGGTAATAAGAGAGAAATAGAATTCATCACTGGCTTGTGCATTCAAAGTATTTAGAAATCAAAGAAGTATAAGAGGCATCCTATAGCAAGTAGGAAAAGATGCCTCCTTAAATTTTGATATCCAAATTCCAAAGACCAAAGGTTATAGTGAATAAAAAGGATGATGCCAAAAAGATTGGAGTTGCACAAGAAGAAAATCAGGGAGTCTGGAAGCTTGGATGAATTAGAATTGTAGAGAGATGGAGCCTTAAGAAGTGGGAGGGAGGAAACTGGTGGTCATTATTCTGTAATAGAACCTCCCCTCACCCTAACAATGTAGATGAGGCATCTTACAGACTCAGTGTACATGACTGGAGCTGACACAGGGTAAAATTGACCAGAATCTCATTCCCAATATTTTAATAATTTCAGTTGTACCTTTAATTTTCTTTCCTCATTTCCTGGTATGTCATGGACATGCACACTTTAGTTAGCTAGAGTTGAAATTTCCAGATAAAAACAGATTTCACAATTACTTTATTTCTTAATATCTGTGAGCTGTGTTGCAGTAAAGATCGTAGGCTATTTGTTCCATACTCATGGAAGTGCATGATTCTTGGCAGAGTGCTGTAATTTAAATTTTATCTTATCTTCCCTGAGATGTGGGGGATGTATGTATTCATAGCTGAGTCGTCGTATAGAGACAAGCGTGACCTCTTCTTTCAGGACAGACTTGAAACAACAAAGAGACCAGAAAGGTTTAAAAAATAATTTTAATTATTTATGTCCTGAGTGACTCCCTTCTCTTAATCCACTTAACAAGTAAAATTTATTGAGTATCTACTATGTGTCAGGCACTGTTCTAAGCTTTTGAGAAAGTAAGTGACCTAAGATATATTCCCTCATGGAGTTTATGTTTTAGGGGGAGGAGCTAAATAATATGTATATATGAAGTTATTTATGTAATATTACATATATAATTATATAACAATACCAAGTAACTATGTTAAGTGAGAAGTTCTATGGAAAAAATTAAAACTAGAACAAGGTTAGGGGAAACAGAGAACTGGAGGTAGGGGACAGAGGTGCAATTTTAAATAGGGTAGTCAGCTTCATTGAGAAGGCTCCCAAGAGTGAAATGGCTTTTTTGTAGTCACTTGGCTAGTCACTGAATGATAGAGCAGGATTTGATCCCAGGTCTGACTTTAATGCCCATGCTCTTTTTCTGAAGGGAAAGATGATTTAAGAGTGATAGGAGACGGCTTCCCTGTTGGCGCAGTAGTTGAGAGTCCGCCTGCCAATGCAGGGCACACGGGTTCGTGCCCCGGTCCGGGAAGATCCCACATGCCGTGGAGCGGCTGGGCCTGTGAGCCATGGCCACTGAGCCTGCGCGTCCGGAGCCTGTGCTCCGCAACGGGAGAGGCCACAACAGTGAGAGGCCTGCGTACCGCAAAAAAAAAAAAAAAAGTGTGATGGGAGATCTCAAAAAAGTAATGAACTACTCTAGTCTCCCCTCATCCAATGAGGCGGTGGGTAGGCAAGGAGTAGGTATCTAAAGCCATCTAGGTACTTGGCTGGAAGGTTTGGACTGAGCACAGCTTTTAAGACGACATATTCAAAAGCTGGAAGGAGGACACATAACTAAGGGAAAATACAAAAGTGAATCTACAGTGTTAGTGTCTTAGAAGAGAAGCGTTTAGATACATCTTTCAGAGCTATTATCTCTCCCCAAAAGCATACTTTTGAAAACTGGATTACTTAAAACTGTAGGCAAGCATGGGACACTTGCAGGATTTATTTTGGATTTAGGAGGTGTAAAGGCTGAGACACAAATAGATTTTTGTTGACCAGGTCATACAAAAGTTGTCATTCAGTAAAAACCTTTCCAATCTTTGGTTTGAAAATTTTCAGGAAGGAGTGTTGTAAATACTTATTCTTTCATGCACTCCCAAAGGCCCTTGCATTTCAGTGGAGAGGATGTTGTTGAGAGGAAAGAGATTGTCTCTGCTGAGGAATTTGTTTCACCAACAAAGTGACTTTTATAGCATTTTTTGCTTGTGAGCCTCAGAATTAAACCTATATTGTCGTCACAGTCTCTGTAAAGTTTATGAATGAATGAATTCTGGACAGAGAAAAGAAATGCAGAACTCATTGAATGGATGGTTCTGAAGAAGCTCCCTTCTACAAAATTGATACCCCTTTTGACCCCTTATGACCTTGAACCAAAGAAAAATGAATGTTAGCTATATCTTCCTCATTTCACTGAGGAGTCAGCTAAGGCCCCAATAGGTTCCATGGTGACATAGGTGACACTTGAAGAGCTAACTCCATGGCCAGTGCTTATTCTAGTTTAACAGGGTCCCATCATATGTACATTTAACTTATGTAAATTTCAACTATATACATATGGCAAAAAGGAGAAAAGAGTATAAAATTTTAGTTTCATATAATTTATCATATGTTCTACATATCACATACATAAAATATTCACACATCCATATGTCTGTATAGGGTTTTATATACAAAATCATGTATACTATGCTTTAAGAGTAATTTAGAAGGTTTTCCTGGGGTAATTTTGGCTGTAAATGACTTGCATCTCATGTAGGAATTTAAAAGTTAATCCCCTCCTTATAAAACATGCCTCCTTGTGTTCCATGTTTTCTCCTTCATTATACTAAAGGTCAGATCATGTCTCCCAGACATGAATTCATGGTGTAAGATTCAGATATGGCTCAGTTTCAAATGCAAGTGTTATTTTCATCATAACCACCAGCAAAGTAAATGGGTTCTGTTATATTTATTTGTAGGGTAGGGTTGTGCCAGTGTTGGAATTCAGTGGGGGAGAAAGGAGAATCCTGACCTGCATCTTCTTAGGTGGTTTTAATTCTCACTTCAGTCAATCATCAGAAAATCAGTCATCTGCAAGTGTCCGGAATGTGCCTGGTGCACAGTTTCTCCAGTTCTGATGAGGTGCTTAGCATTCCAGAGAAGTTCTCCTACCAGTTCTGTTCTCTCCACCTCACTGTCTTTCCCCTCACTTATTTCTAGCTCCCCTTCAATACCAGACCTATAAATGGGTGTACAGTCAGGTTTAGTGGGACAACCATTTCTGGTCTTTTTAAGATCTGATTTGGACCCACTAGAATAACTGCACAACTTAAAATACATGCTTCTTCATGCCCTTCAAAGAAACATGTGGAAAATACAGTCTATTAGACTGTGAAAAATTAGAAAATAAAGTCTGTTAGAACTTTGAGATACTTCACAAGTCATCTGGCCCAAACCTCTGATTTTAAAGAAAGTAAGACCCAAAGACTTTTCTCAAGGTTGCATAGCTTTAGCTACAAAGCTAGTTTTCCACACTACTGCTGAAGCTCCCATAGGAGATGTTTGAATAAAGAAACATTATATGTGGATCAGAGCTACAAACAGGGAGCCCCCAATTTTTTATGAAAAAATTATTAGAAACTTGGGTCTTCAGTCGTGAGCATCATGCAGCCTGCACTTGCCTCTTTCATCCCCACAAGGAAATGTTATGCTAATAACATACTTGTGGAAAACCAGTCAATGGCTAAGTGTACTGCTGAAGCTGAGAATGTGCTTATCAAGGGGGGCAAAAAGTGAAGGAGATGCTTTACAAGATATTCTTGGATGAACAGTTGCCTATATTTGTGATGGGGAAAAGGCTTTATCATGCTATGTACTCAACAGGACAAAAACCAGGGCCAAAACCATAGCTGGGAGACTTACCTTATCTCTTTGAACATATTAAAAACACCAAGTGCCTGTATGTTCACTGTGGGGAGCTACTTTCTCCTTTGAACATGGCAGTGAAGTTCTTTTTAAGAGAAAAGACCCTGTAGGTTAAGCAATTGTGAAGCAATTGCGATGGAATTAAAAAAAAAAAAAGAAAAAGAAAAAGCCCAAGGGCTGATCCTTCATGGTTACTAAGTATTGCTACATTGGTTATTGGGGATGGGTAGAAAGGGATTGTGGTGGCTATGGGCATTCACATTATTCTGGAAAAGATTCATGGAGGGGATGAGTGTGAAACAGTTTTGAAGGAGGAATGAGAAATAGTGAGACTTTGGGATAACTTGGGATAATATTTCTGGAAAAGAAGTTGGAATCTAGAAAGATATACTCTCACTTGTAAGTGGCAGCCTAATCTGATTTGTTGTTCCAAGGTTATCGACATTCTGTGGAGTGATCCGCGAGGCAAAAGAGGCTGTTACCCAAATACAGGTCGAGGAGGGGGCTGCTATTTTGGACCAGACATTACCTCCAAGATTCTTAATAAATACCAGTTGAAGATGCTAATTAGGTCTCATGAATGTAAGCCCGAAGGGTATGAAATTTGCCATGATGGGAAGGTAAGCTAACAGTGTTGGTGACATCATCACAGACATCCTTCCCCCAAGCCTAGTCTTTCTTCACAGCATGTGTCTGACCTCGAAGTCCACGGGAAAATGTCTTCCCTAGGCAGAACTGCATGCTTTGGTAGATCACTGTCCCTCACCCTAAGAGATATTTGGTTTATTTCTCAGATCTTCCCTAATCCCAGAGATAGAAACTCTGACACATGGCACTAAGTACACACACGGAAAGGCTTTGTTCTGTGCTAATCGCAAGGCAAATCTCCAGTAGTGAGGTTAAGAATGTACTTATCCTCACTGAGCACAGAAAGGCAGCAGTGAATCCAGTTTGCTCTCTTTCACCTTTTACACTTTCCCTGTGCAGAGCAGAACCACAAAACATACTTCTATTCACTGAGTAGGTGAGCTCTAGCAAGTCCCTCTCTGTGGGCAGTTTCGCTGCAGCCACTAAAATGGAATGCGTTGTGCTTCTTCAGTGGTGTCTGATAGCCTAGAGAGGCGAGGCCTGAGAAGCTGGTTTCTGGTCCCAGGTTGTCCTGGGATGCCCCCTTTTCTCATAGTGAACAGCAATAATTAAAAAGGAATACCAAATTGCATGGCCTTTCCTTCTATTTCAACACTTTTACTTTTCCAAACTCTTTTAGTTCATTGGAGGCTCATACTGACATTGCGAGATGGTAAGGCAAGTATTATTTAGGGTTTCTTTGTAATAAGAAAACGGGGAGAAAGTAGCAGTGGCTTGTCTGAAGTGACCTGCCCATTAGGGCAGGACTGGGCCTAAACCAGCTTTCCTGTCACTGACAAGTATTACCCTCCCAAGGCTCCCCATCCTCCCCCACGCCCCCAAGGCTGTTTCCTTCCCAACAGAGTGGCCATGATCCCTTATCTAGCCACTGTTTCTCTGACCTTAAAGCACTGGTTTTGTGGGGGGCCCTGAACCCTCTAAATCAGTCAGCTACAGACAAAAGAAAAGGACTGTGATACTAGACAAGTTTTATTTTGAATGCTCAAATAGCACAAGGAAAGAAAATAAAGGCTTTACCCCCTTGGAAAATTAGAATTTACAGAACTGAGCATTAAGGAGGATTTTAAGATACGGAACTGAAATTGTACACAAGATTGCAAGGCCATGCACTGTGGGGATGAGTGGCTAGAAGTTAGTACTCCTGGAGACAGTGATTTCAAAGCCTTGTTTCTCTTCAATGGAATCACAGGAAATCCCATCAGACTTGGATGATTTATATGGATTTTGAACTTTGATTTTTGCTTTTTAAGAATTGAGCTGTTTCTGACTTTATTGAAGGACCTTTTGAGAACTAACTCTATGTGAACCTCACACTCTCTTTAACCAGGTTATTACTGTATTTTCTGCATCTAATTATTATGAAGAAGGTAGCAATCGAGGAGCTTACATCAGAGTGAGTTCTGGTTCGCCCCCCCGATTTTTCCAGTACCAAGTAACTAGGGCAACATGTTTGAGGCCTCTTTACCAAAGGTATGTATACTCTGAGGAGATTTTTGAGCTCTGGTACTAGTGACCAAGTAGAACCAGTCCAGAGTGACTAAGAGCAGCCATGGGAGTGAAGAAAATGACTTACTCGTTACTCATTGGTATAAACAAAATGGAAGTAATTCCAGAAGCCGAGTGGTGAATGCGCTCATATTTGAAACCAAGAGCAGCAATTTTCAATGTATACATCTCTTTAGATGGATAAAGCCATCAGCATCCACAAACAGTCCCTAATTGAACATAAGGAAAAGAAAGTCTCTGCACCCACCCACTCCTGTAACCTCCAGCCTTCTCTGCCCCCAGACAGCCCAGTCTGCTCTTGCCTCTTTGTCTCTTCTCTACCCAGAAGTGTATATGACTGAGTTGAGTATGTGTCTCTGTGTGATGGCATTCATAGCTTATCTCCCATTCCTCCCTTTGACATTATCTTTTTAATATTTTTTATATTATAGAATGAATATGTTTATTGTTAACAAGTGAGACAAAACAAAGATGTATAAAGAAAATGTTAATGATCTTCCCTCCCACTACTTCTCGGTAATTCTTTTCCCCAGAGGCAACTGAAATTAATAGCCTAGAGAGGATCCTTCCACCCTCTTCTTGCTCCTACAAAAATAGACAAGCAATTACTCATTCATTGAATTAAAAAAATGTTGAGCACCTACTAAGTGTCAGACACTGTTCTAGGCACAGATGATATTGAAATAAACAAAATAGGCAAAAGTCTTTTCCTTCATCAAAGCATATCCCTGTGGGAGGAGAAAGGCAGTAAACAACATACATACTTTTTTTTTTTTAAACAAAGAATCACACTGCACGGTCTATTCTGCAACTGACTCTTTCCCTAAAGATTATATCGTGAACATTACTCCAAGTTCATACATATAGACCTAACTCATTCTTTTTGATAGATGCATAATATTCTGTAGCATATGTTTACCATAACAATTATGGATAGCTAAATCGTATTCAACTGATGGCCATCCAGATTGGTTCTAGGGTTTTGTACTTAAAAGCAATACTATAACATTCTCTGTGTGTGTGTGTGTGTGTGTGTGTGTGTGTGTCTGTCTGTCTGTCTGTCTGTGTGTACATATATGTATACACATATCCATAAGTTTTTAGTGCTTTTTTTTTATATAAGATTTCAAAATATACGATTTATAATGTTTAAAATTTTGCTAGATACTCCAAAAGAGTTGTAACAATCAACAATCTGGAAAACAACATATTAATTTCTCCACATCCTCATTAGTCTCATAAGTTATTACTCTTCTTAATTTTTGCCAAGCTGATGGATAAAAATGATAAATCTCATTGTTTTAATTAGCATATTTTAGACAGCTGAGTTTACCCATCTTATATTTTTGAACATTGCATTTTCTTTTCTTTGAATTTCCTGTTTATAGTATTCCCCTGTTTTATATTGGGCTGTTTGTCATTTTCTGATAAATTTTTAGGAATTGTTTGCATAGGAGGGATGGAGGATTTTTATGGGCATGATGCATATATTTTGTTGGTGTCTTGATTTTGCTTTATTCTATGAAATCACATTTTATAATTTCATTATAACTTTTGGATTTTCCCCTTCAGTAGAAAAATGTCTCCACATAAATTTTATACACACACACACACACATATATATATATTACATATATATTTGTAATTTATTTTAACAGCTTTGTTGAAAGTTTACCAAATTAAAGTATACAATTCAATGATATTTGGTGTATTTACAGAGTTGTGTAACATCACCATAAACTAATTTTTGAACATTTGTTCAATCCTAAAAAGAAAACTTGTATCCATTAGTAGTCACTCATTATCGCCTCCCCATCCCTGGCCACCTCCCCCCCATCACAACTCTAGTTAACCACTAATCTACTTTCTGTCCCTATAGATTTGCCTATTCTGGAAATGTCATGTAAATAGGATTACACAATATGTGGTCTTTTGTGACTAGCTTCTTTTTCTTAGCACAGTGCTTTTGAGGTTCATTCATGTTGTAACATGTATCGGTACTTCGGTCCTTTTAATGGCTGAATAACATTCCATTGTATCAATAGACCTCATTTTCTTTGTCCATTTATCAGCTAATAGAAATGTGGGTTGTTTCCACTTTTTGGCTACTATGAATAATGTTGTTTTGAACGTTGGTGGACAGGGTTTTGTGTATACATTTGTTTTCATTTCTCTTGGGTATATACATGAAAGTGGAATTGCTGGCTTATATAGTAATGGTTATGTTTAACATTTTGAGGAACTTGCAAGCTTTTTTCCCAAGGGGATGCACAATTTTACATTCCCACCAGCAATGTATGAAGATTCCAATTTCTCCACATCCTTGACAACCCTTGTTATGATCTGTCTTTTTGATTATAGCCATCTTAGTGGATGTGAGGTAAGAACTCTTGGTTTTGATTTACATTTCCCTCATGACCAATGACTTTGAGGATCTTTTCATGTTCTTTTTGGGCATTTGTATATCTTCTTTAGTGAAATGTCTCTTTCAGATCCTTTTTCCATTTTTAATTGAGTTACTACTCTTTTTATTATTGCATTGTAAGAGTTATTCATATATCCTATATTCATGTCACTTATTAGATATATGATTTGCAAATAGTCTCTTCCATTCTATGGGATGTCTTTTCACTTTCTTGATGTTATTATTTGCAGCACAAAAGTTTTTAATTTTGATGAAATCCAATATATCTGTTTTCTCTTTTCTGCTTGTGATGAGGTATCTAAGAACCAAGTGCCTAAGTCAAAGTCATGAGGCTTTATTCCTATGTTTTCTTCTGAGAATTTTATAGGTTATTTTTATAGATTAAGTTCTTATATTTGGATATCTGATCCATTTTGAGTTAATTTTTGTGTATAGTGTGAGGTAAGGGTCCAACCTTATTCTTTAAAATGTGGATATTCAATTTTCCCAGCAACATCAGTGGGAAAGACTATCCTTCCTCTATTTGACTGTCTTGGCACAGTTGTCAAAAATCAATTGACCATAAAGGTATGGGTTTATTTCTGAACTTTAAGTTGTACTCCATTGGCCTATATGACTATCGTAATGTGAGTAACACCCTGTCTTGATTACTGTAGCTTTTTGGTAACTTTGAAATTGGGAAAGGTGAGTTGAATTTGAGTCTTCTTTTTTAAGATTGTTTTCCATGTGATTTTAGAATCAGCTTGTCAACTTATGCAAAAATGCCCACTGGGATTTTGATAGGGATTATTTTGAATATGTAATATCAATTTCGGGCTATTGCCATTTTAACAATATTAAATATTCCAGTCCATATTGTTCTATTTATTTTGATCTTCTTTAATTTCCTTGAAAAATATTTTGTGCTTTTCAGTGTGCAAGTCTTGGACTTCCTTTGTTAAATTCATTTCTAAGTGTTTTATTCTTTTTGGTGCTGTAGTAAGTGGGATTTTTTTTTTAATTTTTAAATTTAATTTAATTTATATTTTTATACAGCAGGTTCTTGTTAGTCATCAATTTTATACACATCAGTGTATACATGTCACTCCCAATCGCCCAATTCATCACACCACCATCCCCACCCGCCAGCGGCTTTCTGCCCTTGGTGTCCATACGTTTGTTCTCTACATCTGTGTCTCAACTTCTGCCCTGCAAACCAGTTCATCTGTACCATTTTTCTAGGTTCCACGTACATGCATTAATATACGATATTTGTTTTTCTCTTTCTGACTTACTTCACTCTGTATGACAGTCTCTACATCCATCCATGTCTCAACAAATGACTCAATTTCATTCCTTTTTATGACTGAGTAATATTCCATTGTATATATGTACCACATCTTCTTTATCCATTTGTCTGTCGATGGGCATTTAGGTTGCTTCCATGACCTGGCTATTGTAAATAGTGCTGCAATGGACATTGGGGTGCATGTGTCTTTTTTATTTTTTTAATTTATTTTATTTATTCTTTTTTTTGGCTGTGTTGGGTCTTCATTGCTGCATGCGGGCTTTCTCTAGTTGAGGCGAGCGGGGGCTACTCTTCATTGTGCTGCGCAGGCTTCTCACTGCAGTGGCTTCTCTTGCTGTGGGGCATGGGTTCCAGGCACACAGGCTTCAGTAGTTGTAGCACATGGGCTCAGTAGTTGTGGCTCACAGGCTCTAGAGCACAGGCTCAGCAGTTGTGGCGCACGGGCTTAGTTGCTCTGCGGCATGTGGGACCTTCCCGGACCAGGGCTCGAACCCATGTCCCCTGCATTGGCAGGTGGATTCTTAACCACTGCGCCACCAGGGAAGCCCGCATGTCTCTTTTTGAATTATGGTTTTCTCTGGGTATATGCCCAGTAGTGGGATTGCTGGATCATATGGTAATTCTATTTTTAGTTTTTTAAAGAACCTCCATACTGTTCTCCATAGTGGCTGTATCAGTTTACATTCCCACGAACAGTGCAAGAGGGTTCCCTTTTTTCCACACCCTCTCCAGCATTTGTTTGTAGATTTTCTGATGATGCCCGTTCTCACTGGTGTGAGGTGATACCTCATTTTAGTTTCAATTTGCATTTCTCTAATAATTAGTGATGTTGAGCAGCTTTTCATGTGCTTCTTGGCCATCTGTATGTCTTCTTTGGAGAAATGGCTATTTAGGTCTTCTGCCCATTTTTGGATTGGGTTGTTTGTTTCTTTAATTTTGAGCTGCATGAGCTGTTTATATATTTTGGAGATTAATCCTTTGTCCGTTGATTTGTTTGCAAATATTTTCTCTCAGCCTGAGGGTTGTCTTTTCGTCTTGTTTATGGTTTCCTTTGCTGTGCAAAAGCTTTTAAGTTTCATTAGGTCCCATTTGTTTATTTTTGTTTTTATTTCCATTACTCTAGGAGGTGGATCAAAAAACATCTTGCTGTGATTTATGTCAAAGAGTGTTCTTCCTATGTTTTCCTCTAAGAGTTTTATAGTGTCCAGTCTTACATTTAGGTCTTGAATTCATTTTGAGTTTATTTTTGTGTTTGGTGTTAGCCATTGTTCTAATTTCATTCTTTTACATGTAGCTGTCCAGTTTTCCCAGCACCACTTATTGAAGAGGCTGTCTTTTCTACATTGTATATCCTTGCCTCCTTTGTCATAGATTAGTTGACCATAGGTGCGTGGGTTTATCTCTGGGCTTTCTATCTTGCTCCATTAACCTATGTTTCTGTTTTTGTGCCAGTACAATATTGTCTTGATTACTGTAGCTTTGTAGTATAGTCTGAAGTCAGGGAGTCTGATTCCTCCAGCTCCGTTTTTTTCCCTCAAGACTGCTTTGGCTATTTGGGGTCTTTTGTGTCTCTGTACAAATTTTAATATTTTTTGTGCTAGTTCTGTAAAAACTGCCATTGGTAATTTGATAGGGATTGCATTGAATCTGTAGATTGCTTTGGGTATTATAGTCATTTTCACAATGTTGATTCTTCCAATATAAGAACATGGTATATCTCTCCATCTGTTGGTACCATCTTTAATTTCTTTCATCAGTGTCTTATAGTTTTCTGCATATAGGTCTTTGTCTCCCTATGTAGGTTTATTCCTCGGTATTTTATTCTTTTTGTTGCAATGGTAAATGAGAGTGTTTCCTGAATTTCTCTTCAGATTTTTCATCATTAGTGTATAGGAATGCCAGAGATTTCTGTGCATTAATTTTGTATCCTGCAACTTTACCAAATGCATTGATTAGCTCTAGTAGTTTTCTGGTGGCATCTTTAGGATTCTCTATGTATAGTATCATGTCATCTGCAGACAGTGACAGTTTTACTTCTTCTTTTCCAATTTGTATTCCTTTTATTTCTTTTTCTTCTCTGATTGCCATAGCTAGGACTTCCCAAACTACGTTGAATAATAGTGGTGAGAGTGGACATCCTTGTCTTGTTCCTGATCTTAGAGGAAATGCTTTCAGTTTTTCAACATTGAGAATGATGTTTGCTGTGGGTTTGTCATACATGGCCTCTGTTATGTTGAGGCAGCTTCCCTCTATGCCCACTTTCTGGAGAGTTTTTATCATAAATGGGTGTTGAATTTTGTCAATAGCTTTTTCTGCGTCTAATGAGATGATCATATGGTTTTTATTTTTCAGTTTGTTAATATGGTATATCACTTTGATTGATTTGCGTATATTGAAGAATCCTTGCATCCCTGGGATAAATCCCACTTGATCATGGTGTATGATCCTTTTAATGTGTTGTTGGATTCTGTTTGCTAGTATTTTGTTGAGGATTTTTGCATCTATATTCCTCAGTGATATTGGTCTGTAATTTTCTTTTTTTGTAGTATCTTTATCTGGTTTTGGTATCAGGGTGATGGTGGCCTCATAGAATGAGTTGGGGAGTGTTCCTTCCTCTGCAGTTTTGGATGAGTTTGAGAAGGATGGGTGTTAGCTCTTCTCTAAATGTTTGATAGGATTCACATGTGAAGCCCTCTGGGCCTGGACTTTTGTTTTTTGGAAGATCTTTAATCACAGTTTCAATTTCACTACTTGTGATTGGTCTGTTCATATTTTGTATATCTTCCTGGTTCAGTCTTGGAAGGTTATACCTTTCTAAGAATTTGTCCATTTCTTCCAGGTTGTCCATTTTATTGGCATAGAGTTGCTCGTAGTAGTCTCTTAGGGTGCTTTGTATTTCTGTGGTATCTGTTGTAACTTCTCCTTTTTCATTTGTAATTTTATTGATTTGAGTTTTCTCCCTCTTTTTCTTGATGAGTCTGGCTAATGGTTTATCTATTTTGTGTATCTTCTCAAAGAACCAGCTTTTAGTTTTAATGATCTTTGCTATTGTTTTCTTTGTTTCTATTTAGTTTATTTCTTCTCTGATCTTTATGATTTCTTTCCTTCTGCTAAGTTTGTGTTTTGTTTGTTCTTCTTTCTCTAGTTCCTTTAGGTGTAAGGTTAGATTGTTTATTTGAGGTTTTTCTTGTTTCTGAGGTAGGCTTGTATATCTATAAACTTCCCTCTTAGCACTGCTTTTGCTGCATCCCGTAGGTTTTGCATTGTCATGTTTTCATTGTCATTTGTCTCTAGGTATTTTTTGACTTCCTGTTTGATTTCTTCAGTGATCTCTTGGTTATTTAGTAACGTATTTTTTAGCCTCCATGTGTTTGTGTTTTTTACTTTTTTTCCCTGTAATTGATTTCTAATCTCATAGCATTGTGGTCAGAAAAGATGCTTGATATGATTTCAATTTTCTTAAGTTTACTGAGGCTTGATTGGTGACCCGAGGTGTGATCTATCCTGGAGAATGTTCCGTGTGCACTGGAGAAGAAAGTGTTATCTGCTGTTTTTGGATGGAATGTCCTATAAATAAATATCAGTTAAATCTATCTGGCCTACGGTGTCATTTAGAGCTTGTGTTTCCTTATTTATTTTCTGTTTGGATGATCTGTCCATTGGTGTAAGTGAGGTGTTAAAGTCCCCCACTATTATTGTGTTACTGTTGATTTCCTCTTTTACAGCTGTTAGCATTTGCCTTATGTATTGAGGTGCTCCTATGTTGGGTGCATATATATTTATAATTGTTATATCTTCTTCTTGGATTGATCCCTTTATCATGATGTAGTGTCCTTCCTTGTCTCTTGTAACATTCTTTATGTTAAAGTCTATTTTATCTGTTATGAGTATTGCTACTCCAGCTTTCTTTTGATTTCCATTTGCATGGAATATCTTTTTCCATCCCCTCACTTTCAGTGTGTATGTGTCCCTAGGTCTGAGGTGGGTCTTTTGTAGACAGCATATATATGGGTCTTGTTTTTGTATCCATTCAGCAAGCCTGTGTCTTTTGGTTGGAGCATTTAATCCACTCTCGTTTAAGGTAGTTATGGATATGTATGTTCCTGTGACCATTTTCTTAATTGTTATGGGTTTGTTTTTGTAGATCCTTTTCTTCTCTTGTGTTTCCCACTTAGAGAAGTTCCTTTAGCATTTGTTGTAGAGCTGGTTTGGTGGTGCTGAATTCTCTTCGCTTTCGCTTGTCTGTAAAGCTTTTGATTTCTCCATCAAATCTGAATGAGATCCTTGCCCGGTAGAGTAATCTTGGTTGTAGGTTCTTCCCTTTCATCACTTTAAGTATATCATGCCACTCCCTTCTGGCTTGTAGAGTTTCTGCTGAGAAATCAGCTGTTAACCTTATGGGAGTTCCCTTGTATGTTATTTGTTGTTTTTCCCTTGCTGCTTTCAATCATTTTTCTTTGTCTTTAATTTTTGCCAATTTTATTACTCTGTGTCTCGGTGTGTTTCTCCTTGAGTTTATCCTGTATGGGACTTGCTGTGCTTCCTGGACTTGGGTGGCTATTTTCTTTCCCATGTTAGGGAAGTTTTCGACTATAATCTCTTCAACAATTCTCTGTGGTCCTTTCTCTCTCTCTTCGCCTTCTGAGACCCCTATAATGCGAATGTTGTTGCCTTTACTGTTGTCCCAGAGGTCTCTTAGGCTGTCTTCATTTCTTTTCGTTCTTTTTTCTTTAGTCTGTTCTGCAGCAGTGAACTCCACCATTCTGTCTTCCAAGTCACTTATCCGTTCTTCTGCCTCAGTTATTCTGCTATTGATTCCTTCAAGTGTAGTTTTCATTTCAGTTATTGTATCGTTCATCTCTGTTTTTTTGTTCTTGAATTCTTCTAGGTCTTTGTTAAACATTTCTTGCATCTTCTCAATCTTTGCCTCCATTCTTTTTCCGAGGTCCTGGATCATCTTCCCTATCATTATTCTGAATTCTTTTTCTGGAAGGTTGCCTATCTCCACTTCATTTAGTTGTTTTTCTGGGGTTTTATCTTGTTCCTTCATCTGGTACATAGCCCTCTGCCTTTTCATCTTGTCTATCTTTCTGTGAATGTGGTTTTTGTTTCACAGGCTGCAGGACTGTAGTTCTTCTTGCTTCTGCTGTCTGCCCTCTGGTGGATGAGGCTATCTAAGAGGCTTGTGCAAGCTTCCTGATGGGAGGGACTGGTGGTGGGTAGAGCTGACTGTTGCTCTGGTGGGCAGAGCTCAGTAAAACTTTAATCCTCTTGACTGCTGATGGGTGGGGCTGGGTTCCCTCCCTGTTGGTTGTTTGGCCTGAGGCGACCCAACACTGGAGCCTACCTGGGCTGTTTGGTGGGGCTAATGACAGACTCTGGGAGGGCTCACGCCAAGGAGTCCCTCCCAGAAGTTCTGCTGCCAGTGTCCTTGTCCCCACGGTGAGCCACAGCCACCCCCCCGCCTTTGCAGGAGAGCCTCCAACACTAGCAGGTAGGTCTGGTTCAGTCTCCCCTGGGGTCACTGCTCCTTCCCCTGGGTCCCGATGCACACACTACTTAGTATGTGCCCTCCAAGAATGGGGTCTCTGTTTCCCCCAGTCCTGTCAAAGTCCTGCAGTCACATCCCACTAAGCCTCAAAGTCTGGTTCTCTAGGAATTCTTCCTTCCGTTGCCTGGCCCTCAGGTTGGGAAGCCTGACGTGGGTCTCAGAACCTTCACTCCAGTGGGTGGACTTCTGTGGTATAAGTGTTCTCCAGTCTGTGAATCACCCACCCAGCTGTTATGGGATTTGATTTTATTGTGATAGCACCCCTCCTACTGTCTCACTGTGGCTTCTCCTTTGTCTTTGGATGTGGGGTATCTTTTTTGGTGAGTTCCAGTGTCTTCCTGTCGATGATTGTTCAGCAGTTAGTTGTGATTCTGGTGTTCTCTCAAGAGGGAGTGAGAGCTGGGATTTTCTTAATTACATTTTTGGATTATTCGTTTATAATGTATAGAAATACAGTTGATTTTTGTATGTTGTGCAATCTTAATGAACTTCTTTATTAGTTCTAATAGTTTTTTAAATTTATCTTTTTTATTGAAGTATAGTTGCTGTACAAAGTTCTAATAGATTTTAGTGGAATCTATGGGATTTTCTATATACAAGATCATATCTGTGAATGCGGATAGTTTTACTTCTTCCTTTCCAATCTGGATGCCTTTTACTTTCTTTTCTTGCTTAACTGCCTGGCTAGAACCTCCAAACCAATATTGAATAGAAGTGGTGAGAGCAGGTACCCTTGTCTTCTTCCTGATCTTAAGAGGGACATATTCACTCTTTCAGCATTATGTATATTAGCTATGTGTTTTTTGTAGACGCCCCTTATCAGGTTGAGGGTGTTCCCTTCCATGCCTAGTTTGTTGACTGTTTTTATCATGAAGAGTGTTGGATTTTGTCAAATACTTTTTCTGAATGTATTGAGATGATCATGTGGATTTTGTTCTTTATTCTATTAATATGATGTGTTACATTGATTAATTTGAGATGTTAAACAAACCTTGCATTCTTGGGATACATCCCACTTGTTAATGGTATACGATCCTTTTTATATATTGCTAGATGCAGTTTGCTAGTATTTTGTTGGGGATTTTCCATCTATATTCATAAGAGTTATTGGTCAGTAGTTTTCTTGTGATCTTTGGTTTTGGTATCATGGTAATACTGGCTTTATATAATAAGATGGGTGGTATTCCCACCTTTTCTATTTTTTGGAAGAGTTTGTGAATGATTGGTATTAATTCTTCTTTAAATGTTTGGTAGAATTCACCAGTGAAGCCATCTGGCCCTGAGCTTTTTTTTGTGAGAAGTTGTTTGATTACTTATTCAGTCTTGTTCCTTGTTCCAGGTATGTTCAGTTTTCTATTTCTTCCTAGCCAATTTTGGTAATTTGTATCTTTCTAGGAATCTGTCCGTTATCTAATTTGTTGGTGTACAATTGTTCATAGTATTCCCTTATACTTTTTATTTCTATAAGGTCAGATGTGATGACCCCTCTTTCTAAAATCATTTGATTTTAGAAATTTGGGTCTTTTTTTTTTCCTTAGCCAGTCTAGCTAAAAGTTTGTCAATTTTATTGATCTTTTCGAGGAACCAATTTTTGGTTTTGTTGATTTTCTCTATTGTTTTTTTATTTCTCTATTTCATGTATTTCTCATCTGTTCTTTATTATTTCCATCCATGTATTTGCTTTGGATTTTAGTTTAATCTTTTTTTTTCTAGCTTTTGAAGATAGACATTATGCTATTGATTTGATATCTTTATTTTTTAATATAGGTATTTATGGATATATATTTTCCTCTACGCAGTGCTTTAATTGCATCTCATATGTTTTGGCATGTTGTATTTACAGTTTCATTCATCTTAAAGTGTTTTCTATTTCTTTTGTGATTTCTTCTTTGACCCATTGGTTATTTAGGATTGTATTGCTTAATTTCCTTACATGGTGATCTTCCCAATTTCTTTGTTATTAATCTCTAATTTATTTATTTATTTGTAGTCAGGAAAGATACTTTGTATGGTTTTAATCATTTTAAATCTATTGAGACTTACGTTATGGCCTAACATGGGGTCTTATTGTGGAGAATATTCCATATATGCTTTAGAAGAATATATATTCTGCTGATGTTGGGTGAAATGTTTTATACAAATCTGTTAGATCCAATTGGTTTTTAGTGCTGTTCAAGTCTTTTATATCCTTTTTGATTTTCTGCCCAGTTGTTCTATCTGTTATTGAAAGTAGAGTACTGAAGTCCCCAACTGTTATTGTTGAATTGTCTATTTGCCCCCTCAATTCTGTCAGTTTTTGTTTCATGTAGCTTTGGGCTCTGTTGTTAGTTTCATATATGTTTTATAATTATTTCATCTTCTTGACTGATTGGTTCTTTTATCATTATAAAATATCCCTCTTTTTCTCTAGTAATAGCTTTTGTCTTAAAGTCTATTTTGTCTCCTATTAGTATGGCCACTCTAACTCTCTTCTGATTGCTGTTTGCATGGTATACTTTTTCCTTTCAAACTCTTTGTATCTTTGAAACTAAAGTGTGTCTCCTGTAGACAACATATAGTTGGATCTTATTTTTTTAATTCAGTCTCACAATCTCTGCTTTTTTATTTATTTAATCCATTCAAATACGATGTTATTATTGATATGGTTGGATTTACATCTGCCATTTTGCTTTTTGGGGGTGACTCATGACTACTTTGTTCCTCCTTTATTTTGAATTTATTTTTGTAAATGGTCTGAGGTAGAAGTTTAACATCCAGGCATTAATTGTGCTAGCACTATTTTTAAAAATCGTCCTTTTCTACTGAATTTTAATACCTCCTTTGTCATATATATTGTTCCCATATATATTATAGTTCACTATATTTATGAAAATTCTATTCTATTCATGTATGTATCTGTCTTCTCTTTTGTCAATACCTGCTGTTTTGTTTAAGTAACTTTAAGGTAAATTTCAACATCTGCTATAGCAAGTCCCTCTTTGTTTTCCTTCTTGTCTTGGATATTCTCGTACACTAATTGTTCATGTGAATCTTTGTTTTATTTTTGGTTTTTTTTTTTTTTTTTTTGCGGTATGCGGGCCTCTCACTGTTGTGGCCTCTCCCATTGCGGAGCACAGGCTCCGGACACGCAGGCTCAGCGGCCATGGCTCACGGGCACAGCCACTCCGTGGCATGTGGGATCTTCCCGGACCGGGGCACGAACCCGTGTCCCCTGCATCGGCAGGCGGACTCTCAACCACTGCGCCACCAGGGAAGCCCTCATGTGAATCTTTGAAATCAAAAAGAAAATATCGGTGATAATCCTTTTAAAATTACACACACACATACATATAAACACATTCACCACCTAGTAATATGCTATTTGTTAAGTTAGACAGTTCATTTAATGTAGAAACTGGTGAGTGGCAACAAATCATATTAAAATGAAACAGAACAGGATGACTTATGTAACTTTCACCCAATAATTATTTTCTTAACATAGGATGAATGCTGTTGAAAGTAGAGCCATCAGGATGTTAAAAGAGAGAATGATTTCACAAAAAACTGACCTCATTCGTGTTTTCCAACTTCAAGACAGCAGTAAATCAGGTAAAAAAAATTATGTAATGCTTACCATTTCTTAACATACCAGGTTACATACAAATTAGTTTTCATTTTCTTTGTTTCCTTAAAATTTCAGTTTTCTACTTTTACCAGCAAGGAATGATAGCGATAAAAATGAAATATAATCCATTATATGCTTGGACAAAAGCATATTCCTCCTTTTCAGTAAGCTTCTTTCAACTTAAAAAAACAACAGCAACCCAGAATTAGACTCCTCTTCTGGTAGTATGTTTGACTAGACACTCTGGAAGGTCCTCCTGTTTAGAAACAGCTAGATTCTAGAGGATACATTAGTTTAATGCATTTACCAGCCTCACAGTAATTAAGATAAATCTCTAGGCTGCATTTCCTCTCCCCATTAAAGGATTTTTAAAACCACATGTTGGAACATGGAGCAGCAAGCAAGCACAAAAGGCTAGATTGTCCTGGGGGCAAATACTAATATTGGTGTAGCAGTCAATCCTGAGACTAAACCATAGGATAGTAGAAAGATGGATAAGCTGAATTTGAGACCAACAACATTAAGCCTAGATCCTCAAAGTGACTAAAGTAGTCCTACGTCTGTAGTGCCCCCAACTCCTGGCAAGCAAATGCAAATCCGTCTTCATGGGAAGTGTCCCTAATTTGGGCCGCTAGTATATTCAGAGATTAAGATCAACTAATGTGAGGTCACAACCAAAGATCACCAAACAAACAAGGGGACAAGCTACCACGAGGGAGAGTCAGCAGAAACAATAAGCAACAGATTAGTTTCCCAAGGACATCATATATTGGAATTATCAAATACAAAATAAAAAATTACTGACAAAGAAAATGTTTAAAGAAATGAAAGATGGAATCACAAATACGCATTTGAAAATGATTTAAAGAAGAACCATTTTTATTTTATATAGATATAAAAACTCATTAAGAAAACATAGTGAGTGGGTTTAACAGAAGATTAGACATTGCTTAAAAAAGAATTAGAGGGCTTCCCTGGTGGCACAGTGGTTGAGAGTCTGCCCGCCAATGCAGGGGACACGGGTTTGTGCCCCGGTCCGCGAGGATCCCACGTGCCGCGGAGCGGCTGGGCCCGTGGGCCATGGCCCCTGGGCCTGCGCGTCCGGAGCCTGTGCTCCACAGCGGGAGGGGCCACAGCAGTGAGAGGCCCGCGTACCGCAAAAAAAAAAAAAAAAAAAGAATTAGAAAGATTAAGAATCAAATGTGTAACATACATCTAATCAGGGTCCCAGGAGGAGAGAATGTAAGAGAGAATATATTTGACATGATGATGGCTGAGACTTTTCCAATACTGTTGAAAGACTCAAATTCACAGGTAAAGAGGAACAGTGATTCTCAAATAGGGTAAATAAAATTAAATTCACACCTACACACACTTGTGGTGAAACTGCAGAGCACCAACAGTGAAGAGAAAATCTTAAAAGCAAGCAGAGGAAACACACGGTGCTACAGAGACAACAATTAGAGTGACGTCAGACTTCTCAGCAGTTGCAACAGAAGCCAGTAGACAGTAGAGTCATATATACAGGTGGTCCGCAATTTATGGTGGTTCAACTTACAATTTTTCAACTTTAAAATGGTGTGAAAGCCATATGCATTGAGTAGAAACCATACTTCGAATTTTGAATTTTGATCTTTTCCCAGGCTAGCAATATGCGGTACAATGCTCTCTCATGATGCTGGGTAGTAGCATTGAGCCACAGCTCCCAGTCAGCCACAGATCACAAGGGTAAACAACCAATACACTTACAACCATTCCATACCCATACAGCCATTCTGTTTTTCACTTTCAGTACAGTATTCAATAAATTACATGAGATATTCGACACTTTACTATAAAATACGTTTTGTGTTAGATGATTTTGCCCAACTATAGGCTAATGTAAGTATTCTGAGCACATTTAAGGTAGGCTAGGCTAAGCTATGCTGTTCAGTAGGTTAGATGTAAATATTAAATGCATTTTTTACTCACAATATCTTAAACTTATGATAGGTTTATTGGGATGTAACTGCATTTTACGTCAGGGGAAATCTGTACAAAACATTGAAAATAAAATTTACGAAAAGATACAACATGAAAACACTAACAAAAACAAAGTGGGAACAGCTGTATTAATATCAGACAAAGTAGACTTCAAGGAGATATACATTACTAGAAAAATAAAGGAACACTTTATGATAAAATATTCAGTTTTCCAACTAAATCCATTCTAAATGTGTATGCACCTATTAATATAGCCTCCTTCAAAAATATGTAAAACAAAAATGCACTGAACAAGTAGAAGTAGAAAAACCTACCATCATAGTGGGAGATTTTAACACTCCTCTCTCACAGGAACCGAAAGTATAAACAGACAAAAAGATTAGCTAATGTTCCCTAAAAGACATATTTATTATATAGAACTCTGCATCCAACATTGCAGAATATACATTGCTGTCAAGCACAAATGGAACATTTACAAAAATTGACCATTAAATGGAACATAAAGTAAATCTCAACAAATTTTGTATTGGAAACATATAGAATAAATTCTCTGACATAGTGAATTGAGCTACAACTCAATTACATAAGGTAGCTAGAAAATCCCCTTGGGCTTGGAAATGAGAAATACACTTCTAAATAACCCTTGGATCAAAGAAGAAATCACAGTGGAAGTTAGAATGCTGAAATTGAGTAATGAAAATACAACATATCAGAACTTATGGGATGCAAATTAGAGAGGCATTGATATCCTTCAATGTATATATTTTAAAAGATGAAACTGTGATTAACAAAGTAACAAAAAGTGGTTCTTTGAAGAAAATGTTGATATAACCCTCATAAGGAGAGAAAGAAAGAGAGACCAAATAACTGATACCAGGATTGAAAGGGGGGACATTACTACAGACTTTACAGATATTAAAAGGATCATAAGATATATTATGGAAATTCTTATGCTAATAAATGGAAACTTTAGATTA
Organism: Monodon monoceros; assembly: GCF_005190385.1. Taxonomy (NCBI): domain Eukaryota; kingdom Metazoa; phylum Chordata; class Mammalia; order Artiodactyla; family Monodontidae; genus Monodon; species Monodon monoceros. The sequence goes on from NW_021703779.1 coordinate 16,193,172, forward strand.
AATGGACACATTCTTAAAATATATATGTACACATACACTTATAAAAACTGACACAAAAAGAAATAGAAAATCTGAACAATCCTATAACTATTAAAGAAATTGAATCTGAAATTTTGAAACTTTCCACATAGAAAGCTCTGAGTTCATATAGCTTCATTAGCCATTACAGTATGCATATTTAATATTTTAAGAAAGAAATGAAACCAGTGTTACAGAAACTCTTCCAGAGAATAGAAATAGAGGGAACACTTTCTTTTTTTTTTTGGCTGTGCCACATGGCTTGAGGGTTCCCAGACCAGGGATCAAACCCGTGCCCTTGGCAGTGAAAGCACGGAGTCCTGACCACTGGACCACCAGGGAATTCTCAAGGGAACACTTTCAAGATGATTTTAGGAGGTCAGCATAACCTTGATACCAAAACCTAACAAGAACATTATGGAAAAGGAAAATTAAAAGCTAATATCACTCATACATTTAGATGAAAAAAATCCTGGAAGAAATAATGAAATAATAGCAAAAGGTTAGTGTATCAGAACAGAGTTTAGTTTATTCTAGGAACACTAGGAATTCTAGGTTGTTTTAGCATTTGAAAATCAATCAGTGTAATTCACCACTTAACAAAACTTAAAGAGGTAATATAATTCTCTCAAGAAAAAAATTGTTTCATGTATTTCGCCCTGGTTTCATGGGTTTAAAAAACATTTAGAAAACTAAAAATGGAAGTAAACTTCCTTAATCTCATCAAGGATATCTACCAAAGCCTATAGAAAATAGCATACTTAATGGAGACATGTTGAAACCTTTCCTTCTAAGTTTGGGAATGAGGAAAGGATGCTGTAGCAGGCTGAATAATGCCCCTTCCCATAATATATCCACATTCTAATCCCCAGAATCTGTGACTGTTACCTTATTTGGCAAAAGGGACTTTGCAGATGTGATTAAGTTAAAGATCTTGACCTGAGGAGATTATCCTGCATTATCTAGGTGGGTCTGGTGTAATCACAATGGTCTTTATAAGAGGGACATAGGAAGAGTCAGAATCAGAGGAGAATGTGATGTGATGATGGAAGCAGATATTGAAATAATGCCCTTTGAAAATGGAGGAAGGTGCCCCAAGCCAAGGAATATAGGCAGCCATTAGAAGCTGAAAAAGGCAAGGAAAGAGATTCTCCCTTCAGAGCCTCCAGAAGGAACCAGCCCTGCTGACACTTGACTTTGGCCCAGTGAAACTGATTTTGTACTTCTAACCTCCAGAACTGTAAGAGAATAAATATGTGTTATTTTAAGCCACTAACTCTATGGTAATTTGTTAGAGCAGCAATAGGAAACTAATAAGAGGCCCCCTGTCAAGACTCTGTTCAACTTTGTACTAGGGATGCTAGCCAGTACAATAAGGTAAGTTAAATAAAATGATAAGGCTTAGAAAGAAGAAATAAAATGTCACTGTGCATAGACAACATGCCAAATAAATCCACAGAAAAACTGTTAGAATTAATAAGTGAATTTAGCAAGTTGTAGAACCTCAAGGTCAATAAACAGAAATTGATTGCACTTCCATATACTAGTGTATCAGTCAGAATCTATTCAGGAGAAAGAAACCACATCAGTAATTTGAACAAGGAAAAAATATAAAGAATTATAAACTAGTAAAAGGTGATTAATTACTAGTAGGAATAAAAGAGAACTCTAAAGAAAACAAGAACAGAAAGTGTAGGGAACAACTACTGTCTCTAAGGCTGAGAGAGAGTATCCAAGGAAGGAACAAACTTGGAAGAGTCCCCTACTTCCAACCAAGGCTAAGATTCAGACCTCCTTGGAGAGGGTGTCACTCTGGCCCGCTGGATGGGGTGAAAGTTCACTGAGGTGTCTCAGGTCAGAGTTGGTCTGTAGCTAGTGGGCTAGGAAGAGAATGGAGCCACCCACTGTGGTGCCATCAAAACTCTCTTTGGGCTATGCACCACTGTGTCTCCCACACACTGCTGGCAAGGGAACCACCCACTGTGGTGTCCATGAAATTCACTAGAGAGTGGGTGCCACTGCATTTCCCACACACCTAGCAGCCATGCTATGCTGTAGAAGCAAGAAGCAAAGTACACCAGAGCCGTTTCTTCTGCTATGTCTTAGAGCATTCTTCCTGCACCCTCTGCTGACAAAGCCTAGCATTATGCCAGGTGTCAAAGGAGAAATATTTACAGGGTTCAGCTCCAATATCACAAAACAACATGGCTGAATCTCATGAACTTAGTGTTGAGCAAAGGAAGTAAGATTCCTCCCAAAATATTTACTTTATGATTCTGTTTATATATAGATCAAAAAAGGCAAAAAGTAAATTATAGTGTTAGAAATCAATATAGTGACTCTCCTTGGGAAAGTGGGAGGTGATAGTAATTATGAGGGTCCACAGAGGGGGCTTTTGGATATTGGCAATGTTGTATTTCTTGTCCTTGGTGGTGGTTGCATAAGAAACTCCTTTGTGATAATTCACTGAGTTCTGTATTTGTTTTGTGAACTTTTCTGTATGCGTTAAACTTCAATTAAAAAAAAAAAAGAATTATGTCCTTAGCAGGTAAGTGTTTGGGGAATCGTCTTGGTGGGGATGTAAAATGGCTACTCTTTTTTTTTTAAACTAATTTATTTTTGGCTGTGTTGGGTCTTCGTTGCTGCATGCGGACTTTCTCTAGTTGTGGCAAGCAGGGACTACTCTTCCTTGCAGTGCGTGGGCTTCCCATTGTGGTGGCTTCTCTTGTTGTGGAGCGTGCGGACTAGGTGCACGGGCTTCAGTAGTTGTGGCTCGTGGGCTCTGGAGCGCAGGCTCAGTAGTTGTGGCGCATGGGCTTAGTTGCTCTGCAGTATGTGGGATCCTCCTGGACTAGGGATCGAACCCATGTCCCCTGCATTGGCAGGCGGATTCTTAACCACTGCGCCACCAGGGAAGCCCCCTGGCTACTCTTTCTTGAGAGCAGTTTGGCGATATATATCAAAAGGCTTAAAAATGTACATACCCTTTGATCCAGCAATTCCACTTCTAGGAATGATCCTAAGAAAATAATGGAATAGTTTCACAGCCGTGAAAAGAATGATGTAGATCTATGTTTATTAACGTAGATGCATGTCCATGATTTATTGTAAGTAAAAATTCAGGCTAGAATATATATGTTTGTTATGTGTGTGTGTTGCCATATGTAATACACGTATGTAAAACATATGGTATAACGTATATTTGGCTTTAAGAAAGATAAAATATATATACATTTATATATACATGTTTATATACATGGAAGAACATATCTTTGATAATCAGAAAAAATAAAGGTACTTATATTTCAAAAAACTACATACAATTTTAGGGGATGAAAGGATATTACCTGGGAAAATGAGACATGAACAATATGCCCAAATGTTAAAAATAAAAGTAATCTTTTATCCTTTATATCCTTTTGTGTTTTCAAATCTTCTATTATAAACATACCTTACTTTGTTAATAAGAAAAGCAGGGCTTCCCTGGTGGTGCAGTGGTTGAGGGTCTGCCTGCCGATGCAGGGGACATGGGTTCGTGCCCCGGTCCGGGAAGATCCCACATGCCGCGGAGCGGCTGGGCCCATGAGCCGTGGCCGCTGAGCCTGCGCGTCCGGAGCCTGTGCTCCGCAATGGGAGAGGCCACAACAGTGAGAGGCCCATGTACCACAAAAAAAAAAAAAAAAAAAAGGGAAAAAATATAGTATACCCAAATTCTGATTGCTTACCCATAACAGTAAAGGAAAGACTTGCAGAACCCCAAAGGTTATTCCTCCCTCAGAGTCGGGGGGTCTGGTAGGACAGATCATAAAGGGGAGCAGAGGCACCCAGGCCTCAAAACCAAGGCTGTCTGCTTGCTCCATTGATGAGGTTGCATTTTTTATCAAATTATCAACCAATTATATGGGCTTTGTTGCTGTTGTCGTTAGGAAAACTTTCTGTGGGCCAGTGGGCTTTTTCCATGGAGAACATTTTGGGGCTGAACTTGCCATGGAGATCCCTGAGTTCACATCTGGTAACCACAGACAAAGATGGAAATATTGACTACATGTCCAGCTTCCAGGATATCCACATTCAGAAACCTGTGAAAGAGGTAAGTGAAACACAGCCCCCGGCTAAAACCTGGCTGGCGTCAAACAGCCTTTGGACGACTTTTAAGAGTTCCTTAGTTCTTTGAAAAGTTGGGAGTGGAATCGTCTAATGGGTGGGCATGGCACTCTTAGGAAAGACCTAAGGGGGATCTTCCAGATACATTGTGATCTGTTCAGGAAGTTTGTGTGTTCTAAGGATAGGCAAAAAGAAAAAAGAAGAAAAGGCTTCTGTAAGCAAATCTGTGTCACATATGTGATTCTTCTCTTAAGTGCTGTCCACCAGAAGGGCATATATGACATCTATTCTTTCATATAATACTCTTTAAAATACTCAACATACTCCTATTAACTGTCAGTAAGTATAGACTTACTGATATGACATCTTATACCTTAAAGAATTTTAAAATTTAGAATTTCTTATTAAAATGGGAATACCCCAGGGAGAGTTGTCAGACCCCCAGTGCTTATTAGTTAACAACTCATCAGCAATTAGTTATAATATTGGGCTGAAAGTGAGTTGATGGGAACTAGAACTGGGGTGATTGTTTGCAGGAGAGTTGAGAAGTTGAGCAGGAAAAGGGAAGTATAACTGCACGTGGGAAACTAAAATATGCACAGAAAGGAGGCTTTTGGCTTCACTTGAGAGACATTTTACCATCGTGGCTAAGCTCCCAGGCCTTGGCTTCAGGCCAAGATTCAAATCCCACTTACCAGCTATGTGAACCTTGGGAAACTTACTTTACCTCTCTGTCTTCCAGCCTGTAAAATGGGCATAATAATAGTTCTGTTCCTTGGGGCTATTGTTGAGGTGTTGCAGTTTTCTTATGACAGGGCCGAAAGCAAGCTCATCACACGAGATGAATTATGCCGAGGCACAGCAGTAGAGGGCTGCCGCTTGCTCAGGCAATACTGCGCCGTCTGTCCTGCTGTGGTAGCTTTTATTTAAGCATTATCTGTGTTTTCATTTTAAGACTTGTTTTCTTAACATTCCAGAAATGCCAAAGCAGAAACATATGCTTTTATTGATTATACAAGCAACAATGGGCTTTCTTGAAGACATGCCGTGCTTCGTCCTTGAGCGCAAAAGCAGCACAAGGACATTTCCTTATGTTCCCATTATTCTGATTATACTGAAGTAGCACAAGGACATTTCCTTGTGTTCCCACCATTCTGATTATACTGAGGACATCTCATGGATCAGTGCCCAAAGCACTCAATGCTTCTTCGCAGGCCCCCGGTTTGCCAGGGGGCGGGGGGCTCAAAGCATCCAGGACTGTTTGCAGTTCTGGCTTATTCGCATGCCCCCGGTTTGCTGGGGGGGGCTCATGGGTCACGTCTCCTTTCCATGTCCTCAGTTATTCCACTACATTGAGGACTGAATTAAATAATCCATAGAAGCTGTCAGTGCAGAGCCTGGCACACAGATTCGCTTTGGCCCATCCCCTAAGGAACAGAGACTGCAGGCGCTACAGAACGCAAGAGCATGGTCTTTTATCTGATTTAAGAGGGTTGGGCCTCCAAGGAAGGCCTGCCTTCTCAAATTTCTATCTAAATCACATACTTCGAATTGGTGACCATGTCGTGTGTTTGTTACTTTTACTAAAATTGACCTGTTATAAATTCTATATGTCTTAACACTTAGACAGTCTTTATTTTAGGTTCAGTCTACTCTGATTGAAACAGTGTACAGATACCGATCTGACCTGCAAATCATCTTTAATGTCATTGACTCTAATCACTCAGGTAGGTTCACTTTGATTGGTTCAGTAGCAATAGAAAGCAAAGGCTAGTCTGTTTTTTTAAACCAGAATTCTGTTTTCATCTATTGCATTCTTCATCCAAACTTGATTTAACTCAGGGGTGGGGGATAGGGATAAACTCATGTTTAATATTATTGTGTTTTTTAGTTTGGCCACAGACTCTCTATTCGAGTCCATATAGTATAGGCTTATATATCCATTCAGACAAGAATAGCTCCTTTTATAAATCACCAGCACAGATGAAAAGATAATTCACTGTCCATTTAAAAATTGTACTTATTCCTGGCAATAAAAATAATTCCTAGAGTTCTGATTCTGTTTTGGGGACTAAGAACTCATTTTCTGCTTAGCTTTGATGCGCAATTATTTATTTTCAAACTTAAAAAAAAATCATCAGATAATCCCCAACTGCAGAGACCATTGAATACCAAAAAATCAATAATCAAAACACAAAAGTAAATTACTGCCTATAGAAAATGGCAGAGCCACTGTCTGCAATCCTCTTTTTGAGTCCCAGTGTTAATTCTCCCTCTGCTTTGATGTAGCTCTCCTCTCTGCCCTCCTTCCATGTCCCTCTCCCTTAGGTTTTAGATCTTGTAATTTCTATGCTACATATAGTACCACATCTACAATCTCCCCCGCCCCATTCCTTCACTGTTCACACATTCCAGCTTTAGAATAATCTCAGGATCACTTGGTAGTTGAAAGTGACATATTGTTTCTTATATTTACAATCTTACTTTTCCATTTCCTTCAGTGTCTCGATGGTCAGGCATGTTAGTGAGCTGCTAATTGGGACTATTCAGTCAGTATGGCTTTCCCCACCCCTCTCTAAGGTGGGTCTTAAAATGAACACTCATGACCTTCTCCTATATTCTTTTAGGCCTGATCTCCATGGAAGAATTTCGTAGCATATGGAAACTTTTCAAAAGTCACTACCGTGTCTGTGTTGATGATTCCCAGTTAGATGAGCTCGCCGAAAGGATGGACTTAAACAAAGATGGAAGCATTGATTTTAATGAGTTTTTAAAGGCTTTCTATGTAGTGCATAAATTTGACAAGTTGAGTAAATCAGACACCAAGGTTGCTTAACAAGAATTAGGGCTTTCTCTCCTTGTAAACAGTCGGCCCAAATCACTGACACAATCTTTGCCACGACCCTTGAAATTCATAGTGAGTAGTAGAGAAAAGTAGACCCCAATTCACACCATGAGCAGATGTATAATGTGGGTATTGGAAGCCCCTAGTAAACTGCTATTGGTAAGACTAGGTTAAATGTCAGCTGATAGGATTTGGCTCCAGTGGCGGGACTGACACACTGCCAGGTAGTAACTGGATTTGAGCCTAGTGTTGGTCTCTTGGATGCCACCTAACCAGGAGACCTGAGCAGTTTGTAAACATATTGAAAAGAACCCATAGAATACCAGAGGAAAGTACAACATCTGTGAGTGGTTGAGGGATGGGAGGAGGAATACCAAACTATTAAAAATATTTCCATCTTTAAACTGTAATCTTCTTTGGAGATATCATAAACCAGTGATTTTCAGCTGTGAGGGAACCACCTTCAGGGATGGGGGCCATATCAGAATCTTCGGGGGAAGCTGTGGGAGTGTATTGTTTGAAAAAGCATATTTTTTTCTTGTCTGTTGGAGATAGAAAGTGAGTACATTCAGACTGAGCCCTATAATTAATATGGTTTGACACCTTCACTGGTAAGATGGGGCCTTGGTGATGCATACGTTGTGCAATTTATTTTGCCATTCTGATGGCCTATCAAACATAATAAGAGATTTCTGTTTGAAGGTGAGTATATGTTTCATTTTCCTCTTGAAGTTTGAGAACTTCAAGATCTATGAATATGCCAAGTTAGATATCCTGCTACACACACCAGACATAATGGATCACATATAACAGATATCTTTTAAAAATGCGTAGCTGAGCTGGCAAGTAAGTAAAAGAAACCCCAGGGGCAGGGGGGACTTCCCTGGTGGCTCAGTGGATAAGAATCCACCTGCCAGTGCAGGGGACACAGGTTCGATCCCTGGTCCAAGAAGATCCCACGTGCCACGGAGCACATAAGCCCGTGTGCCACAACTACTGAGCCTGTGCTCTAGAGCCCGCTAGCCACAACTACTGAGCCTGTGCGCCACAACTACTGAAGCCTGTGTGCTGCAACAACTGAAGCCTGCGCGCCTACAGCCCATGCTCCACAAGAGAAGCCACCACAATGAGAAGCCCGTGCACTGCAACAGAGAGTAGCCCCTGCTCACCACAACTAGAGAAAGCCTGTCTGCAGCAATGAAGACCCAACACAGCCAAAAATAAATAAAATTAAAAAAGAAACCCCAAGGTTAGGAAAAAAGAGAGCATAATTAAAATCATAGCAATATTAACTTTGGACAGGATAGACTTTAAGGCAAAGAATAATATCATTAGGTATAAAAAGGTCATTACTGAATGCTAAAAGGAATGATTCACCAGGAAGATATAATAGTTTATAAAGTGATATGCATCTAAAAAATTAGAGCTTTAAAATTGATAATGCAAAAATTGATATAACTAATAGGAGAAATTGATAGAGGGAGATTTTTAATATACCTCTGTCAGTAATTGAGCACGTAAATAAAAAACTTGTGTATAGAAAATTGGACAACCCAGTTAATCCAGCTGATCATGTATGTATATGTATACTCTGCAATCAGTTTTAGAGAATACACATTATTTCCAAGCACTTATGGAACATTTATAAAAACTGATCATGTATTAGACCACAAAACATGTCTCAAATACTAAGCAATCAGTTAACAAAGATACTACATTTTCTGGTCATTGTGCATAATTTTCCTGGGGAAAAATATAATTTACTAATGCTAACTCAAGAACAATAGGAGGGGCTAAAGAGACACATAACCATTAAAGAATGTGTCGGTTTGGCTAGGCTGAACTACATTTCTCAGAATTCCCCTTCTTGTATGTTTCTGGTTAAGGTGGGCCACAGTGGAGATTCCTGAGAGAGTTGGAAGGCAAAGAGAAGCGGCAACCATTGTGTAGCTCCCACACGCTCTTGCTGAGCTGCCGATTCACCTTGTGGGTGTGAAGCAGCAGCTAGGCCTGCAATTGCTCTACAGTCCCCTGGCTCCCCTGTTAGCTGCTCCGATTCCCGGGACCACTGTGTGTGTTTAGCTCCGTGATGGCCGCCCGGGCCAGGTGTGTGTGTTTAGCGCCATGATGCGATTCTCGGGCCAGGTGTGTGTGTTTAGCGCCATGATGCGATTCTCCGGCCAGGTGTGTGTGTTTAGCGCCATGATGAGGTTCCTCGGGCCCAGTGTGCGTGTTTACCGCCATGATGAAGGGCCCTGGCTTCTTCGGGTCGCCAAGGCCTCAGGCTTTAGTCCGTTCTTGTGGGGTGCCAGCTTGTGCCTGTGGGTTTGAGCCTGCTCTGGATCTTCCCTGACTGCCTGCCCTGTGGACTTCGAGCTCCGGAATCAGGTATGGTGTCAACAGCTTAACGGAGCCTGCTTAGCCAGCTCCCACATTTGCACAAGCCACTTCAACTGTTTATACACACACACACGCACACGTATATATATCTCCTACTGGCTTGGCCTCTGGTTGAACCCTGATTGATACAGAATTTGGTACTGAGAGTGGTTCTGGAAAAACAGAATCTTAAAAAAACGTGTGCTCTGAATGTGTATAAGCTGACGTGTGCAGAGCTGCTGCTGCATTATCTCACGTGAAAATCCACTGCTCATCCCGGAATAGTTGTTTTAAGAAACGTCCAATCTCTGGCAGAACCAGATGAGTGTTTTGTTGTTGCTTCCTGAATGTCATTTGGTTATTTATTCTCGGGCTTCCTCCTGCAACTCTCATTTTCTCCCTTGGGTTTCTAATCCCTGGAATTAATTATATGCCTTTGTTGGAAATTTTACCTAAAAACGTCCTTTGATTTTACTAAAGATTATCATTTAATGTTGTAAACTTATGCCTGACATGAGTTGTGCTTAACCACACTTCAGTTTTACAAAGTATGTATATATACGTATATGTATATATTTTTAAAATTTATATGTATAGAGTTGTGAAATATCATTTTTAATTTATATTTCTTAATTGCAAATGAGATTGAGCATCTTTTCATTAGTTTGTTGGTCAGTCTGTTTTCTAAGAAAATGCTTATTCTTATCCTTTGCTCGTTTTTCTAATAGCTATTTGTCTTTTTCTTACTGATGTCTAGGAACTTTAAAACGCTTCTTGGTACGAATTCTCTGTTCTTGATTTGGGAAGCAGATATCTTTTTTTTTTTTTAACATATTTATTGGGGTATAATTGCTTTACAATGGTGTGTTAGTTTCTGCTTTATAACAAAGTGAATCAGTTATACATACACATATGTTCCCATATCTCTTCCCTCTTGCGTCTCCCTCCCTCCCACCCTCCCTATCCCACCCCTCCAGGCGGTCACAAAGCACCGAGCTGATCTCCCGGGAAGCAGATATCTTATCCCAGTCTGTGACTTGATTTTTCACTTCCTTTCTGACATATGTTTTCAACTAAGTTTTAAATTTCAATTTATTTTATTTCAATTTATCAGTCTTTTCCTTTATAATTTGTGCTTTTTGTATCTTGTCTAAAAACAAAAATATCCTTTCCAACTCTGGAAATACCGTAAAGATACAGTGGATCCTTATTTGTGGATTTTGTATTTGCAAATTCACCTACTCTCTAAAATTTATGTGTAACCCAAAATGAATATTTACGGTGGTCATGTGCAAAGGAGTGAGTTTATTTTGAGTTGTACACATTCCCAGCTGTGGTGGGACAAGGCGACGTTCTGCCTTCTTGTGTCTGCTCTCATACTGTAAACAAGTGACCTTTTTGAGGTGTATTTAGTGCCTTATTTTTTGCATTTTTATGCTTTTTTGTTGGCGATCTCGGTGTCTAAAATAGCCCCATGTGTAGTGCTGAAGTACTATCTAGTGTTCCTAAATGCAAGAAGGCTGTGAGGTGCCTTAAGAAGAAAATACGTGTATTAGGTAAGGTTCACTCAGGCCTGAGTTACAGTGCTGCTGTGAGTTCAGTGTTAATGAATCAACAATATATATTAAATGAGTTGTCTTTAAACAGAAGCACACATAAAACAAGGTTATGTTATTGATCAGCCGACTGAAATGTTGTGACCATAGGCTCGCAAGGACCAAACCCTGTATTTCGCAAAGGAGCGATGCTTCAGTATTCACTGATTCATTATATAGCGATTATATAGAACATAACTACTGCAAATAATGAGAATCAATTATATTCTCTAGAAGTTCCATATATTCCCTAAAAGTTCGTAATTTCATGGGGTTTAGCTCTAAAGATCTGATTGCTTCCTTTCTAGTCTTCAGTCATTTTATGTGTATTTCTTTTATAATCTCTTTCTGTTTCTCTCTATGTATTTGGAGCTCCTTGGGGTAGAAATGGATGTTTCTTGTATGTGCAGACTTGAACAGGTTGGATTGTTCACTCAGGGGCTTTGACATTTTTTTATTGTGAACTCATTATTAGCAGGGCTTATATTTTTTTCTGTGAAAATCCCGTGGTATTTGGGTTGTGGGAGCATCTCTTCAGAGAAGTTTTTTGTTTGCTTCTGCTTTGTGTGTCAGGAGTATCACTGCTTGAGGAATAAATCTTCCATTACTTTTTCGTCTGCAGTTTCTGCACTATGTGGGTAGAGTAAAAGTGATGTGAATTGAGGTCCTGTGGTTTTGAATTCTCGGAGAGCTTTTCTTTTTTTTCTCCCACTCAAAGCCCTGTGTCCTGTGGTCTCTTGTTTTTAAATCCTTTCATAAACAGAATAGTCTTTTGAGGGTCTTGGCTTTATATGAAGTTCTCAGTTCCAATTCCCTACCTCCCAAAGCCCGAAGCTTCATTTGCTACCCCTGTGTGGGAATTAACACCAAACCCCTATAGGTTCTAGAGACAAATACCCGCTAGTAGCTCAAGCACTTACCCCTGTGCTTTTTCACTTCCCTCTTTGTTTTTGGCACCTGGGGATTTGCTTTTATTTTTCGTGACCTTAGCTGTACATTTACATGTAATTATGTTACATTTTACTCAGTACTTATAGGTGATTATAGTAAAAGAATGTTCAGGTTGTCTGAGTCCACCACATTGCTAAAAGCTGAGAAATAGACTTTTTGTATCCACTGCTATTTGTTAATAATCTTGAGACTTCATATTTTTACCTGGACAGTGTTCATAATATGACATGGGGCTTTAATTATGCAACATGTGTCATTTACTGGGTCTCAATTTTTAAACTTTGTTAGAACTTATTTCTAAATAATTTTCTTCTTTACTGTTTTTTTTAACATAAATGGGATCATATTATACAATCTTTAAAAGACAGGGGCACACTTTTTTTTCCTTCTACCTTTCCTCCCCCAACATAAGCATGGCCCTCACCTAGGGAAGTCATGTTAACTTCCTATATGGCCTCTTCCATATTTTTATCTGTCCCATATAGACCTATATAGAGCTAAATATGTCCTCATATATATTTACATATACAGTACTACATAATCAAGGTGGTTTATTGTTATATGCTCTATAAAAATGGTATTTTAGTATACATAATTTTCTGCATTCTGCTTTTCTCAACCAACAGTACCTAGTTGAGATCCCTGTAAACTGTAATTCTTTTTCTTTTTTTTAATGTACAAATCATGAGTGTACTGCTTGGTGAATTTCCACAATGAACACACCTATGTAACCAGCACCCAGATCAAGAAACAACATTACCAGTGTCCCAGAATCCCCCTCATGCCTCCTTCCATATACCCCCCTCTACCCCAACCTGGCGGTAACCATCATCCTGACTTGTAACAGCATAGATTTTCTTTTAAGCCTCTTTTATGCTTTATACAAATGGAACCATTCAGTACTTACTCCTTTTTTTTTTTTTTTTTTTTTGCGGTACGTGGGCTTCTCACTGTTGTGGCCTCTCCCGTTGCGGAGCACAGGCTCCGGACGCGCAGGCTCAGCGGCCATGGCTCACGGGCCCAGCCGCTCCGCGGCACGTGGGATCTTCCCAGACCGGGACACGAACCTGTGTCCCCTGCATTGGCAGGCAGACTCTCAACCGCTGCGCCACCAGGGAAGCCCCATACTCCTTTTTAATGATATATTTGTGACATTCGTAATGTATGTAGTTATAGTTTGTTCATTCTGGTTACTGTATAATATCCTATTGTGTGAATATACCAGAATTTATCCATTCTACTGATAGGCTTTGGGGTTATTATGGACAGTGCTGCCAGGAATGTTTTTGTCCATTAATTTATTCTTTTTAATGGCTATTATAATTTAGTGCTATGAAGGATCGCCCTTTATTCAGCCATCCTGCTTTTTTTTTTTTTAATACAATTTTTTTTTTTTTTTTTCCCGGCCACCCCATGAGGCATCCCTGACCAGGGATCGAACCTGTGCCCCCTGCAGTGGAAGGCAGAGTCTTAACCACTGGACCACTGGGGAAGTCCCTGTTTTCTGTCTTTTAATAGAAAATTTTAAGTTTCCTTTTATGGGTCTATGTTTCTCATATTAAATTTATTCCTAAATATTTTATCATTTTTGGGCACTATTATGAATGAAAAACTTATCCCCATTTGCATTTCTAGGTAGTTATTGTTAGAGTAAAAAATTCTATTGTAATATATCTGATATCCAGCCTTCTTACCAAATATTGTTATTAATTTTAAAAGTTTTTTAATAGTGTTTCTTGGGTTTTCAGTGTAGGCAGTTATAGTATGAGCAGACAGATCTAATTTATATATGTTCTTTCAAGGCTACCAGAGATAGGAAACAAAAATACAGAATGCCCAGTTAGATATGAATTTCAGATAAACAATAAATTTTTAGAATAAGACTGTCTGGAAATATATATTGCATGGGACATACTTATCCTAAAAATGTATTCATTGTTCATTTGAAATTCAAATTTAACTGGGTGTTCTGTATTTTGTCTGGCAACCCTACACTTCTTTCCCAAAGATTATACCTGTCTTATTTTCTTTACATGTTGCATTCGATGACACCTCTAAGACAGTGGTTCTTACCCCAGGTTGCATTAACATCAGCCAGAAAGCTTTTAAAAAAATTTCTAGTGCCAGGCCCCTACGGTCAGAGATTGAATTGGTATATATTTTGGAAAGCTTTCCAGATGATTCTTATAGGCATCCGGGGTTGAGAACTACTACGGCCTTAAAGCAGTGTTAAATAATAATGGTGTTAGTGTGCATCCCTGTCTCCTCCATGATTTTAATTAAATATTTTTAGTGTTTTGACATTTAAAATAATTTTTGTTGGTTTTTGATGAATATCCTTAGTTTCCATCTATTCCTATTTTCCTTAAAGTTTTAATTAGAAATGGCTGCTTTTAGCATCTATTAATATGCTTATATTTTCTCTTAGTTTTTTGATATAAAGACTCATATTGTGGGCTTCCCTGGTGGCGCAGTGGTTAGGAGTCTGCCTGCCAATGCAGGGGACACGGGTTCAAGCCCTGGTCCGGGAAGATCCCACATGCCACGGAGCAACTAAGCCCGTGCGCCAGAACTACTGAGCCTGCACTCTAGAGCCCGCAAGCCATAACTACTGAAGCCCGTGCTCCTAAAGCTCGTGCTCTGCGACAAGAGAAGCCTGGGCCCCGCAACAAAGAGTAGCTCCCACTTGCGGCAACTAGAGAAAGCCCGCGAGCAGCAACGAAGACCCAATGCAGCCAAAAATAAATAAATAAAAAGTTTAATTAAAAAAAAAGACTCATATTGCTAGGTTTCTTCATATTGAAGCACTTTCTAATTTTTAATTTCATATCTGAGTCTATTTGCTACTATTTTTTTAGACTTTGCATCTATATTTATAAATGAAATTGAGGTTGAGAATTTGTTATTGTTGAAATTAGCTTTGTCTGGTTTTGGTATATAAGTTATGCTGGCCTTGTGGGGAACTGGAGAACCTTATATCTTTCTTCCTACTGCCTGAAATAGTTAAATCCTTGCTACTCAAAGTGGGGTCCATGAACCAACAGCATCCGCCTCCCCTGGGAACTGGTTAGAAATGCAGAGTCTTGGGCCCATCTCAGAACTGATGGATCCAAATCAGCATTTTGACAAGAGCCCCACATCACTTGTGTACACATTCAGTTTGAGAGAAGCAGGTGCAAAGAGCATCAGACTCATTAGTCCACAAAAGGTTAGATAAAATTCAGCTGTGCGCTTAGGCGGTCTTTGTGCCTTTTTCATGGTGGACAGCTACTCTCCTTTTCAATCTCGTCCATGGCAAATGATCTTGATAGGTTGGTCTATTTTGGTGGCTTCAGTTTTGTGAAGGAATCATCCATTTCCTGTATATTGTTCACATTTACTTGTTGCTCTTTTTTTTTTTTTATGACTTACTGTATTTTTTATGTCAATGACTCGTAAGGTTTCTAATGTCATAACATGGGCATTTTTATCATCCCCAGCTTATAAATAAAGAAGCTGATAAGTTAAAAAACCACTAGGTCCCATTTTGTTATAATATGCTACGGGCAAGACATAACATGGTTTTTCATATTCTGAAGTCTGGACCCCTAGACACTTGTGTTCCATGGCTGGCCATCTTTTTGTTGTTGTTTTTGTTGTTGTTAGTTTCTGCTTTATAAATATAACAAAGTGAATCAGCTATACATATACATGTATCTCCATGTCTCTTCCCTCTTGCGTCTCCCTCCCTCCCACCCTCCTTATCCCACCCCTCTAGGTGGTCAAAAAGCACTGAGCTGATCTCCCTGTGCTATGCGGCTGCTTCCCACTAGCTATCTATTTTACATTTGGTAGTGTATATATGTCCACACTACCACTCTCATAGTTCCCGTTGTCTTTGGTGTCTGTCCCCAGTGGCTAAGGTTGGTTCAGTGGGTTGTGTAGGCTTCCTGGTGGAGGGGACTAGTGCCTGTGTTCTGGTGCGTGAGGCTGGATCTTGTGTTTTTGGTGGGCGGGACCATGTCCGGTGGTGTGTTTTGGGGTGTCTCTGACCTTATGATTTTAGGCAGCCTCTCTGCTAATGGGTGGGGTTGTGTTCCTGTCTTGCTAGTTGTTTGGCATACGGTGTCCAGCACTGTAGCTTGCTGGTCGTTTAGTGGAGCTGGGTCTTGGCACTGAGATGGAGACCTCTGGGAGATTTTCGCTGTTTGATATTGCGTGCAGCTGGGAAGTCTCTGGTGGACCGGTGTCCTGAACTCAGCTCTCCCACCTCAGAGGCACAGGCCTGACGCCCGGCTGGAGCACCAAGAGCCTGTCATCCACACGGCTCAGAATAAAAGGGAGAAAGAAAGAAAGAAAGAAAAAATAAAGTTATTAAAATAAAAAATATTTATTAAAAATTAATAAAATAGAAAGAAAGATGCTGTTTCTTATACTTCTTTTAATTTCTACTAAATGGGTGTTTTTGTTATCTTTCTTATTCCTCCTCTTGTGAACTTCTGCTGCTTTCTTTTTCCCTTGATCTGCCTTGCAAGGGGGCTTGCAAGACACTATTGCTTGTCTTTTATAAGTTCCAGCTTTTGCATTTATTTTTCCTTTGAACTATTTTGGGGGAGGGGTATTTGTTCACTGTTAGAGCTTTTACTTGTACTAATATTCTCTTCTAATTTCTGTTCATTATTTTGCTGTTCTTTTTCTAATTTTTTAAGATTCGTATAGGTCGTTCATTTCTAGACATTTTAAAAAATAATGAAGGGGCTTCCCTGGTAGTGCAGTGGTTAAGAATCCACCTGCCAATGCAGGGGACAGGGATTCGAGCCTTGGTCCAGGAAGATCCCACATGCTGCAGAGCAACTAAGCCCATGAGCCACAACTACTGAGCCTGCGTGCTGCAGCTACTGAAGCCCACGTGCCTAGAGCCCGTGCTCCACAACAAGAGAAGCCACTGCAGTGAGAAGCCCGCACACCGCAAGGAAGAGCTAATGCAGCCAAAAATAAATAAATAAATAATTTTAAATAAAACAATGAAGATATTTAAGGCAAATTTTCCTCTAAGCCCTGCTTTCACTGTGTCCTGTAAGTTTCAGTATGAAATGTTCCCTTTTTCATTAGTTTCTAGGCAGTAATTCCCCTTTTAATTTCCTCTTTAAGGGGTTTCTAGTGGAATGTTTCTTTCCACATTTAAAATAGTTCATAGTTTTAAATGTCACTCTTTCATTATTTCTTACAGATTTAGTAAGATTTTCTTCATCGCCATGTCCCTGACCTATTTCTGTAAATGTTTCATGTACATACAAACAAAATGTATTTTTCCATTTGAAGAATGTCAGGCCCTCTATGTATTTGTTACCCCAGTTTAGTAGTTGCATCAATCATTTCATCTATGCTTCTACTAACTTTTTCCTTATTAGATGTATATAGTTCTGAAAGAGGTGAATTGAAGCATCCCACTAACACTGCATTTTTATTCTGTTTGCATTTATGTAGTTTGATTTCTTTGCCTTGTGATTTTAGCATCTATGTTATTTAATGCACATAAGCTTAGAAAGACGATATGTTCTTTTAAAAAATTTTTTTTATTTTTGGCTGCGTTGGGTGTTTGTTGCTGCACGTGGGCTTTCTCTAGTTGTGGTGAGCAGGGGCTACTTTACGTTGCAGTGCGTGGGCTTCTCGTTGCAGTGGCTTCTCTTGTTGCGGAGCACTGGCTCTAGGCACATGGGCTTCAGTGGCACGCAGGCTCAGTAGTTGTGGCTCGCGGGCTGTAGAGCACAGGCTCAGTAGGTGTGGTGCATGGGCTTAGTTGCTCCGCAGCATGTGGGATTTTCCCGGACCAGGGCTCGCACCCATGTCCCCTGCATTGGCAGGTCGATTCTTAACCACTGTGCGACCAGGGAAGCCCTAAAGATGATACGTTGTTAATTGTGTATTTTTATCATACACAGTGTTCCTTTTTGATCGTGTTTAGTGTTTGAGCCTTAATTTTCTCCTTACCTCTGGTATTCCTGTTTTCTTCTCCTTTTTTTTTTTTTTCTTTTTTGGCTGTGTTGGGTCTTTGTTGCTGCATGGGGGCATTCTCATCCTCCTTTCTTCTTTTTTCTTGAATTTTATTTTATTTATTTTTTTATACAGCAGGTTCTTATTAGTCATCCATTTTATACACATCAGTGTATCCATGTCAGTCCCATTCTCCCAATTCATCCCACCACCACCACCACCCCGCCACTTTCCCCTCTTGGTGTCCACACGTTTGTTCTCTACATCTCTGTCTCTATTTCTGCCCTGCAAACCAGTTCATCTGTACCATTTTTCTAGGTTCCGCGTATATGTGTTAATACGCAATATTTGTTTTTCTCTTTCTGACTTACTTCACTCTGTATGACAGTCTCTGGATTCACCCACGCCTCTACAAATGACCCAATTTCGTTCCTTTTTATGGCTGAGTAATATTCCACTGTATATATGTACCACATCTTCTTTATCCATTCATCTGTCAATGGGCATTAAGGTTTCTTCCATGTCTTGGCTATTGTAAATAGTGCCACAATGAACATTGGGGTGCATGTGTCTTTTTGAATTACGGTTTTCTCTGGGTATATGCCCAGTAGTGAGATTGCTGGATCATATGGTAATTCTATTTTTAGTTTGTAAGGAACCTCCATAGTGTTCTCCATAGTGGCTGTATCAATTTACATTCCCACCAACACTGCAAGAGGGTTCCCTTTTCTCCTCACCCTCTCCAGCATTTGTAGATTTTCTGATGATGCCCATTCTAAGTGGTGTGAGGTGATACCTCATTGTAGTTTTGATTTGCATTTCTCTAATAACTAGTGATGGTGAGCAGCTTTTCATGTGCTTTTTGGCCATCCTCTCTGGAGAAATGTCTGTTTAGGTCTTCTGCCCATTTTCGGATTGCGTTGTTTGTTGCTTTAATTTTGAGCTGCATGAGCTGTTTATATATTTTGGAGATTAATCCTTTGTCCATTTATTTGTTTGCAAGTATTTTCTCCCATTCTGAGGGTTGTCTTTTCATCTTGTTTCTAGTTTGCTTTGCAAAAGCTTTTAAGTTTCATTAGGTCACATTTGTTTATTTTTGTTTTTATTTCCATTACTCTAGGAGGTGGATCAAAAAAGATCTTGCTGTGATTTATGTCAAAGAGTGTTCTTGCTTTGTTTTCCTCTAAGAGTTTTATAGTGTCTGGTCTTACGTTTAGGTCTCAAATCCATTTTGAGTTTATTTTTGTGTATAGTGTTAGGGAGTGTTCTAATTTCATCCTTTTACATATAACTGTCCAGTTTTCCCAGCACCACTTATTGAAGAGGCTTTTCTCCATTGTATATCCTTGCCTCCTTCGTCATAGATTAGTTGACCATAGATGTATGGGCATGTATGTATCTCTGAGCTTTTTATCCTGTTCCAGTGATCTATATTTCTGATTTTGTTTCGGTACCATATTGTCTTGATTACTGTAGCTTTGTAGTATAGTCTGAAGTCAGGGAGTCTGATTCCTCCAGCTCCGTTTTTTTTCCCTCAAGACTGCTTTGGCTACTCGGGGTCTTTTGTGTCTCCATACAAATTTTAAGATTTTTTGTTCTACTTCTGGAGAAGATGCCATTGGTAATTTGATAGGGATTGCATTCAATCTGTAGATTGCTTTGGGTAGTGTAGTCATTTTCACAATATTGATTCTTCCAATATAAGAACATGGTATATCTCTCCATCTGTTGGTACCATCTTTAATTTCTTTCATCAGTGTCTTATAGTTTTCTGCATATAGGTCTTTTGTCTCCCTAGGAAGGTTTATTCCTCGGTATTTTATTCTTTTTGTTGCAATGGTAAATGGGAGTGTTTCCTTAATTTCTCTTTCAGATTTTTCATCATTAGGGTATAGGAATGTAAGAGATTTCTGTGCATTAATTTTGTATCCTGCAACTTTACCAGATTCATTGGTTAGCTCTAGTAGTTTTCTGGTGGCATTTTTAGGATTCTCTATGTATAGTATCTTGTCATCTGCAGACAGTGACATTTTTACTTCTTCTTTTCCAATTTGTATTCCTTTTATTTCTTTTTCTTCTCTGATTGCCGTAGCTAGGACTTCCCAAACTACGTTGAATAATAGTGGTGAGAGTGGACATCCTTGTCTTGTTCCTGATCTTAGAGGAAATGCTCTGTTTTTCACCATTGAGAATGATGTTTGCTGTGGGTTTGTAGTATATGGCCTCTATTATGTTGAGGCAGGTTTCCTCTATGCCCACTTTCTGGAGAGTTTTTATCATAAATGGGTGTTGAATTTTGTCAGAAGCTTTTTCTGCGTCTCTGGAGATGATCATATGGTTTTTATTCTTCAGTTTGTTAATATGGTATATCACTTTGATTGATTTGCGTATATTGAAGAATCCTTGCATCCCTGGGATAAATCCCACTTGATCATTTTAATCTGTTGTTGGATTCTGTTTGCTAGTATTTTGTTGAGGATTTTTGCATCTATATTTATCAGTGATATTGGTCTGTAATTTTCCTTTTTTGTAGTATCTTTGTCTGGTTTTGGTATCAGGATGATGGTGGCCTCATAGAATGAGTTGGGGAGTGTTCCTTCCTCTGCAGTTTTGGATGAGTTTGAGAAGGATGGGTGTTAGCTCTTCTCTAAATGTTTGATAGGATTCACATGTGAAGCCCTCTGGGCCTGGACTTTTGTTTTTTGGAAGATCTTTAATCACAGTTTCAATTTCACTACTTGTGATTGGTCTGTTCATATTTTGTATATCTTCCTGGTTCAGTCTTGGAAGGTTATACCTTTCTAAGAATTTGTCCATTTCTTCCAGGTTGTCCATTTTATTGGCATAGAGTTGCTTGTAGTAGTCTCTTAGGGTGCTTTGTATTTCTGTGGTGTCTGTTGTAACTTCTCCTTTTTCATTTGTAATTTTATTGATTTGAGTCCTCTCCCTCTTATTCTTGATGAGTCTGGCTAATGGTTTATCAATTTTGCTTATCTTCTCAAAGAACCAGCTTCTAGTTTTACTGATCTTTGCTTCTGTTTTCTTTGTTTCTATTTCATTTATTTCTGCTCTGATCTTTGTGATTTCTTTCCTTCTGCTAAGTTTGTGTTTTGTTTGTTCTTCTTTCTCTAGTTCCTTTAGGTGTAAGGTTAGATTGTTTATTTGAGGTTTTTCTTGTTTCTGAGGTAGGCTTGTATATCTATAAACTTCCCTCTTAGCACTGCTTTTGCTGCATCCCGTAGGTTTTGCATTGTCATGTTTTCATTGTCATTTGTCTCTAGGTATTTTTTGACTTCCTGTTTGATTTCTTCAGTGATCTCTTGGTTATTTAGTAACGTATTTTTTAGCCTCCATGTGTTTGTGTTTTTTACTTTTTTTCCCTGTAATTGATTTCTAATCTCATAGCATTGTGGTCAGAAAAGATGCTTGATATGATTTCAATTTTCTTAAGTTTACTGAGGCTTGATTGGTGACCCGAGGTGTGATCTATCCTGGAGAATGTTCCGTGTGCACTGGAGAAGAAAGTGTTATCTGCTGTTTTTGGATGGAATGTCCTATAAATAAATATCAGTTAAATCTATCTGGCCTACGGTGTCATTTAGAGCTTGTGTTTCCTTATTTATTTTCTGTTTGGATGATCTGTCCATTGGTGTAAGTGAGGTGTTAAAGTCCCCCACTATTATTGTGTTACTGTTGATTTCCTCTTTTACAGCTGTTAGCATTTGCCTTATGTATTGAGGTGCTCCTATGTTGGGTGCATATATATTTATAATTGTTATATCTTCTTCTTGGATTGATCCCTTTATCATGATGTAGTGTCCTTCCTTGTCTCTTGTAACATTCTTTATGTTAAAGTCTATTTTATCTGTTATGAGTATTGCTACTCCAGCTTTCTTTTGATTTCCATTTGCATGGAATATCTTTTTCCATCCCCTCACTTTCAGTGTGTATGTGTCCCTAGGTCTGAGGTGGGTCTTTTGTAGACAGCATATATATGGGTCTTGTTTTTGTATCCATTCAGCAAGCCTGTGTGCTTTGGTTGGAGCATTTAATCCATTCACATTTAAGGTAATTATGATATGTATGTTCCTGTGACCATTTTCTTAATTGTTTTAGGTTTGTTTTTGTAGGTCCGTTTCTTCTCTTGTGTTTCCCACTTAGAGAAGTTCCTTTAGCATTTGTTGTAGAGCTGGTTTGGTGGTGCTGAATTCTCTTCGCTTTCGCTTGTCTGTAAAGCTTTTGATTTCTCCATCAAATCTGAATGAGATCCTTGCCCGGTAGAGTAATCTTGGTTGTAGGTTCTTCCCTTTCATCACTTTAAGTATATCATGCCACTCCCTTCTGGCTTGTAGAGTTTCTGCTGAGAAATCAGCTGTTAACCTTATGGGAGTTCCCTTGTATGTTATTTGTTGTTTTTCCCTTGCTGCTTTCAATCATTTTTCTTTGTCTTTAATTTTTGCCAATTTTATTACTCTGTGTCTCGGTGTGTTTCTCCTTGAGTTTATCCTGTATGGGACTTGCTGTGCTTCCTGGACTTGGGTGGCTATTTTCTTTCCCATGTTAGGGAAGTTTTCGACTATAATCTCTTCAACAATTCTCTGTGGTCCTTTCTCTCTCTCTTCGCCTTCTGAGACCCCTATAATGCGAATGTTGTTGCCTTTACTGTTGTCCCAGAGGTCTCTTAGGCTGTCTTCATTTCTTTTCGTTCTTTTTTCTTTAGTCTGTTCTGCAGCAGTGAACTCCACCATTCTGTCTTCCAAGTCACTTATCCGTTCTTCTGCCTCAGTTATTCTGCTATTGATTCCTTCAAGTGTAGTTTTCATTTCAGTTATTGTATCGTTCATCTCTGTTTGTTTGTTCTGTAATACTTCTAGGTCTTTGTTAAACATTTCTTGCATCTTCTCACTCTTTGCCTCCATTCTTTTTCTGAGGTCCTGGATCATCTTCACTATCATTATTCTGAATTCTTTTTCTGGAAGGTTGCCTATCGCCACTTCATTTAGTTGTTTTTCTGGGGGTTTGTCTTGTTCCTTCATCTGGTACATAGCCCTCTGCCTTTTCATCTTGTCTATCTTTCTGTGAACGTGGTTTTTGTTCCACAGGCTGCAGAATTGTAGTTCTCCTTGCTTCTGCTGTCTGCCCTCTGGTGGGTGAGGCTATCTAAGAGGCTTGTGCAGGTTTCCTGGTGGGAGGGACTGGTGATGGGTAGAGCTGGCTGTTGCTTTGGTGGGTAGAGCTCAGTAAAACTTTAATCCGCCTGTCTGCTGATGGGTGGGGCTGGTTTCCCTCCCTGTTGGTTGTTTGGCCTGAGGTGACCCAACACTGGAGCCTACCTCGGCTCTTTGGTGGGGCTAATGGTGGACTCTTGGAGGGCTCACGCCAAGGAGTACTTCCCAGAACTCCTGCTGCCAGTGTCCTTGTTCTCAGGGTGAGACACAGCCACCCCCCGCCTCTGCAGGAGACCCTCCAACACTAGCAGGTAGGTCTGGTTCAGTCTCCTATGGGGTCACTGCTCCTTCCCTTGGGTCCCGATGCGCACACTACTTTGTGTGTGCCTTCCAAGAATGGGGTCTCTGTTTCTCCCAGTCCTGTCGAAGTCCTGCAATAAATTCCCACTAGGCTTGAAAGTCTGATTCTCTAGGAATTCCTCCTCCCGTTGCCAGACCTGCTGATTGTGAAGTCTGACGTGGGGCTCAGAACCTTCACTCCAGTGGGTGGACTTCTGTGGTATAAATGTTCTCCAGTTTGTGAGTCACCCACCCAGCAGTTATGGGATTTGATTTTATTGTGATAGCACCCCTCCTACTGTCTCACTGTGGCTTCTCCTTTGTCTTTGGATGTGGGGTATCTTTTTTGGTGAGTTCCAGTGTCTTCCTGTCGATGATTGTTCAGCAGTTAGTTGTGATTCTGGTGTTCTCTCAAGAGGGAGTGAGAGCATGTCCGTCTACTCTGCCATCTTGAACCAATCTCGTGATTTATTGTTCTCTTACTCATGGAAATTGTTACTAAAATTTAAGAGCTTTCAAGACAAGAAATTAAGTGGGAGTTCCCTGGTGGCCTAGTGGTTAGGATTCCAGGCTTTCAGTCCTGTGACCCAGATTGAGTCCTTGGTTGGGGAACTGAGATCCCTCAAGTGCACGGCACAGCCTCGGGTCCTTGGGTTGTATATAGGCACTTTTCCACTGTGTGCTCCAATGACCTTCTTTTTAAGTGCATGGGGCTGGCGAGCAGGGAGGTAAAAGGACGGTGGAAAGCCTGCTTTCTTCTTGTTGGCATTTTTTCTGATATCTTTTTGGCATCTTATTTTCAATCTTTGTCAGTTTATGTTTTTCCTCTAAGCAGCATACACCTGGATTTTTATTTTTAACTTTGACAGTCTTTGTATTTTATTGGGTGAATTCAGTTTAATCAACTTTGCTGAACTGACCGATAGACTCAATTTAACTTTACTCATCTTGCTCTGTGTTTATTTATTAAATTGTTGTTTTATTCATTTTTTCTAGTTTAAGTTGCCATTCATTACATTTTCCCCCTTATTGGGCTTCCCTGGTGGCGCAGTGGTTGAGAGTCCGCCTGCCGATGCAGGGGACGCGGGTTCGTGCCCCGGTCCGGGAAGATCCCACGTGCCGCGGAGCGGCTGGGCCCGTGAGCCATGGCCGCTGAGCCTGTGCTCCGCAACGGGAGAGGCCACAACAGGGAGAGGCCCGCGTACCGCAAAAACAAACAAACAAACAAACATTTTCCTTCTTATTGATACCTACTATGAGTAAATCGACTTCTAATGGAACCTAAAGTTGTATAGGTTTTGTTTTATTTTTAAGCCTTTCACAGAGTTTGAAGTGACAAAGTAGCAGAGATAAATGCATGGAATTGAAAATCAAAATGATGTCCCTTTGACTCTAATCCAAGTGGTCTTTCCACAATACCAGAGATTTAGAACAAAGCCAAGAATTTGTAACTAAATAAACATGGCTCATGCTCAAGTCAGCTTAGGGTCAGGGTCTGTCCCTCTCTCTTGGGGTACATCTGTGAGGTATGTTCATGTCTAATGAGCGAGAACTGAGCATGTCAGGTGGGAAGGGTGGCTCCACAGGCTTGGTATGGCTAGAACTGCAGGCCTGTTGGCTGTGTACTCCAGGAGGACCCTTAGGAAGGCCCTGGATTTCCTGCCCTTCTAGAATGAGTCTTTACCACTAGAGAGGCACTCCCTTAGACTCTGAGCATCTTAGGACAGGGGCAGAGCTTTGGGCTCTGTGTCTAGAGGTCTAGAAAGGTGCCATTCTGGGGGCCCCTATGGCTTTTGGGGCTGTCACCAAGGGAAGAGGGCCCCAAGTTATCAGAGTGGGTAGTCTCTGCCTTGGGCATAGGCTCGAGGCCCTGTTCCCAGCATCAGCAATTAGGTCCCTTCCTCTTCCACACTGCTGCCTCCTTGGGTTGTTGCCCAGCCATTATCCTGGGGGGCTTAGGCTACCATGCTGGGATCAGAGCACATGGCTCTCCTCCTGGGGTCTCTGGACCTCTTGGGAGGGCAGTCATCTTAACAGGAGTCCATGAGATGTTGTCATTTTATAAAGCCTTCCAGAGACTGTTCATGGAGCTCTGATAAGTCATCTTGGGCCAATTAAAATGTCACGTTTCTTTGCTTTTGGCAGGAATCCCAGCTCCTCATCTTGGGCACAGCATTTATCCCTTGCACAGAAACTTCATTTGGCCATTGTGTTGGTCTCCAATTAATAAATTACAGAAGAAAAAACTTATTACTTGCAGCATGGTAGATAAAATCTTTCAAAGCATAGGGAACATGGGGTGATAGTAAAAAGACCCCCATTGGAAAAAGTTGGGGATCCCTGAGGCCACTTACATGTTGGGTCTGAGTAGATGAAATAGCTCTTCATTCAAAAGCTCCCAGGGAATCCACAGTCAGAGCGGGGCACCCCCTCCCCCCGCCACTAGCCCCCTGCGTTTGGTGTGAGGGTCCAAATGAGGTGACAGTGTTGGAACTTGCTGTAGCCTGAACGTGTGCTGAGTGATGAGGGTGGTTGCCTCGTGGTTGTGGGGACTCTGCCTACACAGCCTGGTGTGGCTCAAAGTGGCAGGTGGTCCCTCTTCACCTGCCTGCACTGCAAGTCTCCCAAGGTGCGAAACCCGCTTCCCTCTCCAGTTGTGTCAGTGCAGCAGGGCCCCTCAGGGAACACATGGAAGAGCACTGGATGGGGAGTCAGAAGATGGCTCTGCCGTACTGGCTTGCTAACGTGCGTGACATGCATTTCCCCACCCGCAACCAACTTGACCGGACAGGTTGCAGGGGAAGGCCCTGTGGCTCCCATAGCCTGTGAATCCTACCTCTGCCAGGTCTCTGGCCTGTGGCTGTCTGTAAAGCACGTGTGGCCCTGCTCCCCCAGTGCCCGGCAGTGCCACCAAGGGTCCGCTGCTGGGGGGCATGGTGGCGGTGATGGTGATGAAAGCTCACACGTTAGCATTTCCTCTGAGCCAAGTGCTAAGTACTTCACGCATATTAACTCAGTAATCGTCGCAGCCACCCTAGAGGTAAATATTATTATCATCACTCCTATTTCATGGACACAGAGAGATGAAGCCAGTTGCCCCGGGTCATGCAGCTGGTAAGTGGTCTGTGGAGACGGCTGTGAGGCAGTGAGCGTGTGTGTGCTCACTGGGCTGCACTGTCTGGAGGCTGAGTTAACCAAAAACTGCACAAGAGCCTGGCAAGTTCATTTTAACCTGGAGTTTCAACCTCTTGCCTCTCACCGAATTTCACTTAAAAAAAAAAAATTGAGATGCTAGCGTTCGTCGAAATGGCCAGATTTCCCCACCTTTTCTTTCCTGGGGGCCCCGGGGCATCCACCACTGGCACTGGTGAGCTGATTCCCTTGGTACCCGCCAGGCGCCCACCCTGCTCTGCTTCCTGGCTGCCCAGCTGGACCCTTAGCCACCATAGGCTTGAGGCTTTCCCCCAAAGAGGGAGAATCAGTGCGGGGCGGGGGAGGGGAGAGGAGCAAGGGATCCTGAGCCAAAGCATAAAGACCCCAAATAAACCTAATATAAATGGGAATTCTGAGGCTGTGTGATGCACTTCACCACCATGACTCATGCTCTGCTAAGGTTTCCGCGAACAATATGTTCAGTCTGATTTAATTTTAGCCTCGCTTCGCGGCTGCCTCGGTGAGCCTCCGGAGCACACCCCATCCCTCCCTACCGTGGTGCTCCACAAGCTGAAATGCCTCTGGGGGGGAGTGGCAGAGGGCACTGGAAATGGTTTGCCGCGGGTGCCATTGGTTACATCAGGCGCGGCGGGCGGCTCTCTAGGGGACGTGGGCAAGGAGGGCGCCTCCTCCACCAAGCCCGCAAAGCTTTGTGCGGTGTCTGCGTCTCGGGCTTCCCCTTTGTGCAGAGGCTGGAGTTGAGATGCACGAGCATCGGAGCGGGAGTGTCTGGAGTGATGGATGGAGGGGGAGAAACAGCATTTAGTCAGGGCTCCCTCGCGCCGAGGTGGAGGGAAACCGAGGCTGCTTCCCGGCTGGCTCGTGCGGGCACCGGAGCTTCTGCGTTGGAAGGGGATCGCTTCACACATGTGGGGATGAGCCCACAGTTACATCCTTGATCGCAGACAAAACCAGTAACTCCCCTCCCCTGCAAAGCGGGAAAGCATTAGTGTGCATTTCAGCTGCCCATGGTGCATTTGCCTCCACTGCCTGGCATTCTGCGTAATTCACACCACCTGGCCTCTGTTTCTTGAGTCACCAATGGTGGCAGAGGGCGGCCTGATACTGCGGGCTTCAGGGTTGCCAGACAAAATACAGGGCACCCAGTTAAATGTGAATTCCAGATGACAAGCAGTTTTTTAGTATAAGCATGTCCCAGATATTAGCCGGGACATGCATGAACTAAAAATTGACTCTCTTTACATGGAGTTCAAATTTAACTGGCCATTCTGTGCTTTTATTTGCTGACTTTAGCAACCCTACCTGGCCTTTGAAGTCACACAACTTCTGCCCGTCTGTCCTTCTGCCAGGAGCAGAAGAGGCTCTGAAATGCTGGGGGGAAAATGACTTGAGTATTTGGAGCTTCTGTTTCTCCTGCAGAATGAGAGTAAGTGCGGCCACGATGGCACAGGTGAAAGAGAATGCAGCCGAGCGCCTGGCACACGAGGCAGAGGCAAGCTGCAGTGGCCGCCCACATCCCGCTCAGCGGTGCAGCCCGCCCCCTCTCCATCACTAAGTACTCACAGCTGCACTACTTTCCCCTGAATTGCCCTAGGTTGATGGAGACCCTCTCTAGGAGGTCATAACCCCCCACCCTCAGGCACCTGCAGCAGCCAGTGGCCCTTGAGTTTGAGAGACACCTGAATGATGTTTCCAAGTTCTCTGTGGCCTGTCACCTGGTCATTTTGCCTTCAGGCTAACCATGCCATCTCAGCAATCCTCTCCTCTTTGGTTAGTTTTGTATCAGGGAGGGTCAAGACATAACCCTCAACGGTTGCTGGTTCCTGTCAGAATGAAGAGCTGACCTCAGCTGTTCTAAGTTCCACCCTACAGCGGCTCACTTTCCTTGTCTCCCTGTCTCCTCCACATGGCACGAGAGGTGTCAGCTGCCGGGGCTGAGCTGGGGGAAGCTAAGAAGCAGACCCACAGCAGTGGCCCAGGCAAAGACCCCCGCTCAGCTGTGTTAGCTCTGTCTGTCCCCTAGACTGTGGGGAAGAATAATGATGATGATTGCCAACTGAATAGCTTTTCTGCCTCTTTCTCTTCTCCACTCAACCTACTCTGCATCACTGGTCCAGCATGGCCTGCTCCTATTTATTTAGTTATTTAGCTCGCTATTTTAATTTTTTTAATTTTTAAAATAAATTCATTTATTTTTGGCTGCCTTGGGGCTTCGTTGCTGTGCACGGGCTTTCTCTAGTTGCGGCGAGTGGGGGCTACTCTTCGTTGCAGTGTGCGGGCCTCTCATTGTGGTGGCTTCTCTTGTTGTGGAGCACGGGCTCTAGGCACGCAGGATTCAGTAGTTGTGGCACGCAGGCTCAGTAGTTCTGGCGCACGGGTTTAGTGCTCCACGGCATGTGGGATCTTCCCGGACGAGGGCTCGAACCTGTGTCCCCTGCATTGGCAGGCGCATTCTTAACCACTGCGCCACCAGGGAAATCCCTAGTTTGCTACTTTTAACAATAAGCACATGCAAACCCACTACCCCAAACAAAAGTCAGAACCCTGACACTAACTTCAGCCTGGTCACATGGTCCTTACCCCATCTCATGCCTGTCTCACCAGCCAACAGAATCTTGTTAAAGAAGACTGTGTGCCTTGTTCTTCTCTCCCTTGCTTTTCTGTGGTTTCATATGCATCCTAAAATGTGTGTGTGTGTGTTTAATTTTATAAGAAGGGTGTCGTGCTGTTTGTAATCTTTTTGATCATCCTGCTATATTGCTAAGATTCATCCATGTTGTTGCATCTCACAGTGCTTCATTCTTTCTGAATCCCTCAGAAAATCTGGCCAGGTGAAGATATTCCCGCCCGCAGACAGGTGAAGCCCTTGCAGGCATTTGCTGTCGTGAATAGTGTGCCACAAGCATCACCGACACTTCTTGTCTCACTTTGAAAACTGCTGCCATATTGTTGAATTTGCTAGTATTCTTTTATTATCTTTTTATTAACATCTAGTTCTTCTGTAGTCATGTCCCCCTTTTCATTCATAATACTTTTCGTTTCTTCTGTTTTCTTCAGCAAACTTGATGAAGGTTTACCTATTTTGTTACTTTTCCTAAAAAGGTCACCTTAGGCTTTGTTGATCTCTTTTGTATCTTTGTTTTCTATTTCAATGATCCGTGCTTATTTTATTATCTTTGTTGTTCTTTCTCTAATTTCTTAAAGTGGAAACTTAGCTCATCAATCTTGAGGTTGTCAACTTTTCTAATACAAGTATTTAAGGTTATAAATTTCGCTCAAAGCATTGTTTTTTCTGTATGTCACAAGATTTGATATGCACCAGTTTCATTTTCATTCACCTCTGGAGATTTTAAAAAGTTTCATGTGAATTCCTCTTTAGCCTGTGAGTTACTTAGCAATTTTTAAAACATTTGTAAATGTCTCGGGGTTATTTACATTTTTAAAGGTCAAGGATTGTGGTCTGCATATTTCTTTCTTTATTGAAGTATACTTGATTTACAATATTATATTAGTTTCAGGTGTGCAACATAGTGATTCAATACTTTTATAGAATATAGTCCATTTATAGTTATTATAAAATATTGGCTATATTTCCTGTGCTGTACAATATATCCCTGTAGCTTATTTATTTTTATATGTAGTAGTTGGTGCCTCTTAATTCCTTACCCCATCTGTCCCTCCCCCTTCCCTCTCCCTACTAGTAACCACTAATTTCTTCTCTATAGTTGTGAGTCTGTTTGGTTTTTTTTTTAATATACATTTTATTTTTTAGATTCCATATATAAGTGATAACAGAGTATTTGTCTCTGTCTGACTTATTTCACTGAGCATAATGCTCTCTATGTCCATCCATGTTGTTGCAAACGGCAGAATTTCATTCTTTTTATGGCTGAGAAGTATTCCATTGTGTATATATATACCACACCTTCTTATCCATTCATCTGTTGACGGACACTTAGGTTGCTTCCATATCTTGGCAATTGTAAATAATGCTTCTGTGAACATTGGGGTACATGTATCTTTTTGAATTAATGTTTCATTTTCTTTGGATATATACCCAGGAGTGGGATGGGGCATGGGATGGGGTGGGGACCACATGACCAGGATCGTAGGGTGGTTCTATTTTTAGTTATTTTGAGGAACATCCATACTGTTTTCCACAGTGGCTGCACCAACTTAACCTGCCCATCAACAGTGTACCAGGGGTCCCTTTTCTCCATATCCTCGCCAACATTTGTTATTTGTGTGGTTTTTTTTAATTTTTAATTTTATATTGGAGTATAGTTGATTTACAATGTTGTGTTAGTTTCAGGTATATGGCAAAGTGATTCAGTTATACATATACATATATCTATTGTTTTTCAGATTCTTTTCCCATATAGGTTATTACAGAGTATTGAGCAGAGTTCCCTGTATTTGTGTTCTTTTTGATGATAGCCATTCTCACAGGTGTGAAGTGATATCTCATTGTGGTCTTGATTTCTATTTCTCTGATGATTAGTGATGCTGAGCGTCTTTTCATGTGCCTTTTGGCCATCTGTATGTCTTCCTTGGAAAAATGTCTATTCAGACCTTCTGCCCATTTTTTGATTGGGTTGTTTTTCTGATATTCAGTTTTATGAGCTGTTTATATATTTTGGATATTAACTTCTTACTGGTCATATCATTTGCAAATGTTTTCTCTCATTCAGTAGGTTGTCTTATTTTGTTGATGGTTTCACTTGCTGTGCAAAAGCTTTTAAGTTTAATTAGGTCCCATTTATTTGTTTTTGCTTTTGTTTCTTTTGCCTTAGGAGACAGATCCAAAAAGATACTGAAACAATTTATGTCAGAGTGTTCTCTGTTTTCTTCTAGGAGCTTTATGGTTTCTGGTCTTACATTTAGGTCTTCAATACACTTTGAGTGCATTTTTGTACATGGTGTGAGAAAATGTTCTAATTTCATTCTTTTACGTGATGCTGTCCAGTTTTCCCAACACCACTTTTTGAAGAGACTGTCTTTTCTGCACTGTATATTCTTGCCTCCTTTGTCCGAGATTAATTGACTATAGGTGTGTAGGTTTATTTCTGGGCTTTCTATTCTGTTCCGTTGACCTATGTGTCCGTTTTTGTGACAGTATCATACTGTTTTGATGACTGTAGTTTTGAGTATAGTCTTAAGTCAGGGAGTGTGATTCCTCCAGCTTTGCTCTTTTTTAAAAAAAATTTTTTCTTTATGGCTTAGTATATAATCAAAATTTTACTGTTACACGTGTGCATGGAGAACCCAGAGTGCATTCTCAAAATGTTGCGTTGACTTGTCTATCTGTCCATTCGATCAAGGTTAATTGTGTCATTCAGGTCTTCTATGTCCTTGATGATATTTTGTTCTGCCTAACTTGTTAGTAGTCAAGATATATGTTGAAATCTCTCACTAGGAAGATGGATTCATTGGTTTCTTCTTGTAGTTCTATCAATGGTTCCTTCATATATTTTGGAGTTATTTTGTTGGGTACATATATGTTTAAAATGGAAATCTCTTCTTGGTGAATTTGCTTTTTTATCATCGCATAGTCACCTTTTTCATCCTTAATACTGCTTTTTGTCCTGAAGTCTATTTTACCTGATATGAACACAGTGATACCAGCTCTCTTTTGGTTAACATTTGCCTGACATGTCCTCTTTCATCCTTTTCCTTTCAACCTTTCATGTCTGTATGCTTATAAACAGTACATATCTCTCCATATTAACCTAATTTGCTGACATTTGTCTTTTAACTGGTGAGTCTGGAACATTTAATCATGATTCTCTTGTAGCTTTTTTCTAACACCTTCACCTATATTGTGGCTTGTCTCGTCTATGTTTCTCTGCTTTAATCCACCATGTAGGAAGGTCGGAAGGCAGGGGGAGGTGGTTACAGTTATGGCAACAAGTAGAAGCGCCCGAAGTATTTAGTGAGCAACACCTTTCCTACAGCTGCAAAGGGCCCTGGACAAGGCACAGGAAATTTCAAGAAACATGAAAGAGGCCAAGACAATGACCCAGGGGGTTAAGTGTTCAGGATAAGCTCCAGGTTGCCCATCCAGCAGCCATCCCTCCCCTTCCTTAATACGACCCCAACTTTGTGTCAGGTATTTGACAGGTGATGTCTCAGAGGGTGGCTCCTTCCCCCAGGGCCACAAATAGTTGTATATTCAAAACTATGGTAGCTCTAAAGCTCTCCTGTTAATCCTTATTGTCTTTGCCAATGATTAGTCTAAAACAGGCATGTGACTCAGTTCTGGCCAATCAGAATTATGGGAAAGTCTATTAGAGTGTTTCTGTGGAAGATTTCCCTGCCTGGAATGGATTGAGGGAGAAAGAGGGAGAGAGAGAGACTCAAGAAGAAAGCCCTGCCCCTCCCTTTCTGGTTGTCTTTTAAGTGTGTGATGCTTGGTGCTGTGGCAGCTGTCTTGCAACCATGAGAGAAGGAAACAACACATTCTAAGGATGATAGAGAAGGAAGATGGGAAGGGCATGGATCATTCATGACATTACTGAGCCACTGAACCAACCCTGCAACCTCCTGGCTCCAGACTCCTTGTTAAATGAGATGATGATTATCTTTATTGTTTAAGCCACTGATAGCTGGGTAGCCTATGATGTACAGCTGAAAGTATCCTGAGAGATTACTGAAGAATCTATCCACTAGTATCATCCTGCCTTTTAGAGTTCTGGGAAGAGACAGGTCTTCAGAGCACGTGTGCCCCCCCCCCCGCCCTCCCCCCCGCCACGGGTTCGGGCAGTGCCAGCCCATACTTAAGCAAAAAACATGACGGGGGGGGGTTGAGGGCCTTTTACTGTCCCATCTCCTTTCCCCTTTAGCTCCCCATCATACTGTCTAGCTCAGAGGCTGAGATTCCACAAGTTATTGCTTTCACTGAGGCTAAAACATGACTTATGAAAGGCAAACACCCCTGAAAAGGCTGGGAATGGCCAATGACCATCAAGGTTTCTTTCCTCTAATACTTCAGCAACATGAGTCTCTCAGACGAAACAGAAGACTGGCTGGAGTGAGGACAGTTGGGGAGAGAAGGCATTTGGGGGCTGTTTTTAAACAGGAATTCATTGAATGTTTGCTAGGTTCCAGGAGTTGTATTCTATCTAATTTTTTCAAAAAAATTCAAACAAACATTTACTTAGCACTTACTGTGGTACCAAGTGATATCCAAGCACCTTAAGAATTAATACATTTAATCCTTGTAACAATCATATGAGATGGAGGTGCTATCACAGGCCCCACTTCACAGCAGAGTTGGACCCCAGGCAGGCAGGCGCCAGCTCAGGGGCGGTGCTCTGAACCATTCCCAAGCAAGGCAGCTCTTGTGGTCTCAGCAAAGCAACGCCATGTCCTGCTGGCTCCCTGACTCTGCCCCTCAGCTGCTGCCTGGCCTGCGCCCATCCCAGATGCTCTCTTCTCCGAGAACAGTAATACTTCTCCCAAGGAAGGGAGGAGGCTCCAGCCCTCTCTTGTCACACCAGGCCCTTGGTGACAAGTTCCAAGAGGAAGAAGGAATTCAGAGGTTGAAGATGAAGATAGGGCTTTGAAACTCTTTGCTCCTTCTCCCCAAAGTGCCATCCCCTGCCTCTGTCTGCCCTGCTTTGTCCTTGGTCCACAGCAGAGAGCCCTGCTCAGGGCGGAGAAGAGGGCAGTGACCTTGGCCTCTCTAGAGTGTAACTAACACCTGAATTGGGCTTAACCCAAGCTTTGCCAGGTTGCAGTACTGATGGACCTTCTTTTAAACAATTTTTTACTCCCATTATCTGATTTTTAATCGTCCTCCAAATCCTTAAATGGAGAGTTCTGATTATCCCCTCTTGACAGACGAGGAAACGCGGCTCAGAGGAAGGACTTGCTGTCCGCGGGTATGCAGCTAAAAAGCAGCCTGTCTGGATCCACAGCCCACATTCAAAAGCACCTGGGCTGCCTCCCATGGGGATTGGAGTCTGCAGACCTAGGTGGGAGGCGCCGTGGGGGAAGGTGACTACAGCCGCTGTCTACTTAGCCTTTGCCACGTGCCAGTGGCTTACACGCATTATCATGACATTAGTATATATACATTATTATGATTATTATTACACACATTATCCTGTTAATCTCTGGAACCTCCAGTGAGGACGGTTTATATAATCCATCCCATCTCACAGAGGAGAAAACTGAGGCACCAAGAGACTATGTACAATCCAAGGGTGCCCAGCTCCCAGCAGCAATGTGGGGATCTGACTGCTTGCCCGGCTCACCCCAGAGTGCCTGGGGGAGAAAGGGCTGGGGGCCCAGGAAGCGGTCAAAGCCAGGTTCGATGCCTTAAGGCAACTGCTGCCTCTGCCTTGCTTCCAATTTTGTCAGAGGCTCACCATCTGGTCAAGGTCTCTAGGGTGGCAGGGCCCACATTAAAACAGACACTCTGGTTAAGAGCTTTGCAGTTTCCAAAGCACTAACCACATTTCTTCTAAATTGAAATGGACCCTTAGAGAAAGTGGAGCAGGACATGGCCTCCCAGCTTTAGCTGGGGAGCTAAGGGCCACCTAGGGGCCGGCTGAGGGCCACGCTCGGAGCACTGTTAGTCTAGCCCCGAGCTCTGTGCCCACCCGAGGCCTGGCGCCTGCCTGTACGGCGCGTCTGGTTCTTAAGTAGGCTGGAATGCATCCCCTGCAATAGCTGTCTCCATATCTGCCGTCCAAGTCTTGTGTAATCCAAGAAAATGAGAGGCTGTCTTCTGAGGTAAATTTGTAAATGAAATGCAGTATTCTTTGCCCAGATCTAGGTAAACATGGAGTCTTGAAACACAGGCTTTAGTCCTGATCTAACGCAGGAGAATTTATGAAATTCACAAGCCTCTTGAGCCTCCGTTTCCCCATCTGTAAAATCCTGGTGCTAAGAATGGTCATCTAACTAAGCAAATGTACGGGGGTGAAAGTGTGTTCTTTTCCAATGTCTGAGGGATGTGCTACTCGACCAGATGTTCAGTTTAAATGTCTGCCGCCTTCCTCTGCCTTTCCAACATACCTGGGGCTTACCAGCTGTTAAGACCCGCCAGACTCTCGCCTATTCCCGAGATGACTCAGAGCCAATCCTGTTGGCCTCACCTATTCCCACCACCATTCCCCTGACCACGGCCTCCAAGCGGGAGCAGCTCGCTTCCTCCCAATGACTCACTACATTTCTTGCTTGCTTGCTTTCTCCACTGTGCCTTTTTTAGCTTCAGAAAAAGAAATGTGTCAAATTTAAAACTCAGCACAGCACAGCTATTTAAAGCGCAGAGGAAGCAGCCTTTGAATGGCTTGCAGAATGTGAAGCCTTTAGAGCCTAGAAGGCCTCAGCCACCCCATTCTTCCTCGTGCTTTCTGAGGCCCGACTTGAAAGGCAGCTGGGCTCTTGTGGATGGCAGAGAAGAGGTCTGATGTCCCCTGGGTTGGGGACGGGGAGAAACTTCTTCAGGGGTGGGGACAGCAGGAGACTGCAAGCCTGGGCGGAGCCCTGGGGACCAAGTGCAGCCACTGTTCCCTTTGCGGCCCCTCGCTCTGCACAGGACTTGCAGCCCCGGCAGAGGAAGTGTGGCAGGCGGTGGCCGGCCGATGGCTGGGTGCACGCGTATGTATGTTTGCTTGAAAATGATCTAAGGACCACACAGGGTTTTAGGCCTGAGAGGGAGAGGAGGGTTGAGGAAGGGAACAGGAATAGTTTTCCTCTGTCATTCAGTCATTCGATCACCTCCATTTTCCAGCTTCAGGAGGAGCTTGTCTGCTTCTCAAGTGGGGTGGAAGGAAGTTAAATCACCTTGGGCACTTGCCCCTTTCGTCTCACCCTCCCAGAGACACACAGTCTCTCCAAACCTGCTGCGAAATGAACCCTTCTCTCCTCTGCCCCTGCTTCCCTGTGGAGCCGATCTCTGGAAGGGTTGGCATTCCTCTGTCCCAAACCCCCCAGTGATTTGGGGCAAAAGCCAAGGTCTACACTCCTCCCCTTGATGGCACCAGTCTGCACCCTCTGGCCTCCTTCCTGTTCCAAAGACATGTTAGGTGCATTCCTGCCTCGGGGCCTTTGCACTGGTTGTTCCCTCGATCTGGCGCATTTTCCCCCTTAGTTTCCCCTAAGTTCAGGCCCTCACTTCCTCCAGGTCTCTGATCAAATCCTGCCTTATCAGGGGTCTTGTCTACTCATCCCATATGACAGTCCCCGCTGCCCCCAGGCCTCCCTGCCCTCTTTGTCTGCTTTAATCTTGTCCAGCCTCTTGTCATCCCAACACATTATGCATCTAATTGCTCATTCGTTTACGATCTGGGCCAGGAGAGGAAGGAGGACTTGGGGGTTGGCTTCTCAGCCCTCTTGGCCGAGTTACATGGAGACAGGGAGATGGGCTTGGCCCCGTGCCCTCCGCTGAACCCCACCCCCCACCCCCCTCCCCCGCACTGGGTTCGGACAGCTACAGGCCGAGGTCCAGTACATTCTTGAGAAGCTCCTGCCCCGTCACCCAGAACGTTTTGCAGGTGGGTATCTTACTCATCCGTGACCTGCTAGGGGAGGGAGGCCCATCGCACCCAGGGGAGGGTTTGGGGCTGCCCTTTCTTCTTCTTCCTGTGTCGTCATTGTCGAGAAAACAGGGTGGTCCTGGTGGAGGGCTGGTGAGTTTACTCTGCAGATTCCCCACTGGCCCCGTGCTCAGAGTGGACCCTTTGCTCTGGGCTCTTGATTTGATCCCCCTCCCACGGTTGACCTGCTTATTTTGTCTCTTGCCTTTAGGAGGCGTGCGCTGCTGTGTCCCAGCCTGCTGGGCACAGCGCCAGCCGCAGAAATGTGTGCTGACGGCACAAAAGCCATCTCTGGTCTCAGGGGACCTGGGGACAGAAGCGTGTGTGTGTGTGTGTGTGTGTGTGTCCGTAGCACATGTCAGCTCGCTGCTTTAGGGGATGAAAAGCCCAGAGATCTTTCTGGAGACCCGGGCTGCAAGGTCAACTCAGGCTCCAGTGCTCTGCACCGCCGGGGCCGCCAAGCCCGGCTTCATCTCCGGCACAGAGACCGCCTCGGCGCCTGCTGGGCCGTTTTTCACTCCAGATGGAGCTCTGTGGTTAATGAGGGGGAGAGCACTTCGGGGGAGCTGCCACGGAAGGAGGGAGGGAGGGAGGGAGGGAGGGGAGCGCCAGAGGCCGACTCGCCTCCGCGGCTGGGCTCTCTGGAGCTCAGGAGACAGTGGCTCGGACGCTTGCGAGAATTCAGGGATGGAACCTCGGTGACAGCTGGGGGAATTTATTCACACTGTCAGGACACAGGCTTACACTTCGAATCAGTTCCAACTCTTTATTTTTAAATCCCCCAGCTGGCTAAAGACTTAGAAGGAAAGATGAGACAATCATTTGCGTCTTGTCCCAGATGGGCTGTCACTCAGAGGGTCCAGGAAAAGGCTACCAGGGCTGGGCTGGTATGCCGGTAGCTTTGCAACAGCTCCTTGGAAGCTGAGTGGCAGGAGGTGGTCTGCTGTGCAGGCCGGGTAGCAGCAGCGACCCAGCCCCCATGACTTAGAAACATTTCTACAGGCAGAGAGAAGCTGTGATTGGTCCAGCTTGAGCCCAGAGGGGGCACTGGCCGCCTGCTGTGCACACCCTCTTCACTCCCACTGACCAAGCCTCGCCAAAGGGCAGACCCCGGGAGAGCACATGTCCTGCGTCTCTGGACAGAGGAATACAAGCCAAGGGTCCTGGCTGTAGTGGACGCTTAGTTTTAGATGCTCAGCATCGGAACGCCCTTCCTGGGTCTGGGGGGGGTGGTCCCCCATGTTATGAAGCCGGCCCCGCCTCCACTCGAGGAGGAGGAAGCCTCAGATCCTGGCTTTTCCGACCTCCCTCTCAGCTGACAACCCCGCCCCAGCTGATGGAACACACCTGCCAGAGTCTGACTTGACGGCTAGTGACTGTATGAAACCTACTCTGTTGACAGGTGGCAGCCTCTACGTTTAGAATAGTTTCTGAAAGAGAGGAGGCGGTGGTCCTCGTGACATTGGTCAGCGTTGGGGGCATCTGTGGTGTAAGCTCCAGGGCGTGAGCCCGGTGACCTGGGGCCTTGTTCTTGGCTGGGGAGTCGCCAAGTCTAGTGATCATGTGACTTATCCAATATCCTTTAAGAAACGTGTTTCCTACCCAGCTAGAGTTGCTGTCTGTAATTTGCAACTAACACAGTGGTGAAAGGTGACACAGAGGCCGTGAGAGAATAGAGCCAGTGACTATGAATTCTCCTTGGCAAGTCTATCCTGGGCTTGTATCTGGAAAGGTCTTTCAAAAAGGAAAACTGGAAGGCGTAACCATTGCCCCGTGCCCATTTCAGAAGTAGCTCGGGGCCACACCCTTAGCCCACCAGCTGGCGGCGTCTGGCGGCCACCCCGCTGAGACAGGTCAAAGACGCTCAGGATTGAGGGCCGACGCATGGCTGTCCTGGTGGAGCGGTGCTAGGAATGCTTCCGTGGGACGCCGGACAACGTGCCTCCTTAGAGGTCTTCTCAAACGACAGGCGTTTCTTCATCCCGCCACGCTGGTCCGTATTCTGTGGGCAGAG
The DNA here is from genome assembly GCF_005190385.1 of Monodon monoceros. Classification (NCBI taxonomy): domain Eukaryota; kingdom Metazoa; phylum Chordata; class Mammalia; order Artiodactyla; family Monodontidae; genus Monodon; species Monodon monoceros. The sequence goes on from NW_021703779.1 coordinate 16,232,279, forward strand.
TGACGCCTGGGTAATACTGTAATAGGCCCCCAGTAAGTGCCTTCTTGAGCAATCCATTTTTCAGAATAGCTGACATACTGCAACAAGACAGAGGGAGGAATCACGTGACTTCAGAGTTCAATGGTTACGATGATGCCAGTCCTTCTAAGAAGGCATTTTTGCCAAAATTGCACGTATGTTCCTTAAAAACATACACAGTTGTTTTCGGATGGAATTTTTCCCTCTCCCAAACTATCAAACACTGTGTGCTTTGGGTTTGAGAATTGGTCTCTCTTGCGGTTTCAGGGGTCTTGTTCCTCAGAGAATCCTCTTGGTAACTTAAGGATACGGCTTCTCCTAAATGGCTTTGAGGGAACAAGGGCACACTGGGCTCTAAGAAGGTGGCAGTGTGTCTTTACCTTCCCCTCACAAGCAGAGTTATCAGTGGCCAAGTCCGGGAGAACAGAAGGCATTCTGGGAACATGCGAAGTGCAGAGCTGTACAGAACAGATGGCAGGGACTTCAAAAGCATAAGAGTCACCTTGAAAGATGATGGCGCCAAGGGAGGGGGTGGGAGGCTTTTGTACCTTTTGACAAGGAAGCAGGGAAGACAAAAGCGATTTGCCAGACTCCCACGCAAGTCAACAGAACTGAGAGATGCTCTGCTGTCATTTACATCAAGGGAGGCCGAGCCACCTGTCTTCTTGTCCAGAAATAAATGGCATCCATCAACTGACAAACTTGTTTCTCTTGCCTCCTGATCTTCTGGTCTTTTTTCTTTCTTTTACACAAGGAGCATTTATATCCTCTCTATCCAGGCAGCTAGTGCGTAACGATCTCTCCTTTTATTCGCCGCATCTCAGGGGAGTTGCAGAGGCTCTGACCTCCGGGCTGATGTCCACGGGGGAGATGCTGGCTTGACCGGACAGCCTCCCGGCTCCCCCAGCCCAGCCTGGGTTGCTACTGGGCATATCTGGCTTCCCGTGACTGGAATTCAAGTTGATTAGTTTTGTTACTCCTTAGCTGCAGAAAAGGGTTTACCGAGAAATGAAATGAAAACGCTCTGTGGCCCGGCACCCTCTTAAACAGAGCTCTCTTATTTCTGCACATCTGCCATACAATCATCATCAGTATTTTAACCCCAAGGCCCTGCAAATTCCAGAACTGCTTTCTATGACATTCAGGTTCTTCTTTTTTCCTATAAAATGTATGCATGTATTTATTTATTAATTTATTTTTGGCTCTGTTGGGTCTTCGTTGCTGCCCAGCCCCAAGGTGCCAGGGGCTCCTGGTATGGAAACCTGGGCCCATCCGCAGAGGCCAGGATGGTGGCAGGACAGGCCTCTCCCATCCCCCTCGAACATCTGTTCCTCTTCTTGGTGGTGTGGGCCTCAGCTGCTCGTGAAAGGGATCAAGCCTCAGAAGGCTGTTCTTCTTTGAAGCTGACAGCTTGGTGCCTGTGGAAATGTGGTACTATTTCAGGATTTCATTTCAAAGAGGTTTCAAAAGAGTGAATCGAGGGCTCAGTTGAATTGCTTATTATGGCTCTTCTCCTGGCCGCCCGCGTCTCGGTTGGTGAGCCCAAACACAGCATCTGTGACTTTGCGCGTCATCCACAGGCAGGTGATCGTTCTAAATTAGCACCTGGCTCATTCTGGAGGGCTGTAACTCTTCTCGAGCCTTTGCCCAAGAAGCAGCCGGGCCTTTAGCGGCTTGTACCTTTCTTACATTATCTGTGTTTGAAATGATCCACCAGGGAGTCTATCTGGTGAATGACATGAGTCTTGTTTATGTCAAGCATGTCTTAAAGACACCAGAAATAAAGGCCATGAAAATGCGACTATGAAACGTGGGTGGCTGTGACCCCCCTGGACCCGCCGAGGCAAATGAGAGCAAACTGGCTTCCAAGGGAAGACGGGGCACAAACAGGAAGGCTCCGGGCACTGTGGGGGGCTCGGGGCACGGCGCCAGGCCACCCACACTGTCTCCGGGATCTGCCATGCTGATGGCAGGGCTCTGGGCCGTCCCTACCTTCCCAGCCCAGCCCTCGTCCAGCTCCCTCACACCCCCCCCCCCACCACGCTAAAGCCTGGTCATCTGTTCACACTGGCTTTCCTGCGCAGGCTGAGGGCCTTGAGCACCGAGTCACAGACAGAGCATCTCACACGTGCCGATGAATGACAGAAGGAACCATCTAGTAATCTGAGGAGAAAGGTTTGACATACCGACAGTAATAGGAAGGAGAGGGGATGTGGGAGTCCACTGGAGCAGAAATTGAGAGAGATTTTGGGCACTGTTCTTGTTTTATTCTTTAGCGGTATGCGGGCCTCTCACTGTTGTGGCCTCTCCCGTTGCGGGGCACAGGCTCCGGACGTGCAGGCTCAGCGGCCATGGCTCACGGGCCCAGCCGCTCCGCGGCATGTGGGATCTTCCCGGACTGGGGCACGAACCCGCGTCCCCTGCATCGGCAGGCGGACTCCCAACCACTGCGCCACCTGGGAAGGGAAGCCCCCTGGGCACTTTTCTTTATGTAACTACTCTGTACCTCAGCAAGGAAAATATTTATTATGGTTTCAAACAAATATGAAGCCAAGGCACTGATGTCCCGTGTAAACAGTGCCTGTGCACCACCGAGCGGGTAAGTGAGCCCAGACTCGTGTTCCACACTCTCTCCCCCAGGGGCAACTACAAAGTGTTTGGCTTGGACTGAAGCGAGGCTCTTTAGCAGGAACTGTCCCTGCCTTTCCTCTGCTTCAAGAATACTGGTCAGTGCTGCATCTTGACTCTGAGGGGCACTGGGCACCTTGCTGTCCTCTCAAAGCAGCCTGAGCATCGGCTTTCTCCACCTTCACGCCAACTTCCACGCAAAGATCCGATGGCCAAGTTTCCATTTCAGAGGCAGAGTCATCACCAATCTAAGCCGTCACCCTCAACCAGCCAGAGCACACCACGAGGCCACCAGGTGACTGTCCTTCAGAGTCCGTTACCCACAGAAATGGTTTTCCCTGTTGTGTGTCATGCCCACCCCCCCCATCCCCGTAAGACACCTGGAGAGAAACTCCATCCATCAGGACCTTGGCAAAGAAAGACTGGCGAGGCCCTGCCCCATCAGGATTTGTCCTCACGCCTCTGCAATCAAGGCCTCCGGCTACACCCCACCTGAGAGCCTTAAGGCAAAAGTGCTGCTGTGAGAAGGGCTTGAGGCCCCAGCCTGGCTCTGCCGCAGAGGGAAGCATTGTTTCTGAGCACGGCACGCACTTACTTCTGTGGCGTCTGGTGCTGCAGACTCATCACGTGGCTCCCCCAGAACACGGCGGACGTGCCGCTCCCTGCCGGCCGTCACCCCATGCGGGGCGCGGGGGCACAGGCCTTCCAGAGGGACTCCCTGCCTATGCCAGCCCCAAAACAAACAACAGTTGGCCCAGGTATAAGAAGGGTTGGCTTCTCCTCTGCCTTTTTTCTTTTTGGTTAGATTCTGGAAGATGATGTGGGATTTTTTCATAAGGCAGGAGAAATCCCTAACTCACGGGTGGCCAAGATAAAATCCTTGAAGACCATGAGCCAAAGTCAAGTGGGAGCAATTTTCTAAATCTTGGTGAAGGCGAACCGTCACGCAAAGGTAGCTGCCAATGAGACAGCAACAGGCCAAGAAGGAAAGCAAGGCACAAGACAACCAAACCTCTGCAGAATGAGTTCTATTTGCTGCACATTTTGACCCACAGACAGACTGTACCCTGTTAAGATGTGCCCCTTGCCAAGGTCCGCAGCTGTGGGAAGGATCTTTTCATCTTGAAGATGTATCACTAGCTCACTGAACCTGTTCGGCAACTCTGCGAAAGCCAATTTAAGCTGCCTTCTCACTTCACTCTGCACTCACAAGAGGAGACCAATTTCCGATACCTCCTCAGACTCCAGGAGACCAGATGCTGTGACAAACTTCCCAGCAAAATGAATGTAAGAAGATGATCCCAGGGCGCTCCGCGGGGGCGGGCACAGGATTCTGCGGCTTGGACGTATACTGCTTTCAGGTGTGTTACTGCCACCTCCTCCCTGCCAGTGCTTCTGACGGGAAATGCTTTTGTGACAGCACAGGGGATCTTGGGGAACACAAGAAAGTTCCCACGAGAAAGCGACAGACTCAGAGCGCCAAGGCCCTACTGCATCTGGCAGCCTGAACTGGGCAGCAATTCCTGCAGATGAGAAGCCACTGCCTTCGTTAGGTAGGTCATTGTCCCATAAGCCCCGCTGGGAGCACTGTCGTAAAAGAAGTGGCAAATGCCCGTGTCTTGGTCCTTCTCCAGTGTGTCCGTGGCACCGATCGACATCTGCAGCAGGAAAGGGCAGAGGCAACACGTGAGCAGAGCTGGCGCTACCGGCCTAACGGGGGGACAGATGGCCTCGACTCTGGGCACCGTGTCCCCACCCGCCCGAGTTGGCAGCACATCACTGATTCTAGGATGAGAGGACGGCTTCTTCTAGCTCGACTTTGGTGCAGGCTAAGTGGTTGGTTTACTTGGGGCCAGACATGTCGCGAGGCTGGTGCTGGCACTAGAACCTATGCTGAAATGGGCCTGTCCATCTCCAAAGGTCTTTAGATCTCCCAGTGGCCACTGTGCCATTTTCAAACCAAATGGTTGACGTTTTCCCACCATCCGTGATGACATTATCTTTGTTCGAGAATATTCTTTCCTATTGGTCACAGGATCTCCAGCCTCGACAGAGATAAATGCCAGCCAACCCGGCTGCACTGCCGCTGTCCCCACCTTGGCTCTGGGCACACCCACCTGGTCCTGCAGGAACAGCTGGTTGGCCACGTGCACGATCTGGTCCACATGGATGATGCCCCCAATGCTGTTCATCTCCGTGTCCGAGAGCAGCGTCAGCACCATGATGGCCTCCACCAGCAGCTGCCGGTACTCAGGCTGCGGCACTCGGTTCAGCACCGACTCAACGTGGACAGCAAACTTGATCTCCTGTGGGGTCATCTGCCAAAGGGACCAGCAGGGGGTCACGAGTGAACCGAGCACAGACACAGTCCTGTCACCCACGCTGCCCACAGCACCCAGTGGCTCAGCGTAAACGCTGCCTCCTCTCCGGCCACTTTGCTAATTCTGCCCACAGGAATCCTCTGGGGCAGGAAGCTGAAAGCTCTGCCCTGGGCGTCAGTCAGCCTTGTCCTAGCATTAGTCACCTATCCCGCTGGACTGCGACTTCCAGGGGCAGGGCCATTTCTTATTTCTCTTTCTTCATTATTCCTTGTGGCGCATAGCATGGTGCCTTGGGTGGTGTAAAAACTAAAAGATCCATTTTTTAAAAGAATGAATGGGGGAAAGAAACCAGGGAAGATGACTGCTCTCTGCCGTGGGTCCGATAAGCATGGCGAGCAACTTTGCTCTTCTCTTAAGAGAGTTTTCAGAAACAAATCTAAAGATGTCGATAGTCCAGACATGCTCTTTCTGAGGGGAAAGAGAAAAGATGATGCAACAGATGTGGGGAAAAAAAACTTTGCAAAACTTGAGGGTTAAGTGTCTAGAAAGATTGATCTACAAATGCCCTGTCTGTATGTAACAAGCTTGAAAGAAGGGTGAGTGGTCAGAGTCCAAGAGATAAAGCACTTAGTGAAAACTCACGGCGTTCGGGTTTTTCCCATCCTACCTCTCGCGTCGTCGAGGATGGGAGCACATAACCGTCGATGGACAGACCGTGACACTGGAGGCAGAACACGCATTTCACATTTCAGTCAGATTCCAGAACGCGATTAAAAACAGCGCACACACACTCAAGTCGCTCTGCCCTGGACGCCAGCACGAGGACTGGCACACGCCAGACTGTCGGAGTTATTTTTAGAGGGCTTGTTCTCACTGCCCACAGGCTGTGTTTTTCGATGGAACCAGCAGGCATCGTTCAGATCTCACCCGAACAACGCCCCAGGGAGCTGCCGGGTCCTCCTCTGTGGGAGCTCCGAGTTTCACTTGGCAACCCGGCCCTGGCGGCTGAGAGGCCCCCTTTGGTGCCAGATAAAGGGAGATGTGCATGTTTCCTGCTGGCAAAGTGATACTTCTATGCCTTTGCAGGCATCTATTTTTGAGATTTCTATAATAAGCACCAATCACAAAAGACTAGAGCACATGCACGCACACGCACACCCGTGTATATAAATAACCAGCACTGGCTCAATACAAAATGCTGCTTTTTCATAATAAAAGCATCTTGGTATGAAGCCGGTGGAAGCCCGGCCCCAGGAACAGTTCTGGGCTCACAGGCTGCCTGCTGACTCCCTGTGCCCTGGAGACAGCAGCTGCACCGCCTCCGTCCCAGGTGAGCTGAGGATGCAGGGGCAGCAAACGCTCCTCCCTCCTGACAAGAGGCCTCTTCGGGCCCTGCCCCCACGTGGGGACCGGAGTTCAGCTGTGAGGACAGGGACCCCTCTGACCTCTCCACGCCCAGCTCCACGAGGAGGACCTCACAGGGGCCATAACGCAGCCGAAAGGGGCTGTGGCTTTGGGAAGGGGCTGCAGTACGGGGTCTTAGGGATGCCTCTTCTCTCCTCGCCTCTTCTACTGTGAAATGAGCTAACAAAAATAGTTTAGGGAAAAACTCGGTCCTGCCTGTGGTTCTTGGTTTGCACAGAAGCTTCTAATGGAGGGAGACACCGGGACGCTCTGAGGCTGATGTGGGAGCGAGGCAGGAGGCGGGTGCAGGGACCAAGGGGCGTGGCTCCTGCGGCTGTTCTGGGTCAGCCGGGTTACGGCGTTTCATCCAGAGCTTTCCCTGCCTTCTCTGGTTCTTGCCTACCTTCTGACTTTTCTGCGTTCCTAAATTACGTCAAAGGTGGCCCCCCACAACCTGGGCTGCCACCTTATCTATCTTGTTGGGTTTCCAGCCAGTGTTTCTCAACCAGTGGCAATTTGCCTCCCAGAGGATACTCGGCAATGTCCGGGGACATTTTGGTTGTCACACTGGGGGAGGGGGTGCTACCAGCATCTAGCAGGTGGAGACCAGGGATGTCGCTTAACATCCCACAATGCACAGGGCAGCCCCGGAAGTGAGAATTACCCAGCCCCAAAAGTCAATGGTGCCGAGGGGGGAGAAACCCTGCTCTAGGCCGTGAGCTACCTAAGGTTGGGGGTTATGCGCCTGTTCTGCAGCCGCCTGCTACCTGTAGGTGCCAGCACGCCTCAGCACCAGTGCCTATGGGATGCAGCACAGTGGCCAAGCTCACCTTCTGAAGGATCTGCCACACCTTCTGGTAAAATCCCACGGGGACCCTGTTGATGGCCCCGTCCAGCCTTCTCCTGCGCAGCCACTGGCCCTGCCGCTCCCCCCAGCCGATGTGATGCCCACCTGAGTCTGACGATGACGTGCCCGTGGGTGAGGATGGGGTGCTGGACCTCTGCAAGACAGAAAAGGCGCGGCCTTCAGAAGCCTCACAGCCGGCACCCCATGGCAGTGCTGGTCACCGAGAGGGCGGCTCTGTAAACCAGTCAACACCACCAGCTGGATTCACTCCTTCCTGCCCCGGTCCGTTTACTAAGCTCCTTCCGTGCACTCTTCCCAGCCCCCAAGAGGAAGTACAGCATAAGAAGCCCCTGACCCAACGGAGAGGCCGAGCAGGTCAGGGGGTGGGCTCTGGGGGGGCTGCGAATCCCGACTCCACATCGGCTGCTCCAGTCTCTAACTCGCCGCGAGCGCGCTCAGCCTCATCTGAGCAGTGGGGCACAGGTGTGCACCCCGAGTGCAGATGCGGGAAACCCTGGGAGCACGCCCGGCCGTGGGGTCGGCAGGCACTGCTGCTGGAGGGCTTGGGGAGGCCTCGGACCTGGAGGAGGTGACTCCTCGGGCGCCGCAGCCCACGGAGACCAACGCCACAGTGACCACTTTCCTCCTGTGGTGCCGCGGAGAGTGGTGGTCACTCCCCTGGCAGCGCAGCTGCCACGAGAACACAACACAGCACAGGGCAAGGCTCTGGAGCCCTGGAAGGAGGGAAGGCTGGAACCCACGTTTGTGGCGGGGCCTCAGAGGCTATGGTATTTCCACCTTCCTTTTCAATCGCTTTCTACTTTGCCTGTTCTCAGCACGGCGCTTTATCCTAATTTGGGGCGATGACCACCTCCGAGCCGGGAGCCTTTGCTGAGGCAGGAGGGGTATCACCTCCTTCCCACCTCCTCCCCGAGGCTGGATTTATTCCGGCCTCCACGAGGGCCCAGCAGTTTTGCTTCTGCCTCGGGAGCCGCAGGCCCGCCCACGACTGCGGAGGCAGCTCTGAGAGGCTCCCGGTGGGGCCTGAGACCAGGCCTGAAAGCGGTGCCCTCAGCGGCGGCCTCCCTGCGGCAAAGCTCACACCTGCTTTCTTCCCGTGGATGGATTCTCACCCCTTGGCCTCTGGGTCGGGGAAGGGATAACCTTCATCCTTACACATTATCTTTGTTCTGGACTACCTGGCACTTTCGTTTCTCAGTGTGCAACGTCAAGTTTAAAGGTTTAAAAATGCAAACCCAATGTTAAGCAGGCCAGCAGGGCCGGAGTCTTCTTGGAGCGCATTGAGACTTCATCGGATCTTATTTTGAAAAGGCTGTTAGGCTGGGTTATTCCATTGGGCTCATTACTGCCATTTAAATACGGCAACAATTAGATACAAATAAAAGTAATTACAGCCACGCTCATCAATGACTCAGCTGGTTTTCTGCCTCTAGTTTTGCAAGGAGGATTCAGACTCGCCTCTGCAATGAGAACACTTCCTAGCCTTCCATCTCAGCTGCGGCCTCAAGCCAAGCGGGGGGGCATTCTGCGTACAAAGTGCCAATCAGCACGTGCTGGCAGCGGTTCACCCCCGTGACTCAACGGAAAGGCACAAAACCACTGCCTCGAAAGTCCCAGAAGCTCCTGGGAATTGGTGAGAAAAGTGCTCCTCAGTCACACCCCACCGAGGAGCATAAGCCGAGAGCTCAAGATGGAAAAACAGAGCTCAGTTCCACAGGTTCTCGGCTTTTTTCTAGCCTCTACTCATAATCACAGTCAAGTGGAAACACTTAAACCTGTTCACATCTTCGGGAGTTAGGGAGGTGGTGGGAGCACGAGAAGGGCAACGAGAGGATTCAGACACCATAAACGAGAAGGAGGTGGCGAAGGGGACAATGGCTGGGACACACTGTTTACCACAGACTTGGAGGAGTGTGCGCTGCCGGATGGGGCCTGAGCTACAAAACAAAGAGTCCACTCAGTCATGCGCAATGACGCCAAAGGATGCACGCAGAGAGAAGGAACACAGAACAGCCTCAGAGACAGCCAAGGAAGGAAGAGGCAGAGGATGCGGGTGGCCACAAGTTCTCACTCACCCCCCCAGGCAGATGGCCTGCAGCGCAGCGGGCAGAGCTCTGGGCTCGCGCAATAGAGGTCCCGGGAAATGCTTTCTCTGAGGGTGGAGTGTTCCCATATCTAGTCAGATGTGGAGGGTGCCTCATCAAGTTAGCACACGACTTATTTTCCAAACTCCCAGCCATGAAATGCTAATCTTTTATGTTAATTTTGGAAAGAGGATAATATACTTCTTTGATGTAAGTGGCCAAATATGAAACTTGTACTGGCTAACTGAATCTAAACCCATCAAAGAAAAAAGGTGATCATTTTGTCCCCATAATATGTAAGGACGGCACTAAATGGAGACGGAAGGAACCACCCATATTCAGCCACAGTCAGCGGCCATCGGGATGTTAGGTAACAAGAGGGACAGTGCCACCTAGTGGTGGGCAAAGGAAGATGTTTGGAAAATCTGTTCCTTACTTGGAAAGAGCATAAATTCGAATGAGACAGCATGGACGTTTTTCCCCGGGACAACACAGAGAATCCGCGTGTCAGTATGTGACTCCTCTGAGCTCTCTCACAGAGACATTAAATCATTAGGAAAGGGACTCTGATCTTCTGGATGGAGGAGGCGAAGGAAGTATGTCACAAGGGTGACATAAAAGAACAGTATCCTTACATTTTTCTTTCCTTCCAGGGTTAAATTCCCCCAGGCAATCTAGGGACAGGAAGTAGCAGTATTCTTTCTACTGCTATAATCAATGACCACAATCTATTTGTCCCTATTTCTTCCCTTTTTTTGAACAGAAACTCCTGCCGAGGCAGAACCCGGGACCATCTCTTTCACATAGCCTCCTGTAAAATCCAAGAGTTTGATACATGGATTTGTTTAAAGGCGCAGGGCAAGGTCATTTCTCCTGCTTTCAAGTCCAGTGCTCTGCCTGTCCCCAGGGCTGCCTCCCACAGCCTGCAGAGTCCCCTCCACCCAAGCATGTTGGATGGGCAGAACCGTTCTCCACGCACGCAGACTCTCTGTACTCACAGCCTTGCTTTCCCCATTCAAGCCAGAAAGAACATGAAGCACAGTAAAGGAGGAAACAAGACAAAGATGTTTCACCTGTTCATCGGCACTAAATCGCCTAGTCATCTGAAAGTAAAAATACATCAGAAAATAAACAAAAACCAGTTTCAAACCAAGGATGCCTTACTACTTCTATCACCCTCTAGATTATCCAAGGAAGTGTTGCTCCAGCTGCAGGGTGTGACCCTCAGTGCCTCACAGACTCAATCTACTGAGTCATCATTTGAAATGGAGAAGAAAATCCGAGTGCGTCTCTCACTGCAGGTCACGGTCAGAAGGAAAGAAACTATTTCCTACTGTAGATCACTGTCAAGTCCTACCACAGTAACCGGCACATTAGGACTGAAAGGCTGTTGACTTGCAGTCCTGTGGGATCAGTTGAGAAGGAACTTACTGTGAATTAAATAAAGGTGAGCACAAAAGAGACACCTGTGGATGGTGGAAAATAAAGGTGTCTCTGTTTCACCTGAAGGACACATTTGATGGAGAGATGATTCAGTTACCTTTTGCGCGACTCTACTTTTTAAATGGCTGTGATCCATTTGAATGACTAGTTCTCGGGCAACAGGCAAACACGGGGAAGGGTATTTTCCAGAATGCTCGCATAACACCTTAACGTTAAGGATGAGCATGTGTTGGGTGCACGTGAGTGGCTCTGGGATGTCTGGGTACAGGGTGTGTTCAGATTCCAGGACAGAAGGGATGGCACAGCCTTTACAAAGCAGGCTGTACCCTGCATGCCTTGGGATTCTATCACTTTCTGAGTTGAGCCCAGATAGGAAGACCACTTCTTTCCTGGCGCCGAGAGCTCTTCTTACCTGTTTCATCTCACTCCTCAGCCTGTTGATGCCAGTCCTCTCGGTTTTGGTGACTCCAGTATGTCCCACCTCATGGATGGAGATGGCAGGGCTGGATGTGGAGGAATGGATAGGCCGCACTGGAGGGGAAACACACACATCGTTCTTAGAAACGATATTTTGTCCACCCTGAGAGGAATACATGCATGTGCTTAGTTCTTTAATTAATTATTTTATTTTATTTATTTTGTTTTTGGCTGCGTTGGGTCTTCGTTGTTGCGCGTGGGCTTTTCTCTGGTTGTGGTGAGCAGGGGCTACTCTACTCTTCGTTGCGGTGCACAGGCTTCTCATTGCAGTGGCTTCTCTTGCTGCAGAGCACGGGCTCTAGGCGCGCAGCCTTCAGAAGCTGTGGCTCACGGGGTCTAGAGCGCAGGCTCAGTAGTTGTGGCACACGGGCTAGTTGCTCCGTGGCATGTGCCATCTTCGTGGACAAGGGATTGAACCCATGTCCCCTGCATTGGCAGGTGGATTCTTAACCACTGCGCCACCAGGGAAGCCCGCATGTGCTTATTTTTATCCGCGTCTCTCTCTCCCGCTCGACCATGCACTCCATTAGAGGCGGCCGTGTCTGCCCTGGCCAGCGCTCTGTTTCCAGCACCTGGGGCAGCGCCTGCTACACAGCACAGGCTCAATATGTGTTTGAGTGGATGGGTGACAGAGTGAACATCACTTAAGCAGCATGCAGAAAACACTGAGTGGCCAGGAAACCCTTCAGTGATTTGTTTACTTCTCCAAATGCACCCCCTTCCTTGCAGAAAACTGAGACCACCTAAATTAAGGTCCAGCCTTGGGGCCGGAGAGGGAAGTCCTGGGAGAACAAGCCGACCAAAGGCTGGAGGTGGCGAAGACACACAGAAGGGGCAGGGAGGATCCGTCACCTGGCTCCACTCTGCTGCCCGCCCTGCCCCCACTAACCGGTTCTCCGCGGTGTGCTCACAACGATCATTCTTAAAGGCACGTGTGACCATGTCACTGTCCACCTGGAATCCTTCTTCAGGTTAAAAGCCCTGTCTTCAGGTTAAAGCCTCAGCAGGGGCACACAAAGCCCTACCGACTTGAACCCACCCACCCCTCTTAGCTGTCCCCTCCAGGCCAGCCAGTCAGCACTGGGCATTGCACAGGCGGCTCCCTCCTGGCCTGCCTGCTCCCCTCTGCCAGGTGCATCCTCTCCTTCTGCAGGCCCGACTCTCAGGTCATTTCCTCGGGCAGCATCCTCTGCGTGCCCTCCCTTCCCACCCACCCCACCCCCGAAGCCATGGGAGTAGGGCACTGCCCAGAGGAGTAGAGACAAATAAGGAGCCAAAGGACAGCACAGAGGGAGGACCCACAAAGGAGACACGACGATTAGCCAGAGAGGGAGAAGGGACACCGGGAGAGTGGAAAACGGAACCCAAAGGGGTCTGGGAAGCTACAGTGGGGCCTGTATAGAGTGGGCATTAGCTGAAAATACTCATCTCCGACATCTCAGAATGTAATAAAAATTCTAAGACTATCTGAGTTTCCTGATTTATAAAAATTGAACAATTACAAAGGACAATTAACAAATGATGCTGTACGCAAAAAGACAGGACCTCTTCTGGCCTTGCTTGCAATCAGACATATTTATGGTTTCAAGTGACATTACTCTGTTTAATAACAATTTTTAGTAATTATCTGTATCAAACCACATATATTATTTTGATGAGCAGAACACATTAAATATTAATCTTATATATTTACATTTCAAGGACTGTGCATCTGAAAGAACTGAAAATTACTTTTGGAAAAGGATCTTGACCATTCCTCAGGAAAGGAGAAAACCCACCAAAACACACCTGATCGCACGATGCCGGTTTCGTTTGCCTGCTGGTGCCCACTCTAAAGAAAAGGTCCGAAGTACCCAATGTCCTTATTAAATAAAAAGAATGACAGCCCACACTGCATTCCTTTGGCTTGATGAAATAAATTCACAAATGTGTCTGCAAATCATTTCACCTTATTATGAGGAGGGTAAATGATAATTGCTTCAATTATAATTAGGGAGCATTTGAGAACAGAATTCCACCAGGACTTGGGCGATTATATTTCCTAGCACTGCAAACAGGGTTCCAGTACAGATAAAAAGTGAGAGAGAGCAAGAAGGGGACGAGGCAAACTCACTCAGCAAGAAGGTGCTGTGAGGCTGCAGAGGGCTTTTATCCGGGCCCATGAAGGGTGATGGGGGTCTAACTGAAAACCAACCCACACTAAAGGTGGGGCCCTCAGGTGCTGGGAAAAGACAGCCCCTTGCATGCTGACACCTTAGTCACCTCACCTGCTCCTAACCCCTGTGCACAAGTGACAGTGCCTGGACCAACTGCAGAAGGAGGGAGGCCGCAGGCCAGGGTGTGCACCACGCCCACATGGGACCGCAGCTCTCCCAGCCAGCCGACGAGGGGTCACAAAGCCCTACAAGTCACAACCTTAAACCTAGAACTCTGTCCATCTCAATGAAGTAGGAACCTTCTACCCAAACATTATGTCCCGAATCGCGATTACTGACGTTGATCTGTATAGAAATGAAGCAGTTCCAGGCCACGCTGGACACGTCAGTCAAGCCCTCTCTGACCCCCTCCCCTCAGTAAGATGGGCATTTACTTACCGCTTCTTTCAACACCAAACTCTTTTCCACTTAAAATATGGTGTAGGAGATTTTTCATATCAAAAGGGCTGAGGTTCATCAAACTTTCAGAAGCTTCTTCTCCTAAAAACAAACATCGTGTAAGTGTCCCGACACAGGCCTGGTGGCAGGGGAAGGTAGAGTGGCGTGGGCGTGGGGTGGTGGTGGAGACAAAGGGTACTGTGGGAGGTCTCCCTGCTCAGGATTACCTCTCTAGTGCTTCAGGACTGAAAGGTACTGATCCTTGGTGATTCTAAATGCTGCTATTTAAGTTGTATATTTTCTTAACTCAGACGCATAGTTTTTCACACTGTAATAACCCCCAATGTTGGAATGCATCTTGCGGTTGATTTACATATTTAAATGGGTAGGATTTCTCCCAGCAGAGGTCTTATGAAATGCGGGGGACATCTTACCACAAGGAGGAACAGTGAGGAACGCGGATGTCAGGGGCAGAGCAGAAGATTCTAGTGCCTCATTTGCCCTAACCTATGAAATTCAACACCCTGTGCTGGATAGTTTGGCGGAAGTTACATCTAAACGAGAGAATCTGGTGAAGCCGTGAGCCCACCCAAAGGCTCAGAAGCCCTGGTTCCAGAATACTTGGGCAGGGCTCCCCGGGGCGGGTGGGTGCAGGAGCTGTGGGAGCTGTGGGAGCCGCGTGTGAGAATCGCACCTGAACAGTTCAGGCTCCGCGCCAGCTCCGTGGCCATCACCTGAATGATGAGTCCAATCCGGAGTCTGAGCATCTCCACGAAGAGGCTGGGCTGTGCCCTGACATACATCGCCAGGTAAACCACAATCTCCTGACACAGACAGACGTGGAGACAGGGCTTCAGAGACTGGCTGGTGGCGGAGAAGCCCCTGCTGCCCCGAGACAGCCCTGCCCCTCCGTGGCCAGCTGACCTGTGTGAGCACGGCGATGCTGATGTCCTGCCCGCTGGCTTCGTAGATGAGTTCTGTGAGCTCCTCGGGGGGAAGAGGCCTAGGAAGGAGCGTCAGGACACAAACACCACAAAAGATGCCTCCTAGTCCTCTATGGAATATCCTCATTTTCCTGCTGGAAGTGCTCGAGTGACAGTGTCTATAAAAAGACTCTCTTCCTGAATGGTGGACAGCACTGATGTTTTCCCCCCAGGTACCACCCCCAAACCTGAGGCCCCAGGTTGAAAACTTACGCAGAGATGGTCTTCTCCCGGGGTTCTGGCGGCAGGCCCACCGTGAGCTGCTTCTGGTGCGACAGCAGGTCCGTGCAGGCCTACACATTTAAGAAAAGGGTGAGGGGGAGAAAGATTAGCAAAAGCCGGTGGGGAAGGATCACTGCCAATAAGATCATAAATTTACCTTTACAAACTTTATGACCCATGCTGCTATTTATTTGAAAATTCATACACAGACCCCAGACTGAGCAACCCAGCCAGAGTTGGGTCCCCGTGATCTTTTTGTCCCCAAAATGTGGCCCCAGGCCTGGCTCTGCAGGGCCTATTAGTGGGTATTTTATGCTCACCCCCTGTAGCAAACACACTGGATTCCCTGATATTCCATAAGGAGGATGAGTTGCTGTGAGTCCTAAAATACTGATGTTAAGAGTTAATGACCATATTATAGTCCTAAGTTGCCAGTTTCCCCATTATTCACATATAATAAATACCATCACCTTACTAAAACAGTGAACTTGGGGACTTCCCTAGTGGCACAGCGGTTAAGAATCCGCCTGCCAATGCAGGGGACACGGGTTCGAGCCCTGGGCCGGGAAGATCCCACATGCCACGGAGCAACTAAGCCCGTGCGGCACAACTACAGAGCCTGCGCTCTAGAGCCCGCGAGCCACAACTACTGAGCCCACGCGCTGTAACTACTGAAGCCTGAGTGCCTAGAGCCCATGCTCCGCAACAAGAGAAGCCACCGCAATGAGAAGCCCGCGCACCACAATGAAGAGTAGCCCCCGCTCGCCGCAACTGGAGAGAGCCCATGTGCAGCAATGAAGACCCAATGCAGCCATAAAATAAATAAATGAATGAATGAATGGGAAAAAGAAGAACGTGAATGTCATAGAAAGCAGTTCTGGAATTTGCAGGGCCTTGGGGTTAAAATACTGATGATGATTGTATGGCAGATGTGCAGAAATAAGAGAGCTCTGTTTAAGAGGGTGCCGGGCCACAGAGCGTTTTCATTTCATTTCTTGGTAAACCCTTTTCTGCAGCTAAGGAGTAACAAAACTAATCAACTTGAATTTCATTTCCTCTGCCTGTCTTCCAAGAGCAGTGGGAGGTCAGGACAGAAGGACCAGCTCCCTCTGTATATTAAACAACGCGTTTCCTTTACAAATGGAGGTGCTTGCCTCCAGCTTTCATAATAGGAAGACAGCACCGGGCTAGAGAAGACAAACAGACACCCTTCACGTGCATGGTTGTTCTGACCTCAGCCAGGACTTCCACTTTCTTCTTGAGTAGGCCAGAGATGTAGCGGATCAGACCCCACTCCTGGTTCAAGCCGGCTTTTCCATATAGCTCACTGAGGAGGTTGTGAACAGTGACCCCGTGCTGTCCAGAGAGATTTGTGTCCCAGCTGGGACCCCTGTCAAGACATGGAAAACCCCAGAAGTATGGCCCAGAACGTTTCAAGGCCAGATTCTCTTGCAATAGAGCTCACTTGGCAGGGAGGGGAATGAATCACCACGCATTCTGCCAAGTGCTTGGGGGCTTCCCAGTGCCTTTGAGTCTCACCGAGAGGGCTGCGTCGTCTTCTGTCTATTTGAAACAGAAGCCTAACAGCAGGAAATGGTGAGATCCTGGCCTCACCCAGCCTTCTCATCTTGGGAGGGCAACACTAGTAGGTAGAGAAGGGGATGGGAGTCTGTTCACGGTGAGTCTGGGTAGCTTGGGTGACTATGACCATGATGTGGCTTGCTGGAAGGCCAAGAAGCCTAGGACAAAGAGCAAGGAGAAGAGAGAAAGCTCAACCTAGTGAAGACCACCGACTTACTTTATTACATACAGAATGTACAGAATGTCCGCTTGGTCCTGTAGGTTCGAACAGTCTTTCAGCTGCTCAGCCAGCTTCTCACAGTCTATGTTGCCGTGGTCATCTCTGGGAAACTGGAAGTCATCTTCAGGGGCCTGTCCATACAAAAGCCAAAAAGCAGGGGAGGGGGGCTGAGCATGCCAACTTCCAGAAGATCAGGAAGTGACACACCAACCTGGTCTTGGAACTCTGCTGCTGTGCTATGCTTCAGGTTTTCATTGTATCTTTTGGGGCTTTTTGTTTATATTTCTGATCGGTGAGTCACTGTGTTAGTGGATGTTTGCAGGAGACTGAACTGAACAGGTTAAAATATGTGTAAATTTTATTTATGTAAAGGTCAAAAACAGGCAAAACCAACCCCTGGTGTTAGAATTCATGCTAGCAGTTACCTTTCGAGTGGAGGGGGAGGAAGCGACCGAGAGGGACACAAAGGGCGCTTGTTACGTACACGGGTCTATTGGCTCAGTGATAATTCATTGAGCTCTATACTTATATTTTATATACTTTTCTCTATATATGTTAAACTTCAATAAAATGTGTTTTGAAGGCAAAACACACACAAAAACTATGTGAGTTTTAAACAACCTAAAATTGTGGTTAGGTTTAAAACAGTCTCCAACAGACGCTGAATCTTTCTGATAAAATCAAAGGGAGCTTTGGATAAAATAACAAATTATGGGAACTAGTGGGGAACACCCTGGGATTTTATTCTCCAGAGGAATCTTTTTCTGGTTTTGTGCCCTGCTCCACAAGTAGCCCGGCTTTGGCTGGCTGGCACAGCTAGGACGGGGCTGGTAGCGAGCTAGCTCATTTCCTCTAACGTGACACAGATTCTGATGAGTGGCAGAATGTCAGTAGCCATCTCCTACACGCAAAATATAAAGGTTTGCATCAAATTCAGTGTGCATACTGACACAAACCAGAAGCCAGACAACTAAGTGAGTGGGTGCGCATCAAAACCCAGAACTTCTAATCCTGAAAGTTCTGGATACCAAGAAATGTGCTCTTTTGAGTTCAACCATTTAAAAGAGTTCTTGGGGCTACACCAGCACCAAAGAACATTACACTTTTTGAAAAAGTGATTCTAAATACTTTACCTTTTTTAGGAGTGGCTGAGGAGAATCAACAAGATTCAGCGATTTACGGTGGGCACTTAGAACTTTAGTTGGCAAAGCCATGGGAACAACTAGAAAACAAACGAATAAAGAGAAAGCTCTTCGGAGCAGGAGGAAGGATAAAATACTTCTTTTAAGAGGTACGGTGGCTACTCCCTATTCAGTACAAACCAAGTAAGAAATGATTACTTACTTAGTTTCACTGATTTCAAAAAGAATTTTTCATGTGGCCACATCATGTGCTAACTCTGGAAATAAGAAATGAGCAGGACACACACAGATCTTGCTTTAAGGAGCTGAATTCCACTTTTCTCTCTTAGAATTCAGGGAAAACTACATAGCATCTAGGACTGGAAGGAGCCTTAGAAATGATTGAGTCCAACTTCTTTTTCTTTCAGATGTGGAAACTGAGAACCAGAGAGGGTTTGTCCAAGGTTTGTCCAATGACCCTGTCATTTGTCCAAGGTCACTGGCCTTCTCATAATTGAGGTGTACCAGCTTCCTGTCCACTGTGTGTTTCACTTTGCCACTGCTGGGTGTTAGTGCTTCTGTTTTTTTAACCACCTAATTAATTAATTAATTTTGGGGGCTGCACTGTGCAGCTTGCAGGATCTTATTAGTTCCCTGACCAGGGACTGAACCTGGGCCCCAGCAGTGAAAGCACCGAGTCCTAACCACTGGACCATCAGGGAATTCCCCTTTTAACCACCTTTAGATGTTATCAGTATTTATTCATTAAGCCATCTCTGTCTGCCAGGGTATGTCATATCACCTTGGGAAAATAGGAAGCTTTCCAGGTAAAGATGAGGTATATTTAAAAGGCATTTATAGGGCTTCCCTGGTGGTACAGTGGTTAAGAATCCACCTGCCAATGCAGGGGACATGGGTTCAAGCCCTGGTCTGGGAGGATCCCACATGCCACGGAGCAGCTAAGCCCGTGTGCCACAACTACTGAGCCTGCGCTCTACGGCCCACGAGCCACAACTACTGAGCCTGCGTGCTGCAACTACTGAAGCCCACGTGCCTAGAGCCCATGCTCTGCAACAAGAGAAGCCACCACAGTGAGAAGCCCACGCACCGCAATGAAGAGTAGCCCCTGCTTGCCGCAACTAGAGAAAGCACGTACGCAGCAACAAAGACCCAACACAGCCAAAAATTAAAAATAAATAAATTTTAAAATAAATAAATAAAAGGCACTTATAGACCTTCAGGTAACACTAGTGGATTAAACATAAGTTTTACTTTCTCTTAAACCCCCACTAACAGTACAAAAAATAATAATTTTTAAAAAGGCAAATCCTAAAGAATAGGGAAGCAGGAGAGAAGACAATAGTAACATTTTGGAAGTGGGAAAGCTGAAGGATGAAAACATTTAGTGGACACAAGGCAACCAAACCCAAGACTGCAGTGGGGAAAACCAAGAACCAGTCAGATTTCTAACAGAATCCTCAGAAGTCTAAGGAGCTTGCTGCACCATGGACCTCTAGAACTTGGGGGTCCAGGGAGGGTAACCATAAGAAGGAAGATGGAGAAGAAGGTGTGTGAGAGGCAGTGAGCTCCCTAGATGCCTTGTGCAACTCCACACAGCTTGGCAACTGCCTTGCTCACCCTGATAGAAGGCTAGAAGGTCTCTCTGAAGAGGGTAAAAAAGGGGTGGTATGTGTGTCTCTGGAGGGGATGCTGACCCACATGTCTGAAGGTGTGGGTACATTCCTTGGGGGAATAAATGACTGTATAGCTCGAGGCAATCAGACCCTTACAGGTTAGAAAGGAGATTGCAAAGGAGATTGCAGAACATCTCTGGGAAATCTGCCCCGCCTTCACCCATAAACCCAACAGGCCCCATTTACAGGTACAGGCTTGGAGATTCTTATATGCGTGAGCAGTTAACCAAGGAACACCCAGCACTGGAGGAAAGACGCTACTCTGGGAGATAGAAACCAATACAAACAGGAAAAATTGACTTGGGGGAAATGGAAACCATTTAGGGAGAAGAAAATGTAAAAACAAAAACAAAAAGCCCTGCCATTAATTCTTAGAGTAATAAGAATTATATTGCATTCATGAAACAAGAACAGATACAATTCAGAGAACAAAGATTTAAAACATGACAGCAAAAGTGGAAAAACTCAACTGAGCAGGTGGAACAAAAAGTTGAAGCAATTGCCCTCAGAACAGATCAAAAGACAGAGAAATGGAAGACGGGAGAGAAACGATAAAGACTTCTTCAGGAGGTCAACACTGGAATCATAAAGTACCAGAAAGAGAGGACAGAGAAAATGTAGGGAAGGAAATGAGTCAAGGAATTTTTCAGAAAAACTTTACAGGACTAAAAAATATAAATTTCCAGATAGAGAAGGCCCACTGAGTAGCCAACACAGTGGATGAAAACACACCCGGAACAAAGCACATCATTGAAATTTCAGAACCTGAGAGAAAATCCTACAAACTTGGAAAGAGAATAACAGTTTATATTTCAAGGATCAAAAATCAGAATGGGGCTTCCCTGGTGGCGCAGTGGTTGAGAGTCCGCCTGCCGACGCAGGGGACACGGGTTCGTGCCCCGGTCCGGGAAGATCCCACATGCCGCGGAGTGGCTGGGCCTGTGAGCCACGGCCGCTGAGCCTGCGCGTCTGGAGCCTGTGCTCCGCAACGGGAGAGGCCACAACAGTGAGAGGCCCGTGTACCAAAAAAAAAAATATCAGGATGGGTTCAGATTTCTCAGTAGCAACACTGATAGCTAGAAGACAATGAAGAGATGCTTTCAAAATTCTTAAGGAAAATTTATTTTCAATCTAGAATGCTATACCCAGCCTAACTCTCAAATGGAGAATTTGTAGATATTTTCAGACTTGAAAGGTCCCGACAATTTTACCCACCATGAACTGTTTCCTAGGAAACTACTGGATGTCCTCCACCAAAATAAGATAGTAAGCTAAGAAAGAGGAAAAGTTGAGATACAGAAAACAGGAGAGCTAACAAAGGAGACAAGGAAGTCTCCCAGATGATGATGAAGGAACATTCCAGGATAAAATCTACATCCTGGACGTGGAGGGTGACCAGGCCAAAAGGGGCAGTGAACTCCAGAAACAAGCAAGTTAAGGGCTGTCATTACTGTGCCCTCTTCCATTGCACCATTTCTTAAAACCTACTGAAACTGTTCTAGAATGTATTCCACCAAAGGAATAAATTGAGAAAGGGGAACATGCCAGAATCAAGAAACAGGGAACCCAACTGAAGAGACAAGCAAAGGAGATTCCAAGGATTATAGTAAAGACAAGACCCAGGATGCCAGGTATGCAAGAGGCTTAGAGTGCAATCAGCCAGATGGGAGGAAACTTCTGGACGCTACGAAAAGCAGTGGAACCGTGAGATTCATACATACGATTCACCTTGTGGAAATTTGTATTGCGAGGCCATTGGAAGGTGTAGAAAGGAAGCGAAGCAAACTAAAAGATAGGGCAACTGTTAACTTTAGAAAAAACGAAAAGGAAAAATGATAATGTAGTATATTATTATACTGAGTTGGGAATAATATTTGCATACATACAATGACAGAAATAGTGAATACTGAGTTAACTAAACCTTAATACAACTGCATGGATAGGTTAGGGGAAGTGAAGCAGAGGAGTGGTGATTTAACACAGCTGAATTCCTCACCTGCACAAGAAAAAGTCAACAGATACTGAATAAAATCGATGCATCAAAGACAGCACTACAGACACATTATTTAGAAATATGTAAATACCAGGAGAAACAACTAAGAGTTGAACGTGATTGCCTCTAAGTAGAAGGACTGGGAGCAGTGAGGAGGGGAGAGGTGAGGCAGGAAACAGCTGCATTTTGTTGTCGTTTAGGATTCTTGGACTTTTACATTATGCTCATGCTTTACTTTGATAAAAGAAGTTATCTTAACAGGCAGAAAAGAGTTAATAATGTACATGGAATTTCCAAACCCTTTGCTTTTGCCATCACGGAAAGTATATCCTGAGTGGAGTAGATGGCACTGAAAACATGGCTGTCCTCTGTCTTCTTACAAAGAGGTGGCAGATAGCACTTCGAGGATGTGCTTTGCAGGAGGTGGTTGATATACTGGTCAAGTTCATCCTGGCTTTCTATAATTACACAGGTAAGAAAAAGAGCCAATGAAAACAAGCTGCAGAAATAACCTAAATGCATAATAGTGATTACGTGTAGCATGAAGTGCTGAGTAGATTTAGTGAAAGACAACATTTTGATATAGATATTTGACCTCCACTCTACCCCTGGAAAGTAAAGAGATTTACATAGATAATGCATGTATTCATAAAGTTATTGTTTGGAAAAACTTCATCCTAGAAAAAGAAAATACAGGTCCAAATAGTGTTTACATCACATCATCCCAAGATGAGCTGAATATGTAGACAATGAGAGGGGCCAGCAGCCAACATCTGATCTTTTGGTTTTAATTTGTCATGAGTGAGCTAAGCATTATGGAATCCCCAGCCGCAATCCCAAGTACTATCTAAAAGTGAAAAACAGGTCACTTCAACCCAAAACCTTCCTCAGTTTGAGAAATGTTATACACAAAGGACTTCATCACTTATATCCAGTCAAACCAAATCATTCTACCATTTCTTTGAAAATTCAAGCAGCGTGTTTCTTTCTTTATATTTTGTGAAAAGTCCACATTCCTGAAACTCTTTGTCCCTCTAGGTTTAAAAAACCCCACTTTCACAGTTTAGGTTTATTAAAGTGGCATTTTATTCATTTTAATACGTGAAAGTTTCCAAAGACTCTTTTGTCATGTTAATTACAAATCCTTTTCTGTGCTTGAGTTTTAGGGCAATTTTATCACAATGCCAAGGTTTAAATAAATTCAGGGACCACCTGCAAAGGCATTCCAAGCCGTACCTTGATTATAGGCATCTTCGAAAAATCCTCCCAAATCTGAATCACTATCAGGGCTGAAGCTCCCTTCACTGGTATCCTCAAACAACTTCTCATCACAGTCTGGATCCAGGAAGGTCAGATACGTGTAGAAAGAGGTGGTGAGAAATTCCGAAAGACTCCCTAATTTTACTCTGCCAAGGAAACACTATGTTAGAGATATAGGTGGATGTGGACAAACTTCCACTATGAATCATCGAGAGACTTTTCAATAACCAGGTGGCACTTCTGCCAGAATCAGTAAGCACGTCACTCTGCAGATTGCCCCATACAAGTAGTCAGCCAAGAAATTAAAATGAAAATTCAATAGCAAGTATGAAGTGGAAGCACACAGCATATTAAAAGCCAAAATGCATCATGCTGATTTCTTATCCCCAAACCCAACACAAACAGCAATCTATTTTATTGAACCAACCAAAGTTTTACAAAACATATTGAGCGAACCACTTTTAACCAGAACCAACCCTCGGGTATTTTTCGCCCTAAAACAACTGGACCAGGACAAAACCACAAGCAACGATTCTTTGGGTGCCCTCGTGCTACCTTTTATGAGTCCCTATCACTCAGCCACACAAGGCCCGGGGGAGGGTGGGGGGAAATGTTGGGAGAGGCACGTCTCAGAGCCAAAGTTCTCTCTAGAAAGAATGTGATGGCCGGGCCATCCCCGGATAGAGACAGTGGCCCAGAGGGGCCCTATTATCAGGCTGGGAAAAGTTCCACCGAAAACTGGGAGCTGGGTTTGGCAGTAGGGGGTTCTGCTACAAAGGCAGCAGCCTCCGAGTTCTTGCTCCCTGAACCTGATTCACCCCCAGGTTCGGGGGGCAAGTGGGATGTCCACTGTACAGAAAGAAAGCGGGCACTATGTGCTTCTTAAAGTGTTAGATCTGGAGGCAGAAAAGTGTAGGATGCCTCAGAGCTACCAGCATCAGATTATGACTTGTTTAAATGGCTTAGTTTGAGGAGAGTAAACAGAAGCATGCAGCTCAAATGAATTCACAGGTGCCTGAGCTTCCACGGGCAAGGACACTATGTCAAGAAACATTGCCTGAGGGAAAGAAAAGCCTTCCCTTAAATCAAGTAAAAACTTTCCCCCTAGAGCCCTGGGGTCAGTTCTAAGGATTGTTTTGCCCTGCGGTTGGAAACAGTAGGAGATGAGGTGGAGCCAGGGACCAGTTCCTCTCTGATGAAGTTGAAAGGAATCAGGTCAAAGGTGGAAAGGCTAAACCCTCTGATAGCAAGCGACCCCAGGTGGGTGCAGAGGGTAGAGTCTGGCATGTAGAGCGAGTTCAGTTTTTTAAATACCCTCAGACCTAAAAAACAGACAAAATGACATTCAACTTTAATTATGAAGAACTAAGTAGGAAGGGTAGCTGATGGAGCCTAGGCATTCCTGTTTCTTTCCATGGTTCTCTGAATTGTTTGCCATACTCCGTAACCAGGAAGCCCTCCTGATTCCTGTAAGCCCTCATCCAGCTCGGTATGGTGGTTACAGCCCCGTTTCTGGATTCACACAGAGCTTCTGCACCTACTCATCTTGTGCCCCTGGCTCTCTGAGCCTACAGATCCTTGCCCATAAAATAGGAATACAGCCTGCACGACAAAGTGAAGACAACATGAGACAACAGGTGCAAAGCCACAAAGAACACACTGCAAGTGCTCAACTAACTGCACATGGTATCCTTTTGACAATGATTAGATTTCAGTTAAAGAATTCATTTTGGAAAACAGTTAGTTATGGGCATATAGTATGGTCTCTCGGTTATGACACCATATGCCAGGTGGTAACTTATCCAAGCTGGATATGAAATGTACGAAAGCAGATGCCAACTGCAGTTATGGCGCCAGCCCTGGGAGCTAGATAGCAGAATGCTGGGGATGGCCTCGCTGACACTCATGAGAGAGGCCAGGAGAAGCTTGGAGCGAGGGCCACTTCGAGTCTACAACAAAACCCGCAGCGAGCTTGGTGAGCAGAGGTGCCAAACCCAGTGCTTAGAAATCCAGTGACTCAACCCTGAGGACATCAGCCTAAGTGAAATAAGCCAGTCACACAAAAAAAAACAAATACTGGATAAGTCCACTGAGACGAGACACCTGGAGACAAAAAGCAGACTGTAGTTGCCAGGGGCAGGGGTGGGGGGAGTTTCAGTTTTACAAGATGAAAAGAGTTCTAGAGATTGGTTGCAAACTACGTGAATATACTTAACGCAACTGAACTGTACACTTGAAAATGGTTAAGATGGCAATTTTTATGTGTATTTTATAATTTAAAAAAGTTACTGTGGCAGCAGGGTCCCTGGTGTGGGAGGATGTGACAAGAAGGGCTGACTTCAACTCCCAAACACTTTTAGCAACTGGCACTCCATCAGGACCCAAACGGCAGTCTCCCCAAGCTCGGCAAAGGCCACACATTACTCGGGCCAGCTGCGTGGTGAGGTTATCCTGGGGCCCTTCTGGCATATTCCAGGAGATTCACAGAGATCAGGGCATAGATGCTACTGAGAAATCCTCTGCCTTGTGACAGTCATGGGGTACAAAAACAAAAGGGGTTTCCATGGGAGGTGAGCCCCCTATCCCTCAAGGTGCTTCACTGTAATAGCTGGGAGCACCGGTTGGACTGTGGGCCTGCAAACTGGAATGGGCGTTGTTCCACGGAGGATGAGGGGACAGTGGTCTAGGGAGGCCCATTCAGGTGCTCTGGCTCTGAGGGCCACGAAGGAATTTGTAAAGTTCTGTGAATTATTCTTACGGCGTTAGCACACTCAAGTCAATTCCAGTAGTGATTTGATTATTGGGCACCGGCCAGATCCTAGGCCCTGGGTGTTTCCTAGCCTTTGAGTAGAAACAGACACAGCATCCCATACATGCATTCCGAGAATGCCACTTCGGAGAGACTTGATATGTTCATGTCTCTATGCCCCAGGCCTCCTGGCGTCCATAAAAGCTTCACAAACACCCACCAACTGATGCTTAGAGATGATTCCAGTTTCACATGGGTGACTGGATTAGATGTTTTAACTCCCTTTTTATTCTAAAGCTCCACGCTTCTATGTTCGGCAAGTGATACGAAAAATGGAAGAAGGGCAGCAAAAGACTTTAAGAAAGGTCAACGTTACTTTTGCTTTTTAAAAAAAATCACAAATTACCTAGCTCCTCCAAAATATCCATCCTCTAGTTTTCGAATTGTAGAAAGAACAGCAGAATGAATATCTGAGCCATCGTTTGCTTAAAAAAAAAAAAAAGATCAATTAGTTTACTTAATCTGGGAATACTTTGTTTCATTATGCACTGAAACGTTTTCATCAACAAAATCTAATTAAAATATGTATGGCACAGAAGATTCCCGACCTAAGAAATCTAACTGCTAAGAACCCCCTTCAGTACTTAGCTCTGTCCATGGGATGCATTTTACACATTTTGAAAAGGGTCCAAACCACCAGTGGGACATGAGTCAAGCAGATCAAGTTCATGGAGTTACTGAGCATGGTATGGGTGATGGGGAAGGTGAGCGTGGGTCTGCCCGTCATCCGCCAGCAGGTGCACAGGTAGGCTAGCTCGATCCTCAGCATCTCCACGATCATCTCATTGTCCAGGGCCAGGTAGAAGTGATGCTGGTCAGTGAACTGCAAGTCAGAAGACGCCAGGTTCGAGGCTGTCCTTCACTTCCCTCGACATAACCCCAGCTGTCATTCACGGCAGCACTAATCCTTGCATTTTG
Organism: Monodon monoceros; assembly: GCF_005190385.1. Classification (NCBI taxonomy): domain Eukaryota; kingdom Metazoa; phylum Chordata; class Mammalia; order Artiodactyla; family Monodontidae; genus Monodon; species Monodon monoceros. The sequence continues at coordinate 16,258,917 of NW_021703779.1, forward strand.
TTTCCAGAGAAGAGGCTCAACCCTGGCTGTAATCCGCCCCCATAATGGGGCTCTCCTCGCGATCAGACAAATCGATCTGTCGCCTGCCCAGGAGCCAGAGCTACGTTAGTGCTAGCGCAGAAGGGAAAGTTGCACAACGAGATCTATTTACAGCTCCTTGGATGGGGATTTAAGGACCTGCCCCAATACCGCTGTCCCTGAAAGTAAATCAATAACTCCTTAATTCCTACACTGTCCAGGGCTGCTGGGCTCGGTGATGTTTTCCTAGTGGGGCCACCGAGAGCAGGTGAGACATGGAGACTGTGTTTACCTGATTCATGGCCTGGTTAATGTGAACTAAAGGCACTGTTGCCTGATGTTGATGAAAATCACTGTCGTCCTGGCCTCTGGACCAGTGCACGCTCAGTTCTGGTCTAAAATTTGTTACGAAGGGAAATAACTCACAAGATTTAAGCAAGCAGCACAGGCTGGGTGAAAAAGAGCAACTTGAGGCTACTGACCCATGACCCTACAGTCCAACTATGTCCCCAGATAGCTGGGCGGCTATGTCCCATGTTGACAAAGTGATCCCTCAGTTGGCCTTTCTAGCTGCCCAAATGGATGAAAAACACTTCGTTTGCATTCCACAGGACTAGTTTCCTTTGGAAACAAAAACTCTGAAGAAAGGTTCCATAATCAGTATATTCAGGATCCTGTCAAGGGGGTTGGGACCTAAAAAATCAGACTTCCCATGTGGGATTCTGCTGACAGAGGACCTGCTAACAGCCTAAGCAAGGGTTAAGGACTATTGCAATTAGGGCACAAGGGCTGCGAGTCAAGTGGCATGTCACTAGCGAATTTGTAAAGTGGTATGAATTTCATACTGGAAGTGATGGCACGCTCAATTCGATTCAAGCCGCATTTATTGAGCACCTACCACGAGTAAAGAATTGTATTAGGTACTGGGTGTCATCTTATGTCTCTGTTTGAATACATGCATGCACATTCTGCCACATGCAAAGTACCTCTCCAGACGGAAAAGACAGCTTAATAAACAGATGCTTGTTGCTTTGTTACTGGCCTGCTCTTCTCACCTGGGGTGTGAAAGTAAAGATTTGGTTCCTAATCACATATAGTTTAGATGTTCCAAGGACTCCGATGTGCCGATATGGTCGCCCACTCAATTTCATATTCTTATTCCGTCCTATTTAGAAAATAAAAGAGAAATTCGAGCTAGAGCAAATACAGTGACATCTAATCCAAGTGATTCTGGCTAAGACTGGGCTTATTTATATGTTAAACAACTCACCTTGGGGTTTGGTTTTTCTAATACTGTTATCCTTCTTTGGGACAAGGATGAATTAAAAACAAATCCCACCCCCTTCTTTTCATGCATATAGAAGAACAGCACCCGGTGCAACATCTATATGGAATAAAATTATTAAAAGGACTTTATTAATGTTCACTTTTTATTTATTTAGTATTGAACCATGATCCTAAACAAAGTCAGATTTTAGAAAAAGTAAAGAGAACCCATCTCCCATTTTAATGGGTAAATGAGCATTTTCTTAGACCACAGACAAAATTTAGAAACATCACCAAGACACGAATGACTGTTCCAATTGTGACATTTCAAAGGTGGCTCCTTAGTTTACAAGAGCTGATGAATCACACTGCTACCTGTGGTGACATCTCCTGAACAGGCATGAGAGGAATGTGTTTGGTGGCCATTCCTCTTCACATGGAAGCTGTCAAACCACCTACTTAGTGCCTTGCCCAATTCCTTTGAATTTACACATATCACAGTCTCCCCCAGACCCCAAACCTAGAACCGAGATGCCCCCTCGCCAAAAATGCCCTGCTATTTCCCCAAACCTACCAAGCTTGGCATATATGTGACTAAGAATCCGGCCTGGCTGGACTCGGATTGGATGAATGTCGGCAATACTCTGCAAGCTCACCCCATGTTTCCTCAGCAACTCCTTAATGTGCTTGTTTTCTGCCAGAACAGTCACTGTGAACAAGAACATAGCACCTGCATGAGACGGCGGCCCTCGTCCCCTCACACGGATGTGTGCTGCTGTCTCCTCTCCTCTCTGGCCTGTGACAGCATGCTCTCCACGTGCTGGGTGGTTTTGAAAGGGAGAGCGCTTGTCCTGTCACTCTTCCTGGTTTGCTCTGGCCTTGCCTCCCCTCAGCACCCACAGTGCATATTTATCAAGTGCCCTCAATGTGCAAGACAGTCTGGGACTTCTAGAAGTGGTCTTCAACAGGTCCCAAAATGAATTACCCATCTCAAATGATGTCTTGCTTCCCTGTGGGTCTGCATTTATTCGAAGCCTGTCTTGTGTTCTTTTCACATGGGGTCAGGAGTGGAAACAGCTTTGCAAAGGGGATACCAGAAGAAGTCTGTGCCTGTGCTCTCAAAGACAGAAGAGCAATATAGTGGTGTGCGCGGCAGGGGATGCTCTGACCGAGGGGGGGGAGGAGGAGGGGGGAGGAGATTTTATGCTCTGGAGAGAAGGAAAAGTGGGCCTACCAGTGGGCTGGTGGTAGTGGGGCAGCCTGGCCCACTGGGAAACACAGCACAGGGCCCCCCGCCAGTAGGGAAGAGCCACCCCAGAGCTGGGCCACGCACCCAGTGGGCCGGCCTGAGCCCCATCTCCAGTGAATGAGGCTGGGCATCTGACTCTCTAGCAGGCAAGGCTCTGGGATGCCTGGGATGTGGGGGCCGGAGGTGGGCTCAGACACCACCATACCTGCTGTACCAGTACTGCTGGCTTTTAAGAGAAGGGACAGGGCTTCCCTGGTGGCACAGTGGTTGAGAGTCCGCCTGCCGATGCAGGGGACACGGGTTCGTGCCCCGGTCCGGGAAGATCCCACATGCCGCAGAGCGGCTGGGCCCGTGAGCCATGGCCGCTGAGCCTGCGCTCCGCAGCGGGAGAGGCCACAACAGTGAGAGGCCCGCGTACCGAAAAAAAAAAAAAAAAAAAAAAAGAGAGAGAAGGGACAGTGCTTTGGCAAAAGGAAGGAGTCCTGGGGAGGGAACTGGAGAAAGGGAGTTCTGGCCACAGAGAGAGTGGCCGGTGCTGTGTCCACCTGCAGCTGAGCCTGCCAGGAACTGGAGGGGCTCGGGGCGGTGCTCAGGCCAGAGGAAAGACTTGGTTACTGTTAAGGTAGCTCCCTGAGCCCAACCACTGTACCCTCAGGCTGGTGGCACCTGAACGTATGATACATATAAATGCCACTGAGACCTGAATGTCACCTCCTTATATTTACATAGCACATGATGCTGTTTCAAAGTATTTTAATATTCATGATCTCATCTGAGCTTCACAGCAAGGCCCTGAGGGGAAGCCTTGCTGCTCGACTGGCCAGCTGTAGCTGAGCAGGGACTGGAAGCTAACCCCCCAGGCCCCAGCATGGGAACATCAGCCATGCAGGACTGGGCGAGCAGCTTCCCTTAACACCCGTCTCTTTGGAAGATTACAACACCGTGCAGAGATCTCCACGTATCAGAGCCACAAGGCGGTCACTCTGTAGAAGTGACTCTTTCAGACGAGTGGCTTGACCAAGACCTGTGAGCCTGGTGATCTGAGAGAGCTGCACGCAGAGAAGTTTCTGAAACTGCACTTCTCCTTCCTCCAGACCACAGCCTCTGATATTTTCTACTCTGTTTTCTTCTATTGCATTTAAAAAAAAAAAAAAGTGGTGCTCAGGATCCATCGATGCACCCCAGCCTGCAATTGGAAGAGCGGCCTTGTGGACTTAAGGGATCACTTAGCAGCATGTGCTCTGGTGACGGGCAGAGACTGTGGGGTCAGGCTGGATCACGCCACCTGGATGTCAGAGCTGGGTTTGCACCTCCAGCTGTCAGCCGTGGGTCCCTGAGTAAGTTAACCCCTTAGCCTCATGTGTAAGAGGGGGATGATAATCATGATTGTCACACTTTCTACCTGATCGGAATGTTGTGATGGTTGGGTGCGTCTCTCGGTGGGCCTGGGGCACAGCATCGACTGGGTGATGACCTGCACGACCTCTGCTGTATCACGGACAGGCATAGCCAAATGCATCCGTGGCCACAGAGAGGGTTGCCCTTCATTTGCTCAATAATTGTTTTTAATGTATTGAATGCGTGTGTATCAATCAATATAGAAGCTACAAAAATGATAAGGCCCTTGTCCTTAAGAAATGTACAGTGTCCTCTAGAGGACACAAGGCGTAGTCACGACACGCTATGATACCTAGCTGGTATATAAGTCACTCTATGAGGTTTGTGAGCTCCTGGGGAGTCCTTCCTAGGAGGGGAAGTAGGGAGAGGAATCGGCCAGCAGGGAGCATTCTAGGCCTGGCCCTGCACTGAGGGCTTTCCCTGTGGATCTCAATTCCTCTCAAGACCACCCTGTGAGAGAGCACCGGTCAGGAGAGCCCGAGGCACACAGAGGTGAAGTCACATGGCTAGTCAGAGCCAGTGCCGCAGCAGTAGCCCAGGTTGGCCTTGCACTTCTGCGGAAGAGTTGCCGGCTGGAGAGGAGGGGAGATGGGTGGAGGGAGGTGAAAACATGGGCCTGCAGCTCTGGAAAGAAGTCAGACCTCCAAGGGAGGAACGAGTGAACCCTCATTTGGGTTTTGAGTTTTCAACAAGGTCACGTTCTACTTTTTAAAGAATAGCAGTTATGAAAAATGATGCTCAATGAATCACTTGTGCCCCAGTTGCAATCAAGGTTTAGATTCAAGAAACAATTGCTTTGTAGAAAGTAACTTTGTGATCGGAAGCAGCTGAGTTACAGAACATATTTCACAGAATACATGCTAAAACATATACACATGCAGATTTTTAAAAATTACATAGGAACACTTCACTTTAAAAATAACATTGGTTTTACAAAGTTAAATATGAATAGTAAACATGCTCACAAACCTTGTACTACGACATCAGGTTTGACGGAAGTGGAAAATCTTCTACTTAAGGGATCAATTTCACCAGTGGCAAGGAATCCCTAGGAAAAGAGGAGCATTAACACTATGAAATACTGATTAACTGAAATTTCACCTTAAACCTAAGTTTGAAAATAAAATATTTGGGGGCTCAAAATCTTCAGTGTTTTATTCCTTTATCATTTTTCAAGGCAAATGCTTATTTTCTCTGAACTACAGTATACCATTTAGATGGCACTGATCAATGTATTGCGTTTTTGGCACCCAGCTCTCCAGGGCTAGTCAGAGATGCCAAAGTTGTGTGAGTGAAAAGAACAAGGGTAACTCATGCTTCCTGAGCCCTTACCCCGCGCCAGGTACCGTGCTGAGCCCTGTACATGCACTGTCACACAGGCCTCCTAACAGGGAGGCACTACCATTCGCACATCTTACAGGTGGGGAAACCAAGGCAATGTCCTTAGGGTAAGGACTTGGCCCAGAGTTGACTGTCCTGAAACACAAAACTCCCCTGCCTGCTGGCAGAGTGCTCTTTGAATGTGGATCTCCTCATATTTTCTATAAATGATGGGAACCTTAAGAGAAGGGATCAAGGTGTTCTGGGAGTTCTGAGGAGAAGTTGGACCTAATGCTGGGCCTAGATGAGGGCCTTTACATTGAGAGAAGGAAACAAAAGCAAGTTTGTTTCCCATGTCACTGATACAGAAATCAGAGCTGCACCATATTGCAGAGATGATAAAGCCCAACCTCTTTACTTTAAAGATGAGGAAATGTGAAAAAAACCCCTATATTTAAATAAAGCTGTACAACATTAAAAAATAATAATAATAAAGATGAGGAAACCGAGGCCCAGGGAGATTAAGAGACCTGCCCGAGGTTAAAGAGCTAGTCAGAGGCAGGGCTGGCTTTCCAAAGGAGATATATGTGCTTCCCTACTCATAAAGACAAAAGTATAAGACACAGTCTCCACCCCCAAGAACATGTCCATGAAACTGCAGAGATGATCATATCCATGAAGCAACTACTCCATCTCAGCACCTAAGGGCCACTTGCACTGTGATAGCTTCACTTGGGTCTTCCTTTCACCCACCAGGAACTCCAGTGACATCCAACCCATTGCTCCCCTGGCTCCCCCGCCCCCCATACCCCTCCCCAGGGGTCCAAAGCATTCAGCTGGGCAGGATCCTCCCAGGAAAGATGAGCCATCCGATAAAAATCACTCACACTTAGGACTGGGGAGGGGGATTCATTTTTAGCTGGCACAAAAGCATTTGTATTTTAAAAACTTAAACCTGGGGGCAAGAAAATGCTTAACAAAGAGGAATGAGTCAGAGGCAGCAGACCTTCTGTGTGGCAGTGTTACTGGCTGAGGGAGCGGCCGACACAAAATCCACTACAGAAGAACCAGCCCGCTGCCCCTTCCTGGAGAGAGCACTGGAGCATCAGAGTCCTCCTGCTTCCTGCACCTAAGACCGTGTGGAGTAGTCCCCCAAACCCTGCATCTTTCATACATGTGCTGATCCTGGCTGAGAAGTTTCCGGCCCTCCTACCGACCATCAACTCAACCAGGTTCTAGCCACAGACCAGGAATGCTGGTGGGAAGGGGCGCTGGGGGAGGGACAGAGAGTGCTTGGCTTGCAGCTAAGCCCAAAACGGTTTACTATAAATACGGACACAAGCCTAGGTCTCAAGCCTCAGAGTCAACCCCAACCAGTTGACCTGAAAGCCATGAAGATGCCAAAGACGGGTGACTTCCCTGGCGGGCGGTCCAGTGGTTGGGACTTCACCTTCCAGTGAAGGGGGTGTGGGTTCCATCCCTGGTCGGGGAGCTAAGATCCCACATGCCTCGCGGCCAAAAAAACAGAACATAAAAAACAACAACAACAACAAAAAAAAACAGAAGCAATATTGTAACAAATTCAATAAAGACTTTAAAAATGGTCCACGTTAAAAAAAAAATCTTAAAAAAAATTTAAAAAGAATGTAATCTTAAAAAAAAAAAAAGATGCCAAAGATATTCATAGCCACACGGAGCAGAGAGCCCCTGTGTTCTTCCAGGGTCCCCTGAACTTCCAATCAGATGGTTTCCAGGCTGTGAAGCCCCCAAGTCCCTTACCTCTGCCAACAGGGAGCTGAGGATGTACAAGGACTGACCCCACAGATGGGGCAGCTTCCCCAGAGGAACTCTGTCCACCGTGTGAGGATTCTTATACTCTTCATCTACCTGGCAAAGAGAGGAAAACCCGAAGTCAGAATGTCAGAGGAGAAAATGGCCAACGTCACTACATGGGGAGCTCACGGAGGATTTACAAAATGCCACTCATTTGATCCTCCAAACCAATTCTATGCGAGAGCTGGGATAAGGAGGCCATGGAGGCTGAGGCCCTTGCGCGGGGGGCCACGTGGCTAAAAGCAGCAGAGGTGGAACTCAAACCCAGGCCTGGTTCCAGCCAGTGCTCTTCCCACAAGCACACCGATGGCAAAAGGCAGAGAGATAGGCACTGGAAACTGGGCCTGCTGTCTTTGAGCACAGCTCTGGGCAACAAGAAATGTCACAGCTCATACTTATATTTGGTTGCATTATGGGTACAATGATCTAAAACATCAGCCAACAGTCATGGCAGTGTAGTTCTGGATGCTGAGTCAGGTTTCTATCTTGCTCTCCTCAGGGGTTCATAAACTCAGTGTGCAGGTGCAAGAAAATTACCAGAAGGTGGCGCTATTTATTGAGGAAAAAGAACTGTATTATTAGATCACTAATTTTCCATCAGGGACTCAAAAAGCTGAATCCATTGGGGGCTTTTGACTCATCAAAATAAGCTACAGTTCTCTTTCTGATGGACAGTGCTGGCTACGTGTTGTAAAAGGCTGCAATTTTCTCTGTTGTAAACTCCATGCTGACCTTTGGGTTTTGGGTCATTACAACGTTCGTTGGTTGGGGGAATGTTAGTGACCACTTTCTTCTCCAGAAAACATAAGCCAATTGAAGGAAATAGGAAACACATCTTTCTCCAAAGGGGAAAATCACATCATGAGACGAGCCATTCTCTGCTTGTGAATTAATCAGTGATGTTGTTAATATATGCAGTAAATTTTAAAAAATTTTCTGTAGTAAACTGAGAAAAACTTAAGCTCATAAACGGAACAGAATTAAATGTTACCAGTAATCAAATAATCAAATAGGATAATACGTGGAGGGACATTCTCCAAAACATCATTGTGGTTATATTTGGGAAGATTCGGGAGAAATATTTTCTTTCTATAGAATCTTGTATGTTTTGCAGTATGCAGAATTACTTTTACAGTCAGATTGTACATTAAAACTTTTTGAAATGTAAGTACTGTTAAGAAAGATTACATAGATCTGGAATGGGAAAGAGTCGATGCAAAGAACAGAAGGTAGACAAGATATCTGGGTCAAAAGACAGCTTGGCTCTGCCCTCCTCCCACCCATTGCTGGCTCCTGCCTCCCCGTGGAGGTATGTGTCTCCCCCTCTCCACCTCAGTCCTTCCAATCTGCTTGCAGGTCCTCTAATGCACCAAGCCTTTGCCGCCGGCGGTCCTCTGCCCTCCATCCCATGGATTCGCTCCTCCGACCCCCCTAGCCTGCAAGTTCGCAGAGGCAGAGCCAGCGTCATGACCCCTCTGTACCCCAGTACCTAGCCTGCTGCCCAGCCCGGAGCAGCTGCTCCAAGCAAGTCTGCTGGGTACGCTTGCGTTAGTCTCGAGCTGTCCAATGGAGGCCCCGTGGGTGGTGGCGCCTTGCAAAAGCCTGTCCACCTGAGGAAGTGAGTGACGCTGAAAGTCAGGCTGGATGGTGCCTTGGCCCAGAGCTGTGGCCACTCCAAGGGTGAGGCTCTTTTTCTAATTTGCACAAAGGTGCCACGTGGGTCGGGGCAGCCCCGTCTGTGGTGGTCTCTGCGTGTTACTGTGATGTGATGGGTGAACCTTCCCAGCTGTCATCCAGAGCCAGCACAGATACAAACTGTGCTCAAAATAAAAGTGTTCAAAATCGGTGCCTAGCTGATGGGTAAACACACTGGATAAAGGAGGATACTGAAATGACAAGTACAAGCCCAAAGGTCAGTGTAGAGATCGGAAAAGAAAAGTTGCAGAGTAACCCTTTACAACATGTAGCCAGAACTGTTCACCAGGAAGAAAAGGAGAGCTTGTAACACCTAGCAGTTACTACAGTCAGGAAATATGCCTTTTAGTAGAACATGGATAGATGGTTATTCTCTATCATAAAACAGGTAAAATGCCCCTGAAGCTATTTATTTTCCCTTGCTATGCTTTCAGGTTCCAAATTACGGCCCATTACCAACTTTGTTTTGTCAAGTGCCTCAATACTGGAAAAGGGGCAACCTGAACACGCAGTTGCTAGGAAGTAACTACCCAGCCCCCACTGTCAGCCCCACCACCACCACCACATACACATCACACATAGTAAAATGAATACGTTTGTAGGAAACCTAGGTTTCTAACCGTTAGAAAGAAAACAGCCCCTGCAGGCTCCATGGCCTGATCTCTACAGTGAGGGACCGTCCATCCCCTGGAAATGCACCACCCATTAGGAGGCAGCGTGGGGTTGTGAGGAAGCCCTGAACCTGGGGTCTGGTTCCAGGCAGAGCCCAGTGCTGTCTGAGCTCTGCCTCTATGAACTGAGGCAGATAATTTCAAAGGCCTTTGCCAGTCCCCTGACCATGTGCTCGTGGGCCTGATTCAATCACAAACTCGTAGACCCAAGCTGCTGTGTGACAGCAGGGTTACGCTCTAGTGCAGGCCCTGTCAACCGGGGGAAGGACACTGCTCTCTGAAATCTCTTCCTCCCCAAAATGCAATAATGAAGCTTTGAAGCAACAGGAACATTCAAAAGAGAAATAGCCTTGAATCGAGAATTCTTTTCTGCTAAACATGAGATATGTATGGGGAAATCTTCCCATTGAGATATATAGGTCCATCATGACCCAAGCTAGGAAAGTGGATAGAAAAAACGATCTTTGGGCATCTTCTTGGAACTGGCCAGTTTCCCTCTTCATGATATAGAATGGTTTCTAAGTGATTACTCAAGCTCTAGCTCAAGAACTGCTTGACTCAAAGGAAGAGATTCTCAGCTACCCTATACAGGCACACCTCGGGTCCAGACCACTGCAATAAAATGAATATAAAGGGAGTCATGCAAATTTTTTGGTTTCCCATTGCATATAAAAGTTATGTTCACACTATACTGTAATCTATTAAGTGTGAAATAGCATTTTGTCTAAAAGAAATGTACGTATCTTAATTTAAACATATTTTGTTGCTAAAAAATACTAACCATCATCTGAACCTCCATGAAGTTCAGCAGTAGTAACATTAAAGATTACTGATCACACGTCAGCATAACAAATATAGTAATAATGAAAAAGTCTGAAACGTTGTAAGAATTACCAAAACGTGACAGAGACACGAAGTGAGCAAATGCTATTGGAAGAACTCAATTAAGGGTTGCCACAAACTTCAATTTGTTTAAAAAAAAAAACGCAGTTATCTGCGAAGCTGCAGTAAAGCGAGGTATGCCTATACATCTCTCCCCCTCTCCCAGGGAGATTCTGTCTGGTTTCTTCTTCCGTGGAAATGTGTGAGAACGTGGTGCCTAATAGTGTTTTGTGCTTTTTAGGGCCTGTGTGGCCTTGGGCTCGGAGAAGGACAAGTATCCTCTGAAAGTCCTCAACTAACGCCTCCCTTGGGCACCAGCCAGGTCAAGCATGGCTCCAAAGCCGTAACTCCTGTGATAAACAGGAACACTACTGAAGGCTTTAGAAACCACTTCTCCTGGAGAAAAAGTGTTAGGTCTGAAGGGCGAATGAAAAATACCAAAATGCCAAGCACCATCTCACTTTGTATTAGATAAACAGCACCTGGTTACCTTGTTAGGCGGGACGGCGTAGAGTTCAGGCATCAGGTGGATCCCGTTCTTGCCTCTGATTAATATTCCCTCCAGGGCCTCTCGGTATTCTTGGACCTGGAAAATAGCCCCATCCCCCACGGTAGGAAACAGCAGTGCAACACAGAAAAACAGCTCTCTTGGCAACAAACAGATCAGAAGTAGGACACAAGGCTAAGAAATGCACAAATGCCTTCAGCTCAAGGACTGCAGGAGGAAGCTGGACTCTTGCTGACAGCAAATGTTAGGAGGAGCTAAATGCGACTAGCCTTATATGTGTTGTCTTTAATTCGTGATTTAAATACTTCACTCTTAACTTCTCACATATTTAAATTTTGTCTCACCAGCTAGACTATAAGCTTTATGGAGTGGAGGCCAGATCTTAAGCAGTGCATCCACTTCCACCTGTTGGTAGTTTTCCACTGAAGAAGCCCTCGTTCAAACATTTATTGCTCACGAAATATTTGCTGAACGAATAAGATGTGAAGAAAAGGAAGTGCAGGTACTATGATCCATGTACCCCAATTTTTAGGATGTGCTACTCAGTAAAAGCTGTTGATGTAAACATTTCTATTAGATTAAAAAGGCAGCGATAAAACCCTATACACTAAAAGGGAAATGGAGAGATAAAAACCTATACATTAAAAGGGAAATGGAGAGAAAAAAACCCTTAATAGCCACCCAGCTATTTGACACATTTCATCTTTGGAGAGCCCAGTCAAATGCCTTCCAGATCTCATTTTCTTTTCGTTTGAAATTTATGGACCGCAAAGCACGACAGGGTGCATCACTTTAAAATGTGACTGGGCAGCAAGTGGAAGAGACAGCACAGGGGGCTAAGAGAAGTAAATTCTGTGAGACCTACAAAATAAGGTACTAAACAGGCTTTTCTGTCTCCTTAGCTTTTTTGTTGTTGTTGTTTCTGATAATTTTCAAGCTTGTTCATAATTGAAATTCCAACTCAATCTTTTTGAGATCTTTCAGTCTTGGGATAAAAAGACAGAAAACGTTAAGAACCGAGATAATCACTGAAGCATAAGAGTGAGAATCAACAAAGAGGAAACATTAATATTTGAAATTTACTGCCGCTTCTGAAACACCTCTGCATTCCTCAATAGAGGCAGCTTTCAAAAACTAAAACGAATCTTAGATTGCATATCCTACCCCAGAACATGAGATCTGAACAGATTAAAAACACAGCAAAGTGTTTGAGTTTGTCAGCCCCGTAAACTTCACGAGGACAGGTCTGTTCTGCTCACCAAAGTATGCACGGCAGCAAATGCTAAAGAAATCTGTCTCGAACAAATGAATGCTGCACTAACAAATATTCACTGAGTGCTTACTATGTACTAGGCGTGGGGCATACACCAGTTAACTGGAGAGAGACCACCTCTACCAGGGTCCTTTGACAACTAAGTGGGAAATACTGTTACAGGTGCCAAACGGTTGTAAGAACCGTGGGGCATATAAAAGGGGCACCTGACCCAGCTTTTAGGCTTTCTGAAAGAAGAGACACTTAAAACGAATCACGTGAAGGAGGGCGGGGAAGTTGGGGGTTGAAAGCATATCCTGGGCATTTGAGAGAAGGGGAGAGACAGCATGGCCTGCTCAAAGGACTGAAAAAGTTTCCATGTGCTTGGATTACAGAACTCAAGAAAGGAAATAAGTAACAAGAAATTGGGGGCACACTGGTGAAAACGAGGGCCCGATCTTATGGGATCCTACAAAACATGTGAAGAGCTTGTACCTCATCCCAAAAGCAGTCAGGAAGCCATTCAAAGCTTCTAAGCAAAGCAGTAGCATAGTCTCTTTCTTAATAAGATCACTGGCAATGGTGTGGAGAAACAGCAGGAAGCGAGGCTGGGAGACCAGTTAGGAGGCTGACACATTAATTAAGACATTAGCTAAGAGTACCCTTAAGGATGGCAAAAGCACTGCTGGTCTGAAAAGAATAGCAGCAACAACAAAACCTGTGTGTGGAAGACTGTTTGGTGGCCCCCGACGACCCCGGCCTCCTAGTCCTCCAGCCTTCATGTAGGGCCCTCCCCTTGAATGACTTACGATAAAAGGCCCTCAGATGTAACATATTGGGTTAGGCTAATCAACAGAGAATTTCCTGTCACCTGTTTTACCCTAAGCCGAAATTTGGTCCTCTCCTTGTGTCCTCAGATTAAAAAAAAAAAATGACCCTGGCATCTACCCTTGTCAAGGCTCTACATGCCCAGGATATTACAGAAACCATACTTACTTTTCCCAGCCTGTGTCCCTTCCACATTTAATATCTAATTGTTTCAGCCAAACTGATAATGATCAAGACACTCCAATATGGAAAAAGGTAAGACACTTGATCCCTGCCTTATCCTATATAAAATCCCTAAAAATAAGAGCCTAAGTTTTAACAATGTGTGGCATTCTATGTGCCCCCTCAGGCTACATCTCTGTCTATGGTTTACCCATCTTGGGCCTATGGATGCCTTGACAGCTGGCACATAGGTGGTATTTGTTTACTGGGATCAAAATGTTAACTTGAAACTGGGAACAAGTGAATATTTTCAAATGAGTGCTGAACAGTTTCATTTCACAAGCCCTAGTTGGGTCTATGCCCCTTATCGGCAGGAAGTATCCAGAGTGGTAATCTCCCTTCTTCCCTTAAGATGGAGGAATGATCAAAAGATAGGGTGGGGCTTCCCTGGTGGCGCAGTGGTTGAGAGTCCGCCTGCCGATGCAGGGGACATGGGTTCATGCCCCGGTCCGGGAGGATCCCACATGCCGCGGAGCGGCTGGGCCCATGAGCCACGGCCGCTGGGCCTGCGTGTCCGGAGCCTGTGCTCCGCAACGGGAGAGGCCACGACGGTGAAAGGCCCGCGTACCGCAAAAAAAAAAAAAAAAAAAAAGATGGGGGCACTGAAACCAAGCGTAATCATTAGTCAAATCCATTTTACCTGTAACCTGCCTTCACTAATCAAAGTCCTTTTAAGACTTGCAAGTCCTCCAAGCAGCACTTTGCCTGAATAATATGATGTTTGCCCGAGTTGTTGTCTAGGAACTTGGAGTCAGCTGTGTCTGGTTCCAACTGAGCTGGTTAAGACTGGTTAGGACCACTGACCCTCCAACTGGGCATGCCCAAGTGTCTGCTGACCTTTTGGCATCAGAGGGCTGAAAACTCCACCCTCAGAGCACGCTAAGCACCTCCATTTTGGAACATGCAGAGCCCTGTAGCCTAGTTACACTTGGGCAGAATGACAATTACTGCACCTTTTTCCAATCACCTTTCCCCAGCCTCAGACCACCCTGCTGCTTTATTCTTTATCCCATAAATACACCGAGCCCCTTGCCTTCGCTCAGGTAGACCTGAGACTTTCTCCTTGCATGACTGCCTTGCGAATAAACCCTCTTTTTGCTGCAAACCTCGGCATCTCAGCGTTTTGGCTTGCTTGCTGCTCTCTGGCAAAACAAACCTGGTTTGGCAACAATAGCCCTTAAACAACAGAATGCAACAGATGTGACACTTTGCCAGTTCCAGGCCTAAACCTTAAGAAAGCTTGGCAGCTTCTGCTTTCGCATTCTGGGAGAAGATGACCACCATGTAAAAAGCTTAACTGTCCAGAGACTGCAATACTGTAAGAAGCTCAAGCTAGCTACGTGGAGAACTAAGGTCTGGGCCACAAGCTGCCAACCACGTGAGGGAGGCCATCTCGGATGTAGATCCTCCAGCCCCACTGAACCATCCCAGGTGACACTAGGTGAAGCAGAGAAAACCTGTCCCTGCTGAGCCTTGCCCCAATTGCAGAATAATAAGCAAACAAAACAGTTGTTGTTTTAATTCACTAAGTTTTAGGAAAGTTAAGCAGTGACAGATAACTGACACAGTGCCCTGAACTCCTGCATAACCCTATGTTCTAATAGTAATCAGCACACCAGTGGAATGAAAATGCTGATTACCAACACAACATCCAGCATTTTCTCACCTGAACAGCATCACCGTTGAAGACCCCATCTATTATGAAATAAGTCCAGAACACAGGCCATTCACATTCAATGTTTTCAAAGAGCTTGAGTTCAGCAGGGTCATAATGCAATCGGTTTGGGTCCTGGAACCAAACAGGTAAACCCTCTAAAAGGTAATGTCAGATTACATACATAATACCATTGTACCTCACTGGGTGTCCCTTGCTTTCTGATTCAATGCAGCTTTGAGGCTGGCATAATTAGGATTCTGCTATAATGGGGAGATGCTATTTTTGGCAGTTTTCCATGGTAACATTTCAGAAAAGTAAATCAAATGTACACAACACTCCTGGGTAGTTTATTATTTAAAGCTTACTATATCTCTATAACAAATAAATAGCAATTTGCCTCTCACAGTGCTGGGCAGACTATCTGTTTTATTGATATCATTATATCAGTCACTATGGCAAAGGAACCCAAGGAGGCCACAGGTAGCCTTTTAAAAAAACGTGTGAGCCACAGAACTGTTTGTCCTTGTCTAAAAGCTGGTTTTAAACCACCAGCTTGCTGTCCTCCAGATGATCTTACTATTCTATTGCCTAACTCCAGCTTGCTGACTCCAAAATTAAGACTTGCTTCCAATATTCCAACATGTAAGTTTTATATTCCAACATGTAAATTTTATAATCAACAGAGGGAGAACACCACAGTGGCAACTTAGATATGAAGCAGTTAAGGAATCAGAAGAAACAATCTTTAAATACAACCTCTCTTGGGGTTTTATAGCCATCTCGAAGGAAGCGACAGCATCCATAACGCCCCTAAGAAGATAAAGAAAAAAGATGCATTTGATGAAACAGAATTTCTTTGCCTCTTTGATTCAAGTCAGCCCTTCACCCCCTTTCCCATGAACCTTTTAGTAACAAAATGGGTACCAAATGCTCTTTGCTATCAGTACAAAAACTTATTTTTAAGTAATAAGCAAAGTAAATTCAGGTTTGATCAGTGCTTGGAAGGGAATGCCAAAACCTTCCATTAGAGTGGCAGTCAGGGCTGAGAGATTAATTACCGATAGTTCACTGAATGACCATTCTTTCATTCTGATTTGCTGTATCGTGCAAAGATGCAAAGGGGCCCTTACTACTTGGAGAAGCCACCAAGGCAGATACGTGGATTGACTGGACTGCTTCTACTGGAAAGACTGGAAAGCCACAGGACATTCCAGACTCCTCGCAGTTAGGCTCCGGATGCAAAGAAGCCTGCACCTGGCAAGAAGTAGGTGAGGGAGGTGGCAGGGCTCCCTGTGGCTTAGGGCCATCGCTGCTGGTTTTCCTGCTGCAGGCTCCAGTGTTCCTCTCCAGCTTCTTGGGGGTCAGGAAAGAAGGACAGTGGCAGTGCTCTCTGAATCTGCCTCCCTAATCCCTGGATTGCAGTTTTGGGTGTCCACTGCCCAATTTATTAAGTAAGTGGCACTGCTCTAGCACTGGCCATGGAGGCAGGCACGCTCCTAGTGGCCAGCCCTGTAGTGTTCGGGGCATCCTGGGAGGCCCGGTCTTGAACTGCTCCCCTTGAAACGCTTCATTCCCTATATTAATTCCCTGCCTACTTCCACAAACTAAAGAGGTTCTGTTTTCTCCACTGGCCCCTAACTGAGACAGTGCCTTCTTTTGGGGATATGGTTGGAGACCCTTTACCCCTTTGTTTCCAAAGGCTAAAAGCATTTTTCACCAAATCTAAGTAGGATCATCAAATGCAGATTTCAGTTTAGGAAACTTACATTCTTCAATCATTTTACTGATAACTTCAGTTGGCTGGAGTACTGAATAACCTTCTCAGTTTGGTGTAATGTGTCATAGTTGCTGCATTTCACCTCGGAGCGGGGATTTTTTTTAACCTCAATTTAACTTTGGGGTCTCCAAGTCCCCAGAAATTGTGTGTAAAGTTTCAGGATACTGGGACATGTACATTTTTTTCTGGTGGGGACTTTACCTTTCAAGAGATTCTTAAAAGAGTCTGTCTGGGATCTCTAAAGGGTTAAGAAGCTCTGCCTTAGAAGTACAGGAGTGATACGAATTGGGGTTTAAAGGTGCCAGCTTGAATTGAAGCTCTGCTACTTAGAAAGAGAACTAAGGCATTGATCACTCCAAGACTTATCCAGACTCAGCTTTGGAAACCTCAATCATGAGTCAACTTAGATACTGAGCAACTGATCTCATGGAGAACCGAGGCCTGGGTGAGCTGCTCCACGTCACTGTCTGAAAGGGGCACTTAACACAGGGCAGAAGGGCACCAGTGTGACCAATGCTTACCTGGAGCTTGGAAATAATTTCATTTTTGGTCACATTCACAAGGTTCACATCTTCCACTGCAAAGGCCGGGAAAGAAATAATGGAAAGAAGCCCAGCATCAATCTCTTTAGATGTCGATGCTCTTGGCAGCATGGAGAACAGAATAGACTGAACGAAAAACAAACAGGTGGCTTTAACCTCGGAAGCACTAATAGTTACATACAGTATCTAGAAACGACGACTTTACCCCAAGGGAACATTTGAATGAGTTTGCCAATTTTGAGCAGAGCTTTTTCCTACCAACATGGCCCCTGCTGGGCGACCTCGCCAATGCTTCCTGCTCCTTGCAGGAGAAAAGGGGTCTGGGGAGAGCAGTAGTATGCCTGGAGCCCATGCTGAGAACTGTTTGTCTCCCTTCCTTTCGTGCCTTCTGTTGACTTCACTGGGCCTTTAGGACATGCAGGGAAGGGGCTAAGGACTACCTTGTCAGTAGGCTAGCGTGTCCTGGCTGTGAAGATAAGAGACAGAGAAGAACACACATATGGGACCAGGCCAGAGAAATGTCTGGCTTCTGTGGAATGTGACCAGTTGGACTGGGTGACCCAGGAACTACTTAAAGGAGTCAAATTCAAAAGACCACATGAACAGGCAAAATGGTTTAGTCAAAACAGAATTAGTTTAGTCCTAGAAAGAATGGGTTACTTAGTGGCACTATAATATGGCCTCAATTATAAGGTGGTTGGATTAGGTACTGTAAACTAAAGGAAGGTGAAATTATAAAGAAAAGTTTGGGAAGGGAAGAGAGCTAACACTGAGATCTAACATGTACAGACATGGGACTAGACCCCTGCAAACATAAGCTTATTAAATCTTCTATATGAAGAAGGAATTCGAGAACTACGTCCAATTCACACGTGAGGACTCTGAGACACAGAGACTCATGCCTAAATGCACGCAGCCAGTCTGCGACAGAGCTAGGATTCTAACCCAGGTCCAGCTGGCTACAGAGCTCATGCAATCTCTACTAGGGACTACACATCTATTAAGATGCATACCAGCTTGACTTTATTAAACCACACCCAAAGAAATAGCAGACTCCCCATTAAGGACTATATAATGGAGGGAAATGGAAAGAGCTAGAAGGAGTTAAATATGGGGGGGAGCCCTTCAGCTTCAGAACAAAGCTTCATTTTCTATAGCCAAATGACCCCCAAGCCCAGTTCTTTAACTAGTCGCTCTCCCTCAGCTCTCTGCCTGAAACACACAGTCCCACCGGAAGCGCTCTGCTTACAGGTTTTATGTATCTCACTCCCACAGCCCTAGCACAGTGCCTGGCACGCAGTAAGCCCTCACTAAATAAGAGTTTGCTGATGTGTCAGCAACTGGTGACCTACTGTCTGCTAAATGGAGTCCCCTAATCTGCATCAAATCACACCTTTCTCTGACCGGTATTTCAGGGAGATTTTACTAATTTGCCATTTCTCCCATATCATCTCTCCTCCACCATCCATTCTGCCCATTCCCACTCCCTCCCCAAGTGAACTACTGCCTGCTAGTCATCCAATTTGGGGACCTCATGAAATAAACCTGAGAGAAAACCACCTACATGCTCAAAAAACATAAAACCAATTTTGCCTCCAACGAAACAAGGCTGCCTTGATTATTGACTCCATATACAACATCGTCACTGTGTCTTATGTTTGCACAGTACTTTCTGGTTTACAAAGTAGTACTCTGACAAACTAAGTTGATTTACTCTGATCCTTGTGACCACCCTGTGCAGCAGGAGGAGAAGGTCCCAGTATGCCCATTTTATGGATGAGGGAACTGAAACTCAAAGAAGCCAAGTCCCATCAAGCTAGGAAGGTGAGGATCTGAACTGGAGCCCAAGTCTTCCACTTCATGAGTCTCCTTCCCTACTCTCTGGAACGTGAGAGCCTTGAGCCATTACCTGGCAGTGTTCGACCTCATCGGGCAGAACGTGGATCACAGACTTGCGACCTCCATGGGCTCCAAAAAGGTCCAGTTCGTCAATTGCCTCTAGGGCTGCCTACAAGCACAGGTATGAATTACTTTTTCTTGCTAGTACACATACACTCCCACATCTGGGACCCCTTTTTCATTAAGCAATCTAGCATATATGTTTTCCCAAACGTGGTAAAACAAATCTTTAAAATCCACTAAAGTGTCTTATACTCGTGTTCTATCCTTATTTTCAGTGGATAAGAGCTTTCCTGTGTTTTGCTGCTCACTGCAGGAACAAGAAAGAGAAAATAGAAAACCATTTCCCAAAATGAAATTACTATTCTACCCAATAATGAAACATTAACAACACAGCTTTGTGTGTGTAAGGGGTGGAGGGCTAAATTCATGGGCGGCTTTTCTTTCACCTATTTTAGCGGTTGACTTCTAACATTAGCATATTTGGCACTTAAAAATGTTAACTTCTTTTAGTATTAAGTATGTTTTCTGTCAGTTGACCTTAACAGAGCAAATTTATTGTTGCTTTAAAAATTCTAGTTCTGGAGTCTTTATTCTGTCTAAAATTATGCTTCAGTCTTGAGGAAGAGGGGAGGGAGGAGGCATGCTAAATGTCTAGGGCAAGACATGTCAACTGGTGGCCAGCGGGCTGAATCTGCCCTACAGGCATGTTTTGTTTGGCCTGAGGAAGTTTTTAAAATGATTTTGAATTAGAATACCTACAGAGAAAGTTTGCAGCGTCCTCAATACCCCCTGATATTTTTCTATCTGGCCGGCTTCACTTGTTTATATTACTCGTCTGACCTGACCCTGTAGACTTTTAAACTTGTGAGCCCTGTCCTACAAAGTGGTCATATTCTTCAGCCCCCCTTTATGACCCAGAAAAGAAGACTGGACATCACACATCCAGCTTCTTCGACAACAGCAAGAGCTTAGATGTGTGGGTGATAACAACGGATAGTAAGGAGGGAATGCACTTATTTTCAGGTACACGCAGATTTTGGTGTAAGAAACCTACATTTTTTTTACCTATAATTTCAGTTGGCTGGGGTACATGTGCCACTTGAATTCCATACTTGCTGCTGACTTTTGAAAAATATGCTAATCAGATCAAATCCAAACCCCTAACGATGAGAACCAAACCAAAGCAGTTACAGACGCACAGAAGGAAGAACAAACAGGACGAGACTGTCACCTTGGCCATTCCTACAGAGCTTGCATTCAGTTCTGGAATGCCCTGATTGGTCTTATCTCCACGTTCCCACATTCCATAATCCTGCGGGAGAAAAAGGGAAAAAGAGGTATATGAAAAGTGCTATGGAAAAATGATTCGTTCACGTCACTGAAGGCATAAAGAAACATGAATATCTCTTCTCGAAGGCTACTAAATTCATGGCTTTACATATTCGAGCTGCGTTCTTTCTCGATTTCAGTTCATTTGACCTCTGGGTAGACTTTTGGAAGTAAATACTCAAGTGGAACAAAAATGCATACAAAGACACTCTCAATTTTCTTATTTCTAAAGTTAGTAATTTGTAAGAAACTCTTGATTTGTAGAGACCAGAACATTTTATCTTAAAATAAAAGGCTGCCCTTTACTTATCTAATACGTTTGAACTTGTATTAAATTGTAAGATGGAATAAAGAAACTTTAACAAATGGGTTATAACTAGGTGAAGCCAACCAAACCATTTAAAATAATTTAATACCTACTTTTAACATTACCTCTTGGGAAAAAAATGCTCAGCAACTAACAGAAGCCAAAGTCAAAACTGAGGCTCAGAATACTGGACTTTCCTGGTATTTTGAAACAAATTAATAGGAACTGGCTTAGAACACCCCGTCCACATAGACGACTTGATACATGCATACCTAACTTTTATAGTTGATATTTTCACTGAAGAAACCCAAGCACTGGATACCGTTTTGAAATAATGCTATATGCACTACTGAAAGGCTGCAACCCAAGAAGAACAGGACCAATGCCAAAATTTTGGCATTTATTATTACAGAGAAAGATGAACATTTTCAAAATGAGCTCACTCTCCAGCATAAGAGTCTAAAATGAAGACCTGTTTATTCCCTAGTGGATCACGTTCAAATCTCTCTCTCTGTATGGCGATACCTCTATTATCCAGCCCCACCTCCTGCACGTCCACAAGCTGACTTTACTTTCTACTATTCTTAAGTACTCAGCTTTCACCCTAAGAATACTCCTTCACTCTGCACCCCCTTTCCCCAAGCTGTTCCCATGCTCACAGCCTGTTCCTGCCTCTGTTATTGTTCCTGCTACTCCCACACCCTTTTCCCTCCCTTCTGCCAATCTAAACCCTACTCATCCACCAAGGTCCAACTAAAGTCCCGCCCTTTCCACAAAGACTTCCCAAGTTTCTTTAGACCAGGGTTTGTCAACCTCAGCACCACTGACATTTGGAGCTTGATCATTCTCTGTCGTGTGGAGCTGTCCTGTGCACTGCAGTATGTTCAGCAGAATCGCTGGCCTCTACCCACTGGATGTCAGTAGCATTCTCCCCAGAGTGACAGCCAAAAACGTCTCCAGACATTGCCAAATGTCCCCTGGGAGGGGAAGACTGCCCGTGGTTGAGAATCGCCACTTTAGACCTGGGGTCAGCAAACTACGGCCCTTGGACCAAAACAGTTTGCCACCTGTTTTTTGTAAATAAAGTCTATTTGGGACACAGCCACGTTCACGAGTTCACGAGTTGCCTATGGCTGCTTTTGTGGTACAATGGCAGAGTTGAGTAGCAGCAACAGAGACTGCAGAGCTGAAAAAATTTACTCTCTGGCCCTTTACAGAAAAAGTTTGCTGATCCTTGCTTTAATGGCTTTTTAGAAAAAAAGAAAAAAAAAAACAAACTACCCTTTCCTTACTGCTCTTATGGTCAGCTTTGCAGTTTAGCTGTTCTCTACAAGTGTCAGGCTCCACTCTCTGTAGCAGACAAAAGCCTGGAGGAACTGAGTTTCTACATATTTACACCCGCACACACCTGGCCCAGGGCACACATCTGGCTCCAGCCTCCTACCTCTGGGCTGCCTGGGGTGATCCCCACGGCACCTCAGCTCCTGCGGTGTTGCCCTTCATCCTGATTCAGGCTGGCCTGTGCATGTGCCACAGGACATTTTAGAGTCTTATTTAAAATAAGCGTGATGGATTCAAACAGAGCATGTGGCACATTCCAAAAACAGAAGCTCCCCAACTGAGCTCCTGGACAGAAACGTGCACTTTGTGTGCAGAGGTGACGTAATCTTATAGCTCTAATCTTGCTAACTTCTGGTTAGCCCCAAACAGCCTGGCCCTCAAAGAGCTGTATGATTTTTATTCTTTTTGACACTGGGACACCTGAAAAAAAAAAACACTGGGTTTGACACTTACAGCGACTTTATGTGCAGCTTCTATATAAAAAACAAGATTCTGTATGAAGGCCACCTCGTCAAGAGTGAAAATAATACGTAAGCCTAGTAAAGAAAAACAAACAATGGAGTTAACGGAATTATGTTGTGAAGAGAGAGCTGCCAATTACAAATTACAAATATTACACTAGGAAATAAATCCTTTTACCCTCATTTTCATTTTTCTTACTAGGGCATCAAAAATTAAGTATGAAGTAAACTGTAACAGTTAATGTCTAATCTCGGAAGGAAGGAAGGAAGGATGGGGGGAGGGAAGGGAGGAAGGAAAGAATGGCTCCACTTTTGTGTGTGTGCCTAGGAGTAGAAAGGATCGAAAGAGAAGATGTGGGGCTT
Source organism: Monodon monoceros (assembly GCF_005190385.1). Classification (NCBI taxonomy): domain Eukaryota; kingdom Metazoa; phylum Chordata; class Mammalia; order Artiodactyla; family Monodontidae; genus Monodon; species Monodon monoceros. Next base: position 16,281,738 of record NW_021703779.1, read on the forward strand.
TCGGGTATGTGTTGGATTTGTGCAGAGAAGATTCCACAAAGCAAGCATTTTAGCCCAGAGCAACCACTGTCTTATCTTTGAGTGAGCCAAAGGGCGGGTACTTTTCCCCAATGGCAGATGGGGAAAGTAGAGCCCTCAACTACAGGAGATGGCTTTTCACCTCATAGATCTGCCCAGGTGGCTACATCAACGTGTTAAAGCAGGCAGTGACCAGGAGAGCTGGTTTTTTGCTTGGGTCCTTGAATGTATAACTGGTTATGACAAATACATGTTTTTATTTATTTTTTGGTTCTCCTGTTGGATTTTTAAAATTTTTATTTTATATTGGAGTATAGTTGATTAACAATGTTGTGTTAGTTTCAGGTGTACAGCAAAGTGATTCAGTTATACATATACACCTATCTATTCTTTTTCAAATTCTTTTCCCATTTAGGTTATTACAGAATACTGAGCAGAGTTCCAACATGTATTTTTATTTTTTAAATTTATTTATTTTTGGCTGAGCTGGATCTTTGTTGCTGCACGCGGGCTTTCTCTAGTTGCAGTACGCGGGCTTTCTCTAGTTGCAGTGAGCGGGGGCTACCCTTTGTTGCGGTGCACGGGCTTCTCATTGCGGTGGCTTCTCTTGCTGCGGAGCATGGGCTCAGGTACATGGGCTCAGCTGCTGTGGCTCGCAGGCCCTAGAGAGCAGGCTCAGTAGTTGTGGAGCACAGGCTTAGTTGCTCTGCGGCATGTGGGATCTTCCTGGACCAGGGCTCGAACCCGTGGCCCCTGCATTAGCAGGCGGATCCTTAACCACTGTGCCACCAGGGAAGCCCCCAACATGTATTTTTAAAGTATGAATTCTTGAAGCTGGTATGGGTATGGTAAGATATGCACCCTTAACATCACTGGGGGAAGTTTAACTAGTAAACTGCTCTGAAAACAATTTAGCAATAAGTATGAGTAGCCTTTGAATGATATCTAACTACAGGAAGGAAGCAAATAGAGATGGGGGTCAAAGTTGGTATTGCAACATAGTTATAATAGCAAAAAAAAAAAAAGAATAAAGGAATAGTTAAACTAATTATGGAATATCCACTGACAAAGTCATTAAAATTATGTTTATAAACAGCTTGTAATATCAAGGGGCAAATGGTTAAGTTATAATGCTATGTAATAAAAAGACTATATTTATGCATATAGTATGACCTTAAGTATGTTTTTAAAATGCATAGAAAAAAAAAACTTGGAGGAGACACATTCGAATGAAAGTTGGCAGTGATATTTTTTTTCTATGTATTTCATTATATTTTCCAAAATATCTACAGTGAGCTCATGTTAACTTTCATAACCAAAACATATTTTTTAAAGTGCCTGGTTTATTCACGAAGCCATAACAGTATTATTTACTGACTTCTCCTATTTTTAGAGTTTCACATTTGCAGCCTGAAATAAATGGGAAGCCTCTAACTCAGGAGTGTGAATTTAGGGGACTGGAGATAAGAACTCTGAGACACAGCAGCTAAGTGACCTAACTTGAGGCTATTTGGTGCACAGAGCGGGGCAGCAGCTTGGAGCTTGGGAGGCCTGGTGTCCAGGCCTCCATGAAAGCCAACAGCTAGGGCTTCAACGAGAACAATGCTCACAACCCAGGAGTTTTTGGCCCACTCACAGCATGGGTGCTATGGACTGAAAGACAACTCTGGGCAAACTGCTGACTTCTAGAAATTATGTTGTTTGTTTATAATTTGGATAAACGAGGGTGTGTCTAAAGAGGGTGACAGGGTAGTGAGAGGAAGAGCTGAAGGGCCTGCTACTCCTGGAGAAGAAAACTCTAAAATGGAGCATGACACCGTCTGCAGATATTTGAACTGTTGAACGTAGATCTGACCTAGGTTGGTCCAATAATTAGGCGACAGAGACAGCAAGGAAGCTTTGGGACCAACCAGTGAGATGCTGACAGAGCTGGCGCAACAGCCCTCGTCCTGCAAGGGTTCAGGAGGCTGACTGTCAACAGAGCCACAGAGTAGCGCACATAATGCAACGCAAAAAGAAGCATGCTTTTTCTTTACAGAAATAGCTTATTTTGAATACTGATCAATGCCTGCCCCTCCCCGCCCCCTTCTGGATTGTCACTCCCAGTACAATGAGGTCAATCAGCCCTGGCTCACCGGAGGCAGTCATCTGGGCCAGAAACAGGAGGAAGAGGGAGGTGGCATCCACCTGGAGGTGGCCCCACTGGTCGTCGCCCACCACGGTGCTGCAGGTGGCGGTGTCGTACTTGGCATGCAGGCTGTCCTTGGTACTCTGAGTGTGCTTGAACCTCTCCACTTTATTCACCTGAGAAAGCAAGTCGGCTGCTCGCAACTAAGGGGTTCATGGCTGGCAAAGGTCAATCTCTTGGATCTAGACCTTTTATCTGTTACCTCTGGGAGCCAGTGGGATGGAAGGCAGGGGATGGATGTTCACTAGTGAGCACCACACAGAGAGGCTGTGCGGGGGACTCTTCCTGCCCATCACCAGAAATGTCTGAGCCCAGCGCCATTTTAACAAGTTCTGCAGGGCTGAGGGGTCAAGCCGCAGGGTTTCCTTGTCTGATATCTCCAGCATGAGCTGTGACACACAGTAGGAACTCAATGAGAGGGAGGGAGGAGGGGAGGGAGAGGAACCTCCTCTTCCTCTTTAAATTTCCAATCTTGTTTCCTTATGTTGAAAGGGAAAGAGCAATGTCGTCTTTGAAGACTAATGAGGCACGTGCCGATTAAGGGTCGGGACTGTATCATATTTATCTTGGGATCTGTGTAGATCTTAGTATGATGTTCTGTATACAATACATGCTCAACAAATTGTTTTATTTACCCCTCACTGAAAATATCAATAATATTAATGTCAAGTTTTAAAAACTCAAGCATTTCAACTCAAAAGAAACCCTTTTATAAACTCAACAGAATAAACAACAGTACATGGCTTTCTAGGAGTGGCTTTTAAAAACAACATTTTCTTCCCTGTTTAAAAAAAAAAGGGCACATTCTCCTTTTACACAAGTTAACTCTTGAAAAGAGATTCTGAGAAAGTATTCTTTGACTCTGGTTCTATAGCATAATAAAATCATTGAAGATAATTTTAAAAGGAGAAAGTAAGCAAAATATTTTCAATTTCTCTTCATCTTGAGAAAAAAAGTTCAAAACACTTTAAGAGTGTTAGTTGTCACCATGAATATGAAGTGCCCACTCAGATGACCCAAAAATACATCTGTCGTTTTCCACTTACCTGTCTCATCATGCACTGGAGAAGACCCCGCATCAGTTTCACCACGTTCTACGGACATAAAATGGAATCAGTAATAAGGCCAGCTTCCCTGCTCCATGAAAACAACCTCCTCACCACATGGCTGGTAAGCCAGTGCTGCCTGGAGCCTTCCCCGAGAAGGCATATACATGCATTCTGATTGTTTAGGTTATTTCTATCCACTGCATCACAAAGAAATTCTTGACGAAGTGACTTATCTCAAATAAAGGAACTGGACCAGATGGCACCTCCTGGCACTGAAATCCAGTGACTCCTGCTTTTAGCAAGACAATTTTTATAAGCCTAGTACCCTGGAGCTTTATATCACAATTCTTAGTAATTTATTTTTGTTATACTAAGGATGAATTAAGTCCACCACCATGCCTGCCCCAAAATAATGATGCTTTGCCAAAATAGCCATTTGTGACACCATTACTGGACCACTGAGTAAAGTTCTTACAAAATGCAAGTAGCTGCCAACGTTTCTTAATAATATGTATTATTATTATAAATAATATCAATACCACTATGATAATCAGACGTTCTGTCCTGGTATTGTACAAAACTCTTTACCTGGATTCCCACTAATTCTTGCAACACCCTTATGAGGTGGGTGTTATTATTTTCCCACTTTATAGATGAGGAACCTGAGGCTGATGAAGCAACATTGCTCAAGTCTCTCCGCTGAAAGGAGGGGGAGCAAGGACAAAGCCCAGGCCCTCCGACTCCAGAGTTTGAGCTCCTAGTCAATACATTGTGTTGCCTCCCACTTGCTCCACAATTCAGGCCCACTGAAAGACTGGTCTTAATATGTCCTATTAAAAACTCTATACAACTACTTCACAAGTGGCTGGAGAATGGGATATTTTTAGGTCAAAGTAGCCTGGCTGAAAGAAGTTCCCACCCAGGGCCATCAGCGTCTCCTCTCTTATAGAATGCACATGGTTTGCAGGGGAAGACATAGTGAAGGGCCACGAAAGTTAATTGCCAAAGTCTGAAATGGATCACCCTTTAGATTCTTCCATCTCTAAAATCCTAGGAGTCTAGAGTATAATCTCACTTTATGTCATAAACTCTTTTGATGCAGAAAATATTACCTCATAATTAAAAGGTATAATTAACACTGTTATAATTAACATTTCCTACGGTGTTCAGCGTAAACATTTGCCAATCGACTTCCCCTCAAATAAAGAAAAGTTATTTTCCATTGTGAAGAAGCACAGTGGTTCCCAACTGGTGGTGACATTACCATCCCTGGGGATGGGGGAGCATCTGGAAATGTGGGGTGGAGGCATTTTTATTGTCACCATGATGGGGGTGGGAGCTACAGCCTTTAGTGAGTAAGGACTAAGGACACTATATGTCCTGCAACTCATGGGACAGTCTTACACAATAACAACTGTACTGCCTAAGCCCCAAATGCAATAGTGTCCCTGTTGAGGATCATTGGAAGATCCCGTGTTATTTTCCATAATCAAGGGAGATGTCTTCTTTAGTTATTAACCACACTCAACAAATCAAACAGTGTGGCCTATTTGTGCCTCTCTATCGTCAGTCACAGATCGGCAAATCTAGTCTACTGTAACCCCAGAAACTGCTTACAGAGGAGAGGCAGTGTGTGTGTGTGTGTGTGTGTGTGTGTGTGTGTGTGTGTGTGTGTG
>NW_021703779.1:16286678-16406884 GCF_005190385.1 Monodon monoceros
TGTGTGTGTGTGTGTGTGTGTGTGTGTGTGTGTGTGTGTGTGTGTGTACGCGTGCGTGTGAGTGTGAATAGACAGGCATGGGTTTACTTGGATTTTGTGTCAGAGGAGGATAGAAAGTTTGGAGGACATGAATATCAAATTATTATACTGTTAAATGAATGATTCACTTATGTAATAGCCAAGTTCTTAGAGGAGCATTCAGTGCTTGCTGTATGCATTTTATTCTCTTTTTTAAAATTAATTAATTAATTAATTAATTATTTTATTTGTTGGCTGCATTGGGTCTTTGTTGCTGTGCGTGGGTTTTCTCTAGTTGTGGCAAGCAGGGGCTACTCATTGTCGTGATGTGCGGGCTTCTCACTGCAGTGGCTTCTCTTGTTGCGGAGCACAGGCTCTAGGCACGTGGGCTGCAGTAGTTGTGGCTCACGGGCCCTAGAGCACAGGCTCAGTAGTTGTGGCACACGGGCTTAGTTGATCTGCGGCATGTGGGTTCTTCCCAGACTAGGGCTCAAATCCGTGTCCCCTGCATTGGCAGGAGGATTCCTAACCACTGCGCCACCAGGGAAGTCCCTATGTGCATTTTCTATACTACCCATTCTTGCCTTACCTCCAAGACTGGGTGATTTCATTACCTCATACTCAGCATGCCTAGTCAAATCCAGACTGTCCTTTCCTTGCTCACAGAGACAGGCTTCCTCTCTTAGCTTCCCTACTGCTGTCAAGGCTGCCGCCACTCATGCCCACTTTGGTTGCTATAAACAATCACCAATTGGGCCGTAAGAACTCTCCCTGGACCTGACAATCCACTGGCTGTGCCAGCCAATGAGAAATGATGAATCAAAGACAAATCCCAAACGCTCTCATGCCAAGAGATCTATACTTTTATACATCAATGCTCCTTACTTCAATGCTATTACTCAAAACACTCTGAAAATACTTCCTGTGCTCAGGGGCAGATTATTTTCTTACATACTTAGTGATGGGCAAGTCTTCGCTTTGGTGGGTATGCTGGTTTCTAATTTTGGAAAACAATAAAAGGTCCTCATTGTGCTGTATGGTAACACAGGCACAAAAATTGGACAACACCAATGTGGTTCAAAATTAAAGGGTGACTATAAATTAAAAAGACTGCTTTGGAATGACTCAAACTGAAAGGAATTTTTAAAGGAAATTCCAAACATGTTTTAAGCAGTGGCAATAATGTTTGGATAAATATCCTTTCAACACGATTACTCCAAAGAGTATACACTTTGGAATGTGTAGTTCTGGTGTGCTGACTCTTTAAAAGCTATCATATTAGTTTATAAGGACATCTTGTATATAAGTATGTATAAAGTTGACAGAGCACGTGTGAGAGAAATGTAGCTAGTTAGAAATTTGGATGTCTATTCAGTGTGATTTTTGTTGTTCTTTTATGGAGGGAAAAATCTCAAAAGGAGAGACACATGAGAGGCTGAGACCACCAAAGTGCCTCCCCAAAATATACTATAGCAGAAATGGAGGAGAAGCCTGTACCAGACTGTTTTGCACACACAGCTACCTTCTTGTAGGCTTTTCAGTTCAAGGAAAAGGTGCTGAGCGGCCAAGCCACGGCTGCCAGTCAGCCTTACCTGCTCCAACTCGTAGGCCTTGGCTTTGTCCTCATCGCGGTCAGCATTCTTGCGGTAGGCCATGCCCAGGCCCCACACAGCCAGGATGCTGTAGATGTTATCCCGCACCCAGGCGTCCTTCTGCTCATGACTGGCTGACAGCAGCCCCGTGACGGGATTCTATCAGAGAAGACAAAACGATTCAGCACGGCCCTTCACCTAGCTCCTGGGCAATGAACGCTCACCCTAATCGGGGCACGAGGGCTGGGACGAGAAGTGAAGAGACCCTGCCACCAACAGTGTGATCTTGGGTGAGAAGTGACATCACTTTTTCTAGGCTTTGGTTTTCTCATCTGTATAATGAGGATATTAGACTAAAAAAATCTCTGAGGGATCTTCTAACTTGTGAGTACTTGTTCTTTGGCTTTCAGACCAGACCATACTGTTTTAAGTAACGAACAGAAGAAACAGCAAACAGAAAAAGACTTCAAGGCTTTTACAAATCTGTGCATTACACAATTAGATCTTCCTCTCCCTTTGTGTTTCCACACCATTTAGTAAAGCATTGAACATGGGAGCAAGAGGCCCCACTCTACCACTCTAGCTCAGTGTGACCGGGGAAGCCACCTACCTTAAAGAGGAGGTGCCGAGCAAGGGGCCATCAGGGGCTTCCCTGGTGGCACAGTGGCTGGGAATCTGCCTGCCAGTGCAGGGGGCATGGGTTCGATCCCTGGTCCGGGAGGATCCCACGTGCTGCGGAGCAACTAAGCCCGTGTGCCACAAATACTGAGCATGCGCTCTAGAGCCCGCGAGCCACAACTACTGAGCCTGTGCGCCTAGAGCCCATGCTCCACAACAAGAGAAGCCACCGCAATGAGAAGCCTGCACACGGCAACGAAGAGTAGCCCCCGCTCGCCGCAACTAGAGAAAAGCCCAAGCAAAGCAACAAAGACCCAACGCAGTCAAAAATTAATTAATTATTTTTAAAAGGGGGGGCCATCGGGGTTCCTATGTAGCTATGGTATCACCAGTATTTAAAAGGGCAGCTGAGTCACTAAAAAGCCAGACCTTCACAAAAAGTGTACACAAATGTTCATCACAGCATTATTCATAGTAGCCCAAAAGAGGAAACAACCCAAGTGTCCATCAACTGATAAATGGATAAACAAAATGTGATCCATACGAACAATGAAATATTATTCAGCAATAAAAAGGAATGAAGTACTAATACACGCTACAGCATGGATGAACCTTGAAAACATTACACTAAGTAAAAGAAGTCAGTCACAAAAGTCTACATACTGTATGATTCCAATTGTACAGAATGTCCAGAATAGGAAATCTATAGAGATAGAAAGCAGATTAGTAGTTGTCTAGGGCTGTGGGTAGGAGTGGGATGGGAGGAAATGGGGAGTGAGTGAGTGAGTGAGTGAGTGACTGCTAACAGGTTTTTTCCTTTCTGGGGGTGATGAAAACGTTCTAAACTTGACTGTGGTTATGATGTACAACTCTGTGAATATGCTAAAACCCATTAAATTGTACATGCTAGATGAATTGTATGGTAAGTAAATTATATCTCAATAAAGCTATTACTTTTTAAAGAATCTAGTCTTAATAAACTCTGTGCCTAGAAATAAAATGGATAAGATAGGAAAAGAGTCACATAAAGATAAAGCCTCTGTTGACTTTTCCTGAAATTATGCAAAGAAATATGTATCTAATAAAATACATCATAGCAATCAGAACCCTGCCAGCTTAAATTATTATTCAAAAGGGTACCAAATTATTTACAAGAGGGCTCATTAAAAAACGCTGCTGGGTACTTTCAAAGTGATACTGCCAAGGTTACTGGGTAAAAAAAATATTGGCATAGTTTCAGATGATCCCACCTAAGGAATTAAATATTTGACTTCCTCTTTAACTAATCTATGCCCTCTTCAAAAACATCTAAAACGCAACTGATGGGCCTTCAGGGGCAGCAGCATTGAGTGTATTGACACTGTTCTACAGCCAACAACTACAGATCAATGATATTAAAGTCAACCAGAAGTGAAGTCTAGGAGTGGCTGAGGGACGGTATGAGTCATTCCAATAGTGGACTATTGGAGTTCTTTTTTAAAAAATCACTATGCACCAACAAGGTATAGCATAGGCATCTTTATCTGTTCTGGGTCCTGTTGGATAAACTCAGGGCAGGAAACCATCAGGAGGTGCACAGAAAGAACTCAGCCCCTTCCTGGCGTACCCATCAACCGTGAGTCCACTGAGACAAACAGCCTTCCAATGACACAGCAGTGAGTGCTTACACAGAGCCAAGTGTGGCTTGGATTATGAAATGTCACTGTTCTGTTAACTGAAAGTCACCTCTTTGGTTCTTTAGTTTGGGTTTAACTATAAGTGGATTAGTTCATCCCCACCCAGAGCTAAACTGTCTCAGCCTCATTCCACTACAGAGAAGCAGTCTGGGTGTTTCAGGGGACCCCCATATTCAAAACTGCATACACAAGCCATGTTAAATTAGAGTGCTGCTGCACTCAGCAAAAGGAATACCTACTATTATGAACTGAAAGCCTGTGTCTCCCCAAAATTCATACGTTGAAATCTAATTCCCAATGTGACAGTATTGAAAGTGGGGCCTTTGGGAGATAATTAGGTCATGTGGGCAGAGCTCTCATGAAGGGGATTAGCGCCCTTATAGGGAGAGAAGGGGGCAGCTACGAGGAGAGCTACAAAGAGTCAACGGTAGTGTCCCAATACAGTATTAGAGGAGGTGGCACAGACCTGCACTGGGACTCAGCACTCCTGCTCTAGGGGAACTGACAATGACATCCTTAAACTGTAGAAGAAGAGGTCCAAAACAGATGAGCCTAACATAAACTGTGCTTCATCAAGGGCAAGGGGCCAACAGCTGGGCAGTTTCTCTTTTAAATCCAGTCATTTGTCGGCCCCTCTCCAACATTTGTTCATTTCTAGTTTAGGGGAAGCGCCTTTCCTGGCTCCTGTTTATGGGAAAAAAGGGTAGGACCCTAAGGCTTAGAATGGACTGGGCCCAGGGCTTGGCCCCTATACTGTCATAACAACACTAAAATCTTGGTGGCTTATATTTCTCGCCCATGTCTTGTGTCCATCCCTTTTCAGCTGTGGTTCTGCTCTGTGTTACCTTCCATCTAGGAACCAGGCTACTGGGACAGCCTTATGCCCACAACACTGCCCATCTCATGGCAGAGGAGAAGAAAGACAGTGAACCATGAGCTGCCTCTTAACAGCTGCTGGTTAGAACTGACACATATCACTTCCTCTCGTGTCTCATTGTTGAAAGCAAGTCACACGGCCATTCCTAAGTTCCACAGGGTAAGGATGTGGAAGCCTCTCCCAGGGGTGAGAAGCAAATAACTGTGAACAACCATTATGTGAATAATTATTATTACTATTACTTTTTAGGTATGAAAATTATACTTATTTAAACCAAGGAAAGAAATCACAAGTTATGAATATTAAAAGCTGACCAACATCACAAAATCTGTACCTGCCTTAGACACTTCTGTAATACTTTTTATTTTTGAATTGCTGAATTTTATTTTATTTACTTTTTTATACAGTTTAACTATTTTATACATATTAGTGTATCCATGTCAATCCCAATCTCCCAATTCATCCCACCACCACCCCCACCCCCACCATCTTCCCCCCTTGGTGTCCATACATTTTTTCTCTACATCTGTGTCTCTATTTCTGCCCTGCAAACGGGTTCATCTGTACCATTTTTCTAGGTTCCACATATATGCGTTAATATACGATATTTGTTTTTCTCTTTCTGACTTACTTCACTCTGTATGCCAGTCTCTAGATCCATCCACGTCTCTACAAATGACCTAATTTCATTCCATTTTATGGCTGAGTAATATTCCATTGTATATATGTACCACTTTTCTTTTTAACATCTTTATTGGAGTAAAATTGCTTTACAATGGTGTGTTAGTTTCTGCTGTATAACAAAATGAATCAGCTACACATATACATACATCCCCATATCTCCTCCCCTTTGCGTCTCCCTCCCTCCGACCCTCCCAATCCCACCCCTCTAGGTGGTCACCAAGCACCGAGCTGATCTCCCTGTGCTATGCAGCTGCTTCCCACTAGTTATCTATTCTACATTTGGTAGTGTATATATGTCCATGCCACTCTCTCACTTCATCCCAGCTTACCCTTCCCCCTCCCCGTGTCCTCAAGTCCATTTGCTACGTCTGCATCGTTATTCTTGTCCTGCCCCTAGGTTCTTCATAACCATTTTTTTTGATTCCATATATATGTGATAGCATACGGTATTTGTTTTTCTTTCTGACTGACTTCACTCTGTATGACAGACTCTAGGTCCATCCACCTCACTACAAATAACTCAATTTTGTTTCTTTTTATGGCTGAGTAATATTCCATTGTACATATGTGCCACATCTTCTTTACCTATTCACCTGTACATGGACACTTAGGTTGGTTCCATGACCTGGCTACTGTAAACAGTGCTGCAGTGAACATTGGGGTGCATGTGTCTTTTTGAATTATGGTTTTCTCTGGGTATATGCCCAGTAGTGGGATTGCTGGGTCATATGGTAATTCTATTTTTAGTTCTTTAAGGAACCTCCATACTGTTCTCCATAGCGGGTGTATCAATTTACATTCCCACCAACAGTGCAAGAGGGTTCCCTTTCCTCCACACCCTCTCCAGCATTTGTTGTTTGTAGATTTTCTGATGATGCCCATTCTCACTGGTGTGAGGTGATACCTCATTGTAGTTTTGATTTGCATTTCTCTAATAATTAGTGATGTTGAGCAGCTTTTCACGTGCTTCTTGGCCATCTGTATGTCTTCTTTGGAGAAATGTCTATTTAGGCCTTCTGCCCATTTCTTGATTGGGTTGTTTGTTTTTTTAATATTGAGCTGCATGAGCTGTTTATATATTTTGGAGATTAATCCTGTCTGTTGACTTGTTTGCAAATATTTTCTCCCATTCTGAGGGTTGTCTTTTTGTCTTGTTTGTAGGTTTCTTTTCAAAAGCTTTTAAGTTTCATTAGGTCCCATTTGTTAATTTTTGTTTTTATTTCCATTACTCTAGGAGGTGGATCAAAAAAGATCTTGCTGTGATTTATGTCAAAGAGTGTTCTTACTATGTTTTCAACTAACACTTTTATAGTGTCTGGTCTTACATTTAGGTCTCTAATCCACTTTGAGTGTATTTTTTGTGTATGGTGTTAGAGAGTGTTCTAATTTCATTCTTTTACATGTAGCTGTCCAGTTTTCCCAGCACCACTTGTTGAAGAGACAGTCTTTTCTCCATTGTGTATCCTTGCCTCCTTTGTCATAGATTAGTTGACCATAGGTGCGTGGGTTTATCTCTGGGCTTTCTATCCTACTGCATTGATCTATATTTCTGTTCTTGTACCAGTCCCATCCTGTCTTGATTACTGTAGCTTTGTAGTACAGTGTGAAGTCGTGGAGTCTGATTCCTCCAGCTCCGTTTCTTTCCCTCAAGACTGCTTTGGCTATTCGGGATCTTCTGTGTCTCCATACAAATTTTAAAACTTTTTTGTTCTAGTTCTGTAAAAAATGCCACTGGTAATTTGATAGGGATTGCATTGAATCTGTAGACTGCTTTGGGTAGTATAGTCATTTTCACAATATTGATTCTTCCAATCCGAGAACATGGTATAGTTCTCCATCTGTTTGTGTCATCTTTGATTTCTTTCATCAGTGTCTTATAATTTTCTGTGTACAGGTCTTTTACCTCCTTAGGTAGGTGTATTCCTAGGTATTTTATTCTTTTTGTTGCAATGGTGAATGGGACTGTTTCCTTAATTTCTCTTTCTCATCTTTCATTGTCAGTGTATAGGAATGCAAGAGATTTCTGTGCATTAACTTTGTATCCTGCGGGGCTTCCCTGGTAGCGCAGTGGTTAAGAATCCGCCTGCCAATGCAGGGGACACAGATTCGAACCCTGGTCTGGTAAGATCCCACATGCCGCGGAGCAGCTAATCCCGTGCACTACAACTACTGAGCCTGTGCTCTAGAGCCCACAAGCCACAACTACTGAAGCCCACGTGCCTAGAGCCCATGCTCCACAACAAGATAAGCCACCATAATAAGAAGCCCACACACCGCAATGAAGAGTAGCCCCCTCTCGCCACAGCTAGAGAAAGCCCACGTGCAGCAATGAAGACCCAATGCGGCCAAAAATAAATTTTAAAAAATAATAATAAATAAATAAATTTTGTATTCTGTAACTTTACCAAATTCATTGATTAGCTCTAGTAGTTTTCTGGTGGTAGTTTTAGGATTCTCTATGTATAGTGTCATGTCATCTGCAAACAGTGACAGTTTGACTTCTTTTCCAATTTGTATTCCTTTTATTTCTTTTTCTTCTCTGATTGCCATGGTTAGGACTTCCAAAACTATGTCGAATAATAGTGGCGAGAGTGGACATCCTTGTCTTCTTCCTGATCTTAGAGGAAATACTTTCAGTTTTTCACCATTGAGAATGATGTTTGCTGTGGGTTTGTTGTATATGCCCTTTTTACGTTGAGGTAGTTTCTATGTCCACTTTCTGGAGAGTTTCTATCGTACATGGGTGTTGAATTTTGTCAAAAGCTTTTTCTGCATCTATTAAGATGATCATATGGTTTTTATTTATAAATTTGTTAATATGGTGTATCACATGTATTGATTTGCGTATACTGAAGAATCAGTGTATCCCTGGGATAAATCCCACTTGGTCATGGTGTATGATCCTTTTAATGTGTTGTTGGATTCTGTTTGCTAGTATTTTGTTGAGGATTTTTGCATCTACAATCATCAGTGATATTGGTGTGTAATTTTTTTTGTTGTATCTTTGTCTGGTTTTGGTATCAGGGTGACAGTGGCCTCATAGAAGGAGTTTGGGAGTGTTCCTTCCTTCGCAATTTTTTGGAAGAGTTTGAGAAGGACGGGTGTTAGCTCTTCTCTAAATGTTTGATAGAATTCACCTGTGAAGCCATCTGGGCCTGGACTTTTGTTTGTTGGAAGATTTTTAATCACAGTTTCAATTTCATTACTTGTGATTGGTCTGTTCATATTTTCTATTTCTTCCTGGTTCAGCCTTGGAAGGTTATACCTTTCTAAGAATTTGTCCATTTCTTCCAGGTTGTCCGTTTTATTGGCATAGAGTTGCTTGTAGTAGTCTCTTATGATGCTTTGTGTTTGTGTGGTGTCCGCTGTAACTTCTCCTTTTTCTTTTCTAATTTTATTGAGTTGAGTCCTCTCCTTCTTTGTTTTGATGAGTCTGGCAAAAGGTTTATCAATTTTGTTTATCTTCTCAAAGAACCAGGTTTTAGTTTTATTGATCCTTGCTATCGTTTCCTTTGTTTCTATTTATTTCTGCTCTGATCTTTATGATATCTTTCCTTCTACTAACTTTGGGTTTTGTTTCTTCTTCTTTCTCTAGTTCCTTTAGGTGGAAGGTTAGATTGTTTATTTGAGACTTTTCTTGTTTCTTGAGGTAGGCTGGTATTGCTATAAACTTCCCTCTTAGAACTGCTTTTGCTGCATCCCATAGGTTTTCGATCGTCGTGTTTTCGTTGTAATCTGTCTGTAGGTATTTTTTGATTTCCTCTGATTTCTCCAGTGATCTCTTGATTATTTAGTAATGTATTGTTTAGCCTCCATGTGTTTGTGTTATTTATGCTTCTTTCCTTGTAATTGATTTCTAATCTCATAGCATTGTGGTCAGAAGATACTGGATATGATTTCAATTTTCTTAAATTTACTGAGGCTTCATTTGTGGCCCAAGATGTGATCTATCCTGGAGAATGTTCCGTGCGCACTTGAGAAGAAAGTGTAACGTGCTGTTTTTGGATGGAATGTCCTATAAATATCAATTAAATCTATCTGGTTTATTGCGTCATTTAAAGCTTCTGTTTCCTTATTAATTTTCTGTCTGGATGATATGTTCATTGGTGTAAGTGAGGTGTTAAAGTCCCCCACCATTATTGTGTTACTGTCGATTTCCTGTTTTACAGGTGTTAGCAGTTGCCTTATGTATTGAGGTGCTCCTATGTTGGGTGCATATATATTTATAATTGTTATATCTTCTTCTTGGATTGATCCCTTGATCATGATGTAGTGTCCTTCCTTGTCTCTTGTAGCATTCTTTATTTTAAAGTCTATTTTGTCTGATATGAGTATAGCTACTCCAGCTTTCTTTTGATTTCCATTTGCATGGAACATCTGTTTCCATCCCCTCACTTTCAGTCTGTGTGTGTCCCTAGGTCTGAAGTTGGTCTCTTGTAGACAACATATATATGGGTCTTGTTTTTGTATCCATTCAGCGAGCATGTGTCTTTTGGTTGGAGCATTTAATCCATTCACGTTTAAGGTAATTATGGATATGTATGTTCCTATGACCATTTTCTTAATTGTTTTAGGTTTGTTTTTGTAGGTCCGTTTCTTCTCTTGTGTTTCCCACTTAGAGAAGTTCCTTTAGCATTTGTTGTAGAGCTGGTTTGGTGGTGCTGAATTCTCTTCGCTTTTGCTTGTCTGTAAAGCTTTTGATTTCTCTGTCGAATCTGAATGAGGTCCTTGCCGGGTAGAGTAATCTTGGTTGTAGGTTCTTCCCTTTCATCACTTTAAATATATCATGCCATTCCCTTCTGGCTTGTAGAGTTTCTTCTGAGAAATCAGCTGTTAACCTTATAGGAGTTCCCTTATATGTTATTTGATTATATGATTTCAGTTCCCTTATATGTTATTTGTTATATGATTTCAGTAATTTTTCTTTGTCTTTAATTTTTGTCTATTTGATTACTATATGTCTTGGTGTGTTTCCCTTGGGTTTATTCTGCCTGAGACTCTCTGTGCTTCCTGGACGTGGGTGGCTATTTCCTTTCTCATATTAGGGAAGTTTTTGACTATAATCTCTTCAAATATTTTCTCGGGTCCTTTCTCTCTCTCTTCTCCTTCTGGGACCCCTTTAATGCAAATGTTGTTGCATTTAATGTTGTCCCAGATGTCTCTTAGGCTGTCTTCATTTCTTTTCATTCTTTTTTCTTTATTCTGTTCTGCAGCAGTGAACTCCACCATTTTGTCTTCCAGGTCACTTATCCGTTCTTCTGCCTCAGTTATTCTGGTATTGATTCCTTCTAGTGTATTTTTCATTTCAGTTACTGTACTATTCATCTCTGTTTGTTTGTTCTTTAATTCTTCTAGGTGTTTGTTCGTTAATTCTTCTAGGTCTCTGTTAAACATTTCTTGCATCTTCTCCATCTTTGCCTCCATTCTTTTCCCAAGGTCCTGGGTCATCTTCACTATCATTATTCTGAATTCTTTTTCTGGAAGGTTGCCTATCGCCACTTCATTTAGTTGTTTTTCTGGGGTTTATCTTGTTCCCTCATCTGGTACAAAGTCCTCTGCCTTTTCATTTTGTCTATCTTTCCGTGAACGTGGTTTTCCTTCCACATGCTGCAAAATTGTAGTTCTTCTTGCTTCTGCTGTCTGCCCTCTATGTGAACAATTATTATATGAATAATTGTGAACAACTATGCTGTCATGGTGACGTCGCCTGCTAGCTGTGATGGGCTGGGAAACACCCCCACCTGCCGCCTCCACAGCCGAATCATTACTGAATCTAAAGTGCTCAGAGATTAAAATGGTGATGAATTACTTGCCTTTTGCTTTTGGGCTTATAAAAAAATTGTTAAAGTAATAAACTGAAATCCTACTCTTCAGCATAGGGAGAAGAGGGGAAACGAACTGAGATATTAACATCAGACAAAGTAGACTTCACAGCAAAGAAAACGACCAGGGATACAGAGAGATGTTACATAATAATGAAAGGGTCAGTTCCTATGAAGATATAATAATCCTAAATGTGTGTGCACCTAACAAGAGGAAAAGGGATACAGACATAGGGCCTAGAACAGAGACCAGAAGTAGATCCACACACATATGACAAATTGACCTTTGACAAAGGTCTAAACACAAAGGGAGAAAGAACAGTCTTTTTAATAAATGGTATTGGAACAAATGAACATCCATATGCAAGAAAATGAATCTGAATCTAAATCCCACATCTTACACAACGTTAACTCAAAATGGATCACAGATCTAAATGTAAAATGTAAACCTATAAAACTTCTGTAAGAAAACATAGAAGATGGGACTTCCCTGGTGGCGCAGTTGTTAAGAATCTGCCTGCCAATGCAGGGGATACGGGTTTGAGCCCTGGTCTGGGAAGATTCCACATGCCACAGAGCAACTAAGCCCACGCGGCACAACTACTGAGCCCGTGCTCTAGGGCGCGCAAGCCACAACTACTGAGCCCACGTGCCACAACTACTGCAGGCCACGTACCTAGAGCCTGTGCCCTGCAACAAAGAGAAGCCACCGCAATGAGAAGCCCACACATCACAACAATGAGCAGCCCCCGCTCGCCACAACTAGAGAAAGCCCGCACACAGCAACGACGACCCAAGGCAGCCAAAAATAGATAAATAAAATAATTTTAAAAAGAAAACGTAGAAGAAAAATCTTCATGACTTAAAATTAGGCAAAATTAGCCATGACATCAAAAGAACCATCCATAGAAGAAAAATCGATAAACTGGACTTTATCAAAATTAAAACCTTTTTCTCTGTGAAAGACACTTAAGAGATAAAAAGACAAGCTATAGACTGGGAGAAACTATTTGCGAGTCACATGTTCAACAAGGGAATTGTATCCAGCATATGGAAAGAACTCTCAAAACTCAACAGTAAGAAAACAACTTATTTAAAAATTGGTTGAAAAAAAACTTGAAAAGGGCTTCCCTGTTGGCACATTGGTTAAGAATCTGTCTGCCAATGCAGGGGACACGAGTTCGAGCCCTAGTCCAGGAAGATCCCACATGCCATGGAGCAACTAAGCCAGTGCACCACAACTACTGAGCCTGCACTCTAGGGCCTGTGAGCCACAACTACTGAAGCCCGCGTGCCTAGAGCCCATGCTCCACAACAAGAGAAGCCACTGCAACAAGAAGCACGTGCACTGCAACAAAGAGTAGCCCCTGCTCGCCACAGAGAAAGCCCGTGTGCAGCAATGAAGACCCAATGCAGCCAAAAATAGATAAATAAAATTTTTTAAAAAGGCCAACATCATTAGCTATTAAGGAAATGCAAATTAAAACCACTGTGAGATAGCACTACCTACCTATTGAAATGGCTAAAATAAAAAAATACTGCCAAACCACGATCATTTCAACAGATGCAGAAAAAGCATTTGATAAAATTCAACATCTATTCATGTTAAAAACTCTTACCGAAGTGGGTATAGAGGGAACATATCTCAACATAATAAAAGCTATTTATGACAAACCCACAGCCAACATAAGACTCAATGGTGAAAACCTGAAAGCCTTCCCACTAAAATCTGGAACAAGAGAAGGATGCCCACTCTCACTTCTCTTCAACATAGTATTGGAAGTCCTAGCCACAGCAGTCAGACAAGAAAAAGAAATAAAAGGTATCCAAATTGGAAGGGAAGAGGTAAAACTGTCATTATATGCAGATAACATGATACTATATATAGAAAACCCTTAAGACTCCACACAAAAACTAGTAGAACTAATAAACGAATTCAGCAAGGTGGCAGGATACAAGATTAACAAACAGAAATCTTTTGCATTTCTTTACACAAACAATGAAGTATCAGAAAGGGAAAGTAAAAAACAACCCCTTTTAAAATCACATAAAAAAATATCTAGGGGGCTTCCCTGGTGTCGCAGTGGTTGAGAGTCCGCCTGCTGATGCAGAAGACGCAGGTTCGTGCCCCGGACCGGGAGGATCCCACATGCTGCGGAGTGGCTGGGCCCGTGGGCCATGGCCACTGAGCCTGCGCATCCGGCGCCTGTGCTCCGCAGCGGGAGAGGCCACAGCAGTGAGAGGCCCGCGTACCGCAAAAAAATAATAATAATAAAAAATATCTAGGAATAAACCTGACCAAGGAGGTGAAAGACTTATGTGCTGAGAACTATAAAACATTGATTAAGGAAATTACAGATGATTCAAAGAAATGGAAAGATATCCCATGCTCCTGGATTGGAAGAATATTGTTAAAATGGCCATACTCCCCAAAGCAATCTACAGATTAAATGCGATCACTATCAAATTATCCATGACCTTTTTCACAGAACTAGAACAAATAATCCTAAAATTTATGTGGAACTATGAAAGACCTAGAATTGCCAAAATAAGCCTGAGGAAAAAGAACAAAGCTGGAGGTATAACCTGCCCTGATTTCAGACTATACTACAAAGCTACAGTAATCAAAACAACATGGTACTGGCACAAAAACAGACATATGGATCAATGAAACAGAATAGACAGCCCAGAAATAAATCCACACACCTATGATCAATTAATCTTCGGCAAAGGAGGCAAGAATATACAATGGAGAAAAGACAATCTCGTCAGCGAGTGGTGCTGGGCAAGCTGGACAGTCACATATAAATCAGTGAAGTTAGAACACTCCCTCACACCATACACAAAAATAAACTCAAAATGGCTTAAACACTTAAATATAAAACATGACGCCATAAAAATCCTAGAAGAGAACACAGGCAAAACATTCTCTGACATAAATGTAAGAATGTTTTCTTAGATCAGTCTCCCAAGACAGGAGAAATAAAAGCAAATATAACAAATGGAACCAAATCAAACTTACAAGCTTTTGCACAGCAAAGGAAACCATAAACAAAATAAAAAGACAACCTACGGAATGGGAGAAAATATTTGCAAATGATGCAACTGACAAGGGCTTAATTTCTAAAATATACTAACAGCTCATACAACTCAATAACAAAAAAACAAACAACCCGATCAAAAAATGGGCAGAAGACCTAAAGAGGCATTTCTCCAAAGAAGACATACAGATAGCCAACAGACACATGAAAAGATACTCAACATTGCTAATTATTAAAATCAAAACTAGGGACTTCCCTGGTGGCAGAGTGGTTAAGAATCCGCCTGCCAATGCCGGGGACATAGGTTTGAGCCCTGGTCTGGGAAGACCCCACATGACGCAGAGCAACTAAGCCCGTGTGCCACAACAACTGAGCCTGCGCTCTACAGCCCGTGAGCCACAACTACTGAAGCCTGCATTCCTAGAGCCCGTGCTCGCAACAAGAGAACCCACTGCAACAAGAAGCTCACACACTGTCACAAAGAGTAGCTCCTACTCAGTGCAGCTAGAGAACGCCTGAGCACAGCAATGAAGACCCAACACAGCCAAAAATAAATTAATTAAAACAAAATCAAAACTACAATGAGGTATCACCTCATACCAGTCAGAATGGCCATCATCGAAGTCTACAAATAACAAATGCCAGAGAGGGTGTGGAGAAAAGGGAACCGTCCTACACTGTTGGTGGGAATGTAAACTGGTACAGCCACTATGGAAAACAGTATGGAGGTTCCTTAAAAAACTAGAAAGAGAGCTACCGTGTGATCCAGCAATCCCACTCCTGGGCATATATCTGGAGAAAACTGTAATTTGAAAAGATACATTCATCCCAATGTTCACAGCAGCACTACTTACAATAGCCAAGACATGGAAGCAACCTAAATGTCCATCAACAGATGAATGGATAAAGAAGATGGGTGGTGTGTGTGTGTGTGTGTGTGTGTGTGTATACACAGACAATGGAATACTACTCTCCCATAAAAAAGAATGAAATAATGCCATTTGCAGCAACATGGATGGACTTAGAGATTATCATACTAAGTAAGTCAGAAGAGAAAGACAAATACCACGTATCACTTGCATGTGGAATCTAAAATATGATACAAATGAACTTGTTTACAAAATAGAAACAGACTCACAGACATAGAAAATAAACTTATGGTTACCAGAAGGAAAAGGAGGTGGGGAGGGATAAATTAGGAGTTTGGAATGAGCAGATACAAACTACTATATATATAATAGATAAACAACAAGGTCCTGTTGTATAGCACAGGGAACTATATTCAATATCCTGTAATAAACCATAATGGAAAAGAATATAAAAAAGAATATGTATATATATAACTGAATCACTTTGCTGTACACCAGAAACACAACATTGTAAATCAAGTATACTTCAATAAATAAATAAATGAAAATTTAAAGTATAGAAAAACTAATGCCAGTACTGTTAACAGGGGCATAGAGCCACTTGAATCCTCACACACTGTTGGTGGGAATGCAAAATAGTGCTGCCATTCTAGAAAAGAGTTTGGTGATTTCTAATGAAGTTAAACAGACACTTACCCTATGACCCAGCAAACCTGCTCCTAGGTATTTACCCTAGAGAAATGCAAACCTCTACATGCATGTTTAAAGCAGCTCGATCCATAACTGCCAGAAACTGTAAATAACTCAAATTTCCTTCAACGGGTGAATGGATAAACACACTGTGATATGTCCATATAATGAATACTACTTGGCAATGAAAAAGAACAAACTACTGATACACACGACAACTTGGATGAATCTCGGGGGCATTATACTAAGTGAAAGAAGCCTCTCTCAAAGGTTACATACCATATGATTCCACTTACATGACAATCTTGAAAAGACAAAACTATAGTGACACGGAACAAATCAGCAGTTTCTAGAGATTAGGGTTGGGTGGGATGTGTGACTATAAAGAGGCAGCAGGAGGGAGATTTTTTAGTCGAAGGAACTGCTTTGTATTTTGATTATGGTGGTGGTTATGTGACTCTATACACGTTTTAAAATTCATAGAACTGTAGTCTTTCTTTAGGAAACTCTGAAGAAGCATGAATCTTGGGAATGATTCAAACAGGTGGTAAATCCTCATTTTTGCTTTATAAGTAGAAAAGTGGGTAAAACAGGGAAGCTGCTTCAAGCATAGGAAATGGCTTATCCCTAGATTCAGAGATGAGATGGGTTAAACAGAGAATGGTAAACTCAAAGGACAGAGGTGAAGTTTAAGGAGGCAGAAGTTAGGGCAGTGAATTTCAGTGAGGGTAACGGTACAGTGGTACAAGATGACCGAAGAAGACAGTGTACATGGCTCCCTAGGGTGGTGGGTGTGTAGTTTAAAAACATATATTCAATGTTAAAATTATCAACCTGAAAAATAAAAATAATAAAAGCTCAAGTCTTCGTCATATACGCTCAAGAAACAACACTTATACAATCTTCTTGGTTGGTGGCAATACCAAGATGATACTGAGAGCAATCAGGGGATGGGGAGGATTAACAACAGAAGAGAGCAGCGATGTTGAAAAGGTGGCATCCACTGCTCCTAAGAGGGCGTGTGCATGTGAGAGGAGGGGCAGGTAAGGGCTGCAATGTGGATGCTGACCCAGAACAGCAGAACACTTAAGGACTTAGAAAACAGGTTGAAACGAAACTAGACAGAATTCAACAAGAATTTATTTATTGGGCTTACGTGTTCAATAAATGTCTGCTTAACTAATTTTAGTAGCAATCACTCCCACACATTTGAGATGACTCAGCTCCCTTTACACATACACTCCCACTGCCAGGGCCCCAACAACTCTTTAAACAGAACCTCTTCTCTTTTTTCCAAATCACCCCCCCACTCCCCCATCCCAGCAGCTACCCTTTGACCCAGCCACATCTTGCCCCAGTATTTAGGTACAAGAAATTTCAACTATACAACACTGCCTGCAAGTTTTAACAACGAATGACCTACGAACAGCATGTGAGTGGATACCAAAAAATCAAGGCTATGTTAATGGAAGTAGAGTTTTCAGAACAAGGGAAATGAGCGTCTCACTGAACTGCCAGCCTGGCAGAGCACACGTGGCATACTGTCACTGCCAAACACCATGTTTGAAAAGGGATATTCCCTACCTGGAACATACCCAGAAGTTGATCAGGGCTATGAAGAGGCTGAGAGCCACAGCTCATGAAGGGAGAATAGGGTGTTTAGAGAAGGTTTAAGGGAGAGCAAGTTAGCATCTTCAAATTGCTGAAAGGTTGTCCTCTGAAAGAGGGATTTGATTTTTTTGGCTATTCAACTCAAGTCAGATTTCAACTCAACATAAGAGCTTCCTAACATTTAGAATTTTCCAAATAGAATGGACAGGGTTGTACGTAATGTGAGCTCAGTCTCTGGTATTATTTGTGCAGAAGGTCCCTGAAGGCCGTTCCTCAAGGGAGGCACGGAACATAATGCAGTGTTTAAGGCCACAGCCCCCACACTGTGTAAGATACACCTGGGTTCAAATCTGCTTTGCCACTTATTAGCTATGTGATCTTGAGCGAATTACTTAACTTCTCTGGCCCTTGGTTTCCTTTTGTATAAAAAGAAGGGTTCGAAGCAGACTGGAGACCA
This sequence comes from Monodon monoceros, assembly GCF_005190385.1. Taxonomy (NCBI): domain Eukaryota; kingdom Metazoa; phylum Chordata; class Mammalia; order Artiodactyla; family Monodontidae; genus Monodon; species Monodon monoceros. Next base: position 16,304,634 of record NW_021703779.1, read on the forward strand.
TGGGTCGGGACCCCTCGGGCCCTTTATTTCATCCCTATTCTAATGGAAACCACTGTTGCCTCTGCCTATCCAGTAACTGTTACCCCTTTTCTGGTAATGGCCTATAATTTCCCCTGCTCTGATTCAGTGTGGTTCTGGGGAGGGGAGGCAGGGTTGATCCCATAACTGCCTGACCCCTGGCCACAGCCCCAGCTGCAGGGAAGGACGTGTGACCCAGCCTGGCCAACCTAGGCACAGTTCAGGGATGTGCACACGACCCAAGCTGGACCAACTGAGAGCCATTCACAGTCAGGACTTTCTCTGGGGGCACTATAGGAAAAGCTTTCTTTCTACAGAGGGCACCAATCTGAAAGACTATAACCTGGAGCTGCCAAGGGACCACTTCTGCCACCACTTGAGATGAGCCTGCCAGAGAATAAAGCCCACTCTGAGTCAAACAGGGCCAAGTAATACAAAGAGGTATACTTGATCATTTGAGCTCCTAAATCCAGCCATGCCTGAATCTAGCCCAGTCCCTTGGGATTTTCAGTTATTTGAGCAATAAATTCTCTTTTGTGCTTAAAGGCCATTTGAGGTGGGTTTGTGTCAGTTACATCTGAAAGAATCCTGACAGATACAACTACAAATGCCTATTAACTAGCCACAGTGAACTAGATACCGTAAAAACATTTGATGCTATTAAAGAAATCTAAGATTGAGGCAATATTAAGGCAAAATACATAAGCTAGATGGTAGCACCAAACTACTTAATTTAACATTTTGCAGTTCAATTTCTAGCTGGAGGGCACACAGATGGATGCTGTCATCTACCCACCAAAAACGGCACAGAGAGGATAGATTCCTTCTTCCCCTCCCTCCGTCCCCAAAGAAAATCGGAATAGCTCCTTACTGATCTCTCTTTCTCTAGTACTGCTTTCCTTCCAATCCATCCTCCACAGAGGGAGGTCACTGAAAGACCTAGAATCTCAAGCCTTCACTGCCCTGCTCAGAATTCTCCGACCCTACAAGATAGAACCGAAGTCCCTTGGGCAGCCATACAAGGCTCATCATGTGCTGGCTCTTCCTCTCACATCCCGCCTCATCACCCGTCGCTCCCTCCTTAGCTCCCCAGAAAACCCCAATTAGTATTTCCTGCACATGCTCTGCTCTCGCACTTCTGGGCCTGTGCACACACTCTTCTCCCCGCCTGTAATGCTCTCCAGCAAACGCCTCTCCTTCACATGCTCCCTCCTCCATGAAGCCTTCCTGAAGCTCCCTTTCCTATGCTCCAAGGGACAGAGGTGAGAGGCCTCCAGCTAACTCTTACCCTTAGACCTCTTTCCTTTGGATTAAGAATCGCTAAGTGCATCCCACCAACTTGCTCAGTTCCAAGGGAGGATACTGTTCAATTATTCAAATGCAATGCCCAAAAGAAACTAGGATAAATGTTGAAAATACATGATTACTCCCCCAGGCCCCTGTTCCCTACCGCCCCTGTGCTGGTAAAGCAAAAAATAGAATGTGAGAATTTCTATTACAAAAACTCCAAAAACTGGTTAAATTCATTTGTTGTATGGGAATTTTGTTCTAGCAACTGTTTGAAATGTTAAAGGAGATGGGGAAGGGCAATGCCTTGGACTTGGGAGAGGTTTTTTAAAGTGGGAATGACAGCAGCATTGGTTTTAAAATGACTGCATCTGTAATTGAGACTACTGGTTGTGTGAGTAACCTTTCTTTTTTCCATTACTTATTTATTATTTACTTTTTAATAGATTTATTTTATTTATTTATTTTTAGCTGCGTTGGGTCTTCATTGCTGCACGCGGGCTTTCTCTAGTTGCGGCGAGCGGGGGCTACTCTTTGTTGCGGTGTGCAGGCTTCTCACTGCGGTGGCTTCTCTTGTTGCAGAGCACAGGCTGTAGGTACACGGGCTTCAGTAGTTGTGGATCGCGGGCTCTAGAGCGCAGGCTCAGTAGTTGTGGCGCACGGGCCTCAGTAGTTGTGGCTTGCGGGCTCTAGAGCGCAGGCTCAGTATTTGTGGCTCACGGGCTTAGCCGCTCTGCGGCATGTGGGATCTTCCCGGACCAGGGCTCGAACCCATGTCCCCTGCACTGGCAGGCGGATTCTTAACCACTGTGCCACCAGGGAAGCCCCTTTTCCATTAGTTTAAAAGATAGGTTTTGGGCTTCCCTGGTGGCGCAGTGGTTGAGAGTCCGCCTGCCGATGCAGGGGACACAGGTTCGTGCCCCGGTCCGGGAAGATCCCACGTGCCGCGGAGCGGCTGGGCCCGTGAGCCATGGCTGCTGAGCCTGCGCGTCCGGAGCCTGTGCTCCGCAATGGGAGAGGCCACAACAGTGAGAGGCCCGCGCACCGCAAAAAAAAAAAAAAAAGATAGTTTTGCATAATTTGATATGTAAACCTCAAGCTTTCAGAGAATAATGTTGAAAATTTAAGCTCTAACATGCAGCAGCCTCATGCTTTCCCTAAGGAGATCACAGGTGTGCAATTTTCACTTGCAAATGATGTCTTTTTCTAAATTGCTGCCGATTAGATTTCCCCCTCTGGGTTCACAAATAAAGCACAGGCTGCAAGCTGCCCTGGGCCGACGCATCTGTATCATCTCATACGACTGAGTGATGGCTTACAGGGAAACAAACTGGGTCGGAGGCCAAGCGCTGCAGGCATCCACTTCATTTTAGCTTTGTTCTAGCTTCGTTCCAGATCCCAGTGCTCATCTTAAAACTTTCAAACTTCACAGAAACCGTTCTGGGCCCCTTAGCTACAATCAAATGTGCAAGTGACTTTACCACTCTTTTAGAAGATTTTAGTTCTTTGACTCTCTTGCCAATTCCTTAGCTTGAGTTATCAGTCCTTAGCCTGGGTTGTGGAAACTTACAGAACACATTCAAACTCAGTAGGGCTGTCAGAATCCTCCCGGCCACGCCTGAAGTCCGAGGTATCAAGGGATTACTGGGTGCCACACTAGTAACCTTTCACCTGAACAGGAAAATTGCAAATGTCACCATTCGATATTTTCAATGACTTTTATTCCATCAGGTTCGGGTTCAGAGCATGGTGGCATCACACCTGTCACTCTGCCTCTGGGCTCTCCGGGAGTCCATAGATGGGCTTTGTGGGGGCAGGGAGCTGGAGGTCCTTAGACTCCTGGAACTTTTATGTGAGCATTTTTCCCAGGAGAAGATAAGATATTCAGCCATCATCAAATTCTCAAATGGGTCTGTAACCCATTTGATTAAGGAACACTTCTCTAAATGTACTTTATTAACATTATGCTCTCCCTATTATGAGGCAGATGTGATATTTACTTCACTCTATTAGTGAATAACTTTATTTCACAGCAATCTGGTATGTCTAAAGTATTTATCTCTACTCTTTGGCCTGTTTCCAACAAGATGGAGCACTTATCACGGGGCTGTCAGCTCACCAAAAGGATGACCTTGAAAAAGGTCCCCTCAACTCCCTTGGCTGGAATTCTTCAACTGTAAAAGGAGATTAGGTGATCTACATGACCTTTTGGATCCCTGCGAAACTTGGGAGAGATTTCCCTCGTACGAGTCTATTATGGTCCTTCATTTGTAAATGGAAGATTCAAGGACTTTTTTCATTGAATTACTCTAATGTTTTTATCTGGCACTAAAATATTTAAAGGCTGTCCTGAAAAGAGCACAGCAAAAGCCCCCCTCCTGGCTGCATCTAAAAAGAACTGAAGTGGGAGATGGCAGAAGGCAGGGCTGGGGTTGATACTAGGTTATCTATCAAGCGCTCTCTTTCTTGAATCTTCGACACACAGACCAGACAACCATCTGTCAGACAGTCCCTTTCTGACTATGGACGAAAAATGTCATTTCTGCCCTTTTTGGACTCAGTGCTGCCCGGAATGCTTGTGTATGCCCTGGCCCACAACAGTTCTCATTCCCATCTTGACTATTAAATAAATTCCTGCTAGATTAAACTGAACTAAGGACAACGGATAGGTTGCAGCAACTTTGGCCCAGTCTCTTTTTACGGACATACAATTAGGTTCTAAGAACCCCCAAATGATGGTTGTATGGTAGAGGTCTGATGAATAATAACAAGAGCAGTGGTCATTTGTTAACTGCACATACTACAGCACATAGACTATATGGTTTAAGCATTTTATTTCATTCATTTATTCATTCAATCAACAACTGTTTTTAAAATCTCTACAACTGCCAGACACTAAGTGCTAAGGACAAAATGGTAATTAAAAAGAAATCCTTGGTCCTGTGCAGCGGACTTTATAGCCTAGCAGGAATTCATTCATTTTAAGTCACACAAATAGATATAAAATTCCAACTCGGTTAAGTGCAGCAAAGGGAATGTGTGTCATGCTGTGAGGGCATCAAGGAGGGAGGGGAGGGAGGGCTCCCCTGGTGGAGCCGGGGTGGAACGGAGGTTAAGATGTTACCCAGAGTGAGGGTGCAGCAGGAGGGCATACCTGCTTTGGAGAAGACCACTTTGGCTGCAGTCAGGAGAAATACCGGGAGGGGACTGAGAGTGGCTGCAGAGAGACAACAGGCTGGGAAGCTACTACCGCGGTAGAGACTGGCAAGGTTGGCAGCTTAGACAAGGAGCGCGGTGACGGTAGAGCGGAGCAGAAGCAGCAGCTGGATTCGAGAGAGGTTCAGGAGATAGAATCAGCAGAGCTTGGTGATGGAATAGATACAGGTGGGAAAGGAAGAAAGAAGGGGCCAAAAAGACTCCTGGGTTGCTGACTTGGGGCTCCAAATGGGTGGTGGTACCCAGATTTGTTGGGAAAGATCAAGAGTTTGCTGTTGGGCATGAGAGATTGGGGGTGGTTTTCTCTCATTTTCTCCCTCCTGGTATGGCTCTTGACAAAGAAGCCACGTTTTCAAGTCAGCTGAGCCAGCTGTTAAGCATTTACCAGCACACCACTGATGATGAGTGAGAAGCTGGTGAGCTAGGCTGCAGCTGGACTGCAAAGTTTGATAGAACTCTGCATTTTATTCTAGGAGTGACGAAAGCCATGGCAAGTTGTAGGCAGGAGAGCAGTGTAGTCTGGTGCCTGATGTAAGGTTGCTTACTGCTGGGGAGGAGGGGCCAAGAGTGGAAGCAAGGAACTAATCAGGAGGCTAGAGGGGCAGTCCAGGCATGAGATGATGGTGGCCTGGACTCGGGTGGGGGCAGTGGACAGGGATAGAAGTGGGTGGAGCGCAGAGAGATTTTGGTGATCTAATTCATTAGGACATTCTCTCACTTTTTGGTGGGGCATGAGGGAAAAGAAGAAATCCAAGCTGACTCCTGGGTTACTCCTAGACTATGTTTATTAATATGGCCTTAATTTTTACAACTTAATAAAATGTCGAACATATAGGAAAGCAGAGAGAACAATATAACCAATACCCATCACTCAGATCCAACAAATGAAAGCATCCCACCATGAAGAACGGTACAAATTCCTTCCTTTTTTAAAAAAGAAATAAAATGTTACAGATAAAGTTGAAGGCTGTTTTTCCTTTATTAATATGGTAAGTTATATTAATAGATTTTCTTAAAGAAAATTTCCTGGTGTTACTGAGATAAACTTTACTTGATTATGCTGTATTTTTAATACATTGCTGGCTTCATTTTATTAATAATTTACTTTATATTTTTGCATCAATATTTATAAGTGAATTTCCTCCATAAATAATATTTCTCATTACGTCTTGTTTGACTATGGTATCTTGGGATATTGGCCACATAAAAGGAGTTGGTAGTTATCCCTCTTTATCTTTTATCTGAAACAGTTTATTTAAGATAGGGGTTATCTGTTAATCTCTTGCCCCTCTCTCACTGCATTGTAGTCACCACGCAAAAACCCAAGCTCTGGTTAAATCTGACTCTTTGCCTACCACTGGGGGTGCACCTGCGCAGCTGGAAAAAAAAACACAGCCATACTGGTTGAACTTGCTTGAAATTAATGACCTTTAATGCTGTCCAACAATCATACTAGAAATCCCTGGACCATCCATTCCCTTCTTCTCCTAAAGGACAATTTCAAACCTTCTCCCCTCTCCTCAAACCTCTGATAACTCCTCTCCAACTTCACTCTCGGCTAATGACGGTGCCTTGTGTTTCACTGAGAAAGCAGAAGCAATCAAAAGAGAACACTGAGCCTGCGTACCCTGCCTTCCCTCTTGTTTTGATGAATAAACTACCTCTGCTCCAGTAATTCCCACTCTCACTCTTGCATTATCAGTTTTTCCCTATCTACTGGATCATTTCTACCAGATATATAATTTCTCAAGTAAACCCCTCTCAAGCTCACATCTCCACCCAACCACTGCTCTCCTTTACAGCAGACTCTTCAAAAGAATCGTTTCAATGCAATCTTTAGCTCTTGTTCTTCCCTTCTCGAGCTCCCCTCAACCAATTTCTGCCTCTAATACTCACATAAACTGCATGACAAGATCACCAACAACTTCCACACCGCTAAATCTAATGGTCACTTCTCAGTCTTGTTGCTACTTGTCTTTGACCCATTATTAGTCTTTCCCCCATCTGATACTCCTCCTTGAATCACTTTCCTCACTTGGCTTCTAGGATGACAACCACCCTTGGCTGGTTTTCCTCCTTCCTCATCTGCTGCTTCTCAGTCTCCCTTGGTGTTCCCTCCTCATCTTCCGGACCTCTCCATTTTTGGAAAGCTCCTCTTTAAATGTCATCTCTTCTCTGTTTAACTCACTCCTGTGATCTCATCCAGTCTCATTATCTTTCATTACATATATGTGTACCAACAGCTCCAAGGTTTTCATCTCCAGCCCTAACCTCTCCCCTGACTTCTACACTCATATATTCAACTGCCTATTTACCATTTCCACTTGGATGTCTAATGGTCACCTCGAAATTAATAAAACTCCTATCTTCCCCCAGAAACTTGCTCCTCCACAATCTTCCCCATCTCAGTAAAAGGCAATTCCATCCTACCAGTTACTCAAGCCAAAAATCTTGGAGTCATTCTTGACTTTTTTCCATACATCGTACACTCAGTCCACCAGTAAAACTTGTCTCTACCTATGAAATTTTCCCCAAACTCAACCATTCCTATCTGTCTCCACTACAACCACCCTTGTCTGAGCCATCATGCTCCAATTGCAGAAGCTTCCTTAACTGGTCACCCTGTTGTGCATCTTGACACCTTATATTCCATGCAGCCGGTGGAGTGATTCTTTTCAAACATCACTCAGGTGATGCCACTCATCTGCTCAAAGCCCTCTCACGGCTTCCCTTCCCACTCAGAATAAAAGCCAAATTCCTTAGCCTTCAAAGATGAATGAATAAACCTCTAAACGTTCCTTGGTCCTAGTCTATAAACTCATCTTGGACTAGGATTTTTTTCACTCATTCAATTTTCTTTAATGGTTATAGTCTAATTAGGATGTAATTTTTTTCTTGCTTTAACACTGGTAACATTTACCTAGAAAACTGTCATTTACGTTTTCAAATTTACTGCCCAAAATTGTTCATAGTATTTTTCCATTTTCTCCTAATATTGTCTATTTGTCCCTTTTCCCATCCCCCCATCAACCCTGACAGAAGTTTGCCTTTTTATTAGTCTTTTTAAAAAACTAGCTTCTGATTTTGTCAATCTTTATTATTTGTTTTATATTACATTAATTGTTGGTCTTGTCTTTATTATTTCCTTTCATCTATTTCCTTGGGTATACTCTGTTGTCCTTTTCTCAACTTGAGTTCATTAATTTGTAAATCTTTCTTCTTTTCTTATACATTTCAGGATATAAACTTCTCTTTCACATCCCACTTTAGCTATATTCCATAAATTGGTATTTGGAATGCCTTTGTTTTTATTCAGTTCTAAATATTTTATAATTGCCATTATAATTTCTTCTTAGATCCATGACATCATGTGTGTACATATATATATATGTGTGTATATATTCATGACGTACATATCCATTATCTGTTTAAATATATTTAGAAGTGGGCTTAGTAGGATTCCAAACATATTTGGCGGGGAGGGGGGCGTTAGCAGTCATTGTTTATTGCTCTCTAATTTTCTTGCATTTTGGTCAAAAAATGTGGTATGCATAAAGTTGACTCTTCAGTATTTTTTGAGGTTTCCTTTATACCCTAATTTGTCATCAATTTTTGAAAAATATACTTTGCAAGGTTGAAACAAATAAGTATTTTCTACTGGTTGGGCACAGAATTCTACGTATGTATACTTGATCAAGTTTGTTTCTTATGGAAGTGTTCAAATTTTCTATGTCCTAATTATTTCTCTGCTTTATTAGTATCTGAGAGAAGGGTATTTAAAAACTCCCACTGTGCTTATGGATTTGTTAACAATTAAGTCAAGTTTTTCTTTCTACATTTTGAAGCTATGTTGTTAGTATTCTGTGGGTTTAAAACTGCTCTATTTTTTTTGGTGAATTATCCTTTTATCATCGAGTAATAACATTTCTTAATCCCTAATAGAATTCTTTTAAATTTCAAAAGCTTATCTGTCTGATGTTAGTATCAATATAATTACTCCAACTTATTTTTGGTTAGCATTTGCCTAGTATATCTTGTCTCACTAATTACTTTCAAACTTTCAGTATCCTCTGTTTTAGGTTTGTCTCTTATAAATCACATATATCTTTAAATTTTTTTAAAAATTAATTTCCATTATCTGGTTAATTTAAAATTTTACATCTATTGTGATTGCCTTTTTATTAGTCTTTTTAAAAAACTGGCTTTTGGTTTTGTCAATCTTTATTATTTAGCAGTAAGTACATTTGGCAAATGACTAATGGAAAAATTCTCTTTCACAGACACAGGAAAAGGAATTAGTTGATATGCTAGCTGATCTGAACAAAGTATTGCCTCTAACAAAAGAATAATTACGAGTTTGGTATATTTAACACTGATTTCTAACAAGTGAAATCAATGTAACTTGATGTCAACTTAAAAAGCTCAACATCACTAATCATTAGAGAAATGCAAATCAAAACCACAATGAGATACCACCTCACACCTGTCAGAACGGCCATCACCACAAAAAAAAAAAAGACCACAAATAACATGTTGGTGAGGATGTGGAGAAAAGGGAACCCTAGCACACTGCTGGTTGGAGTGTAAATTGGTGCGGCCACTACAGAAAAGAGTATGGACCTCAAAAAACTAAAATCAGAACTACCATATGATCCAGCAATTCCACTCCTGGGTATATATCCAAAGAAAACAGAAACACTAATTTGAAAAGATACATGCACCCCAATGTTCATAGCAGCATTACTTACAATAGCCAAGATATGGAAGCAACCTAAATGTCCATCAACAGATGAACAGATAAAGAAGATGTGGTGTATATATACAATGGAATACTACTCGACCATAAAAAAGAATGAAATTCTGCCATTTGCAACAACATGGATGGACCTAGAGGGTATTAGGCTTAGTGAAATAAGTCAGAGAAAGACAAATACTGTGTTTTATCACTTATATGTGGAATCTAAAAAATAAAGCAAACAAACAAATATAACAAAACAGAAACAGACTCACAGATATGGAGAACAAATTAGTGATTACCAGTGGGGAGAGGGAAGGGGGGAGGGACAAGATAGGGGTAGGGGACTAAGAGGTACAAACTACTATGTATAAAATCAAGAAGCTACAAGGATATATTGTACAGCACGGGGAAATATAGCCCTTATTTTATAATAACTTTCAATGGAATATAACCTATAAAACTATTGAATCACCAAGTTATACACCTGAAACTAATATGGTAAATCAACTATACTTTAAAAAAAAGCCCAACAAATCAGAAAGAGGTCAGCCTTGTACCAGTTGACAATGAAAACTGCCTCATGAACATCTGCCCCTATCTACAGGAGATGGGAAATATAGTATAAACTTTAGAAACCACTCACTCAGAGTCCAGCTCATTCATTTTTTATTGTGGTAAAATATGCATAACATAAAATTACTCATTCATTCTTACACAGTGGATAGGTGACCTGCCTAAGATCACTCAGAAAAGATGACCAGGCCCTAAATGGGTTAGGGCTCTACAGCTGTGAAAACTAGCTGCTGGGGCGGGATGGGTGCGAGGTGGGGGAAAGTGGGAAGGAGTGATTCTACATGTGCAGACTCACGGGATTTTCCAACAGAACCGTACTTGGAGTGTTCTGGTTAAGCAGAAAAGCTTGACTATGCAGTCAGGAAGGGAAAAACAGGGCAAACATGAGGGCTTCTCACGAACTACCCCCAAAATAAATACAACTAAAGGCTCAGACAACTTTTTTTTAATCATTAAAATGTTGGAGAGTAAAGTCCAATGCTGCAGATTTGCTTTAATGGGAAGACAGTTCTTTTGCTCCTGAGGGAAGGTAAGCTTGGATCAATAGCTGGGTCATTAGGATGGCTCAGAGTCTGCAGAACATATTTTATCAACAAGGACTTAAGGGTACTTTTCATGTGCCTGGGGCACTGCTTGATGCAAAAGGAATGAAACTGATGAGGTCTCTGTGCTTAAGGATCTCACAGAATCCATGAGGAGACATAATTATGTTCAAAGACCAGAAAGCAATTAGTAGCTGTATCAAGGCCTTCAGGAAAAAGAGCATCCTGGGCCAGGGTGGTGAGGCGAGGACTTGTGGCCTGGATATGTGTGGCCTATATCAAAATCATAACACCATCAACAGCACTCACTATTTGCTAACTGCCTACTTGGGCGGGGGGCAGGCAACATACTGGGCAGTAATCACAGGTGTTTATATCCTCATTTTACAGATAAGGGCATAGTCTCAGAGAGGCTGGGAAACGGTTACACCTGTAGTTGAAGGAAGAGCTAGAGATTCAAACCCAGGTGTGACACAAGAACCAAGCTTGATCAGTTCTCCTTAAAGCCCCTTCCATCACAGTAATGAAGGGCCAGGATTTTCAACTTGGATTTTTAAAACACTTTGTAGAAGTAATTATAATATATTCCAAAGAGGAAGGCAAAAAAAAAAAAAATCACCCCCACTTGCCTGCCTACTTCTTCTTCAGTTCTTAGCTTGAACATCGTCTCTTCCAGGACTCCTCCCTGCTCCCCAAACTGGGCTAAGCTCCCAAAATAAGAACCACAGTCCTTCATGTGCAATTTCAAAAGCCAATATGCTCTGAAAATTTAAAGTGTTTTCATAATTTTGCAGCAAGCTCGTTTGGTAGCAAAAGGTGACCTGATGTGAAACTACTTTCAGTCTTTACTTTTCCTACTCAGTGTGAATCTTCATATTCCAATGTGGAAAATAATAATGTGTTTGATTAAGGGTGCTGCCTAGACTTCACTGCAGTTACTAGAGAATATATATGTATTTTACCTTCCTAAAATCCAAACACTGCTGACTTGCAAACCACATCTGACCCCAGGAGTTTCAGACAAGGGACTCTGGACCTATTCCCTACGCATAAATCTGACTGCACTACAAGTATTTATTCTTCTTTGTAGGCCCAGCACCTGACAGAGTGACTTGCACATAATAGGTACACAATAAATATTTCCTGAATGAAGAAACAAGGCTGTGAAATTGGCTATAGGGAAAAGGGTCAGTGGCTTGGGAGTGACCATGGCTCCCAAGTTGAAGGCCAGGCCTCTACCCTGGAAGGCCACTTCCTTCTCTGAGCTCCTATAAATAATTGCTGTTGATGGAGGGCAAGCAACATAGCTGTTGTCTTCACTAGGAATAAAAATAGTCCAGTGGCCTTACATGATGGGCCCAGACATAACTTTAGCCGGGTAATACAAAACAGGAGACATTCCATACCTCAGACTACATGGGCAGCTTCGAAGATCCCCTCCAACTTGGGAGAAAACCTGCACTGGGTCTACCCCTGCTACCTGCAGTAACCTTTCTGGCCTGCAGTTTTCTCATCTGTAAAATGGCAGCCAGAGTAAGCCCTAAGACCCTCGCAGGTGGGTCTCTAACAAGATAATTCAAGGGCAGAATAGCAGCAGTCGCCACACACCCCGGAGTGGGATGCACACCTCAGGAGTTTCTTCACTCCCGTCTACTGTCCTCGCAGTCCAGAGCTCACCATCCTCATTCAGTGTGCTCTGTCCAACCTACACACACCTCCTTCCATCCAAAAGCAGCAGTCAATACACAAAGACGCATTTTGTACCCAGGGCACCCAGGGGGCTCCTTCTATCTTTGATCCCAAACAGCGGTCAAAGAATCCTGTGCAGTGTAGCCGCACAGCCCTTAGGTCCCCTGGCTCGTAAAGTGGACGGCGTGGGGAGTAACCATCGGCCAGCAAGGACCGGATTTAAAGAGGAAATTTCCTCTTAACTGCAAAGTCTCAGGACACGAGAGGGGGCTGGGTAGGAGAATAAGTGCCTCGAGATGGTAGTTCGGGGTGGTCCCTCCTTACCTGGTAACACAGGATTGTCTGCTGCACCAGCCGCGCGTATCCGTCTAAGCGGACCCCGGAATTGCTCCGGCTCCTCATCTCCGCGTTGCTCCGGGGCCTCGGCGTTCGACCTGCTACAAGGAGGTGGGACGCCCGGGCTGCGGCCGCCGAGCGGGCCCGGTTCCCAAGCACTCACAAGCCTCGGTCAGTTCTCGAGATGGAGCCCGGCGTTACGAGGTAGGGACTTTTTTAAACGACAGAACCAAACTATGATTGGAAAGCAAGCCAACTAGAGCTTCTTACTGCTGAGAGGCGCGGAGGAAGAGAAAGGGGCTGGCGCTATGGCTGCCCCGCCTTGACCAGGTCCGTAGCGCTCCCGACGCTCGCGGGTCTCTCGCGGCCCCGCGAGAGAAGTGGGGAACTGGGTTCCGGGCGTGGGGCGACGATGCCCCCGCCGAGCCTTTTTTGTCTTCGGGCTGTCGTGAGACGGCCTCGGGGCCGGCCGCGAACTCTATACGACCCGCCTGCCGCAGCAGACTCACAGCCCAGTCCCCGGCCGCGCCCCCGCCGCGGAACGGAACCCTCCGAGTCGCGGCCAGTGGGGGAAGGAAAACGAGGTGGCCCCCGAGAGCAGCGGGGAACTTGGCTCCGGGCGGAAAGGTTTGCCTCTCTCAGCCCCTTACCTCCCGGCCGGCCGTCGACCTCAGCGGGGGCTGTTGAAATAGGTCCTTCCGTCGCGGGCATCTGGACGCCCCGGGCCCGCCCCCGGACCCGCCCCCGGACCCGCCCCCGGCGCGGAGCCGAATCCGCGGAGCCGGGCCTGAGGCCCAGAACACGCCTAACACGCTCTGTCGCTGGCGGCCCCGCCCAGCCCTGAGATGAGCTTACAACCCCATCCCTGGCCCCGCCCTCTAGCACCGCCCCTAGATCCGCCGTCGCGGAGCAGAAAGCTCGCAGTTGCGGAGATAAAGGACTGACTCCGGGCGGGGGATAAGGCTGCCTTCCTAAGCGGCCGTGGGGAGGGCCCCAGAATGGGCTGCCAACCTTCGCCAGAGGTGGGAGAAATAGGTCCGCCCACTGCGGCTGCCTGGGCGCCCCTCCGTGGACCATAATAGTAGCTCTGCCCCTGGCGCGTCTGCGCCCACGAGCGGAAGTAGAGTAGTGGGGCCCAGGGGGGAAGAGGAGAGGGGGCGACTGGGGCAGAGCAGGGTCCCCCAGCTGCCCCCCGCGCCTGCGGCCTCGCCACTAGTCACCTGGCAGAAGCTCACCGAGCCTGGCCTGCAGTCCATCTCCAGACCTGCAACTTGAAACTCGACATTACAGTTTCTCGTGGCCTATCATTACCCACAGTGTTTACAGTCTTCTGCCCACTATTCATTTTCCACCAAAATCTGGTCCCATATTAATTCCAGAGAACAGCTCAGCTAATATCCTTAACTCAAGCCCTTTGCTAGTCTCCATGCACTTACTGTATGCTTGACCCAGTAGGCCTCCTCCTCCTTGCCTATCTGAAGCTTGTCTTTGCTTTAAGGGCCTGCTCGGCTCTTCTCTATTAGCCCTCCCCATTCTCTGAATTCCCATAACAATTTCTTTAGTAAGAACTTAGGTCTTGGAGTCAGTTCAAATTGAGTTCAAATTCCAGTTCTGCCATTTACAAGTGGTGCGAGCTTTGGGATGTTTTAGCTGTTTGATATTCAATGTTCTCATCTGTAAAATGGGGATAATAATAGCACCTACCTCCTAGGGTGGCTTTGAACAAGAGGGTGAATATAAAGCACTCAGCACCATGCTTGGCTCATAGGAAAGTACTTCATGAATCACAGCTGGTTCCGTCATCATTTGACAACAATGTACTGCTCATATTGTTTTCACGTGAGGCATGTTTTTCTAACTGGATTGTAAGTTACTCATTGAAACAGTTTTGGTATCTCCTACCGTACCTGGTACAGTGTTGAGCATGTAGTTGTAGCTCAATTGGTACTGAATGAATGAATGAATGAAAGAAAATAAGTCATGTTCAGCTGGGTCCCTTATGTATCATCCTTAACCAAGTTCATTTTCAAAATTCCATAACATAAATCTGTGTCACTCGACTAAAGCACCAAACCCATTATCTCACTTTTTGTTTTCTTACTATTGGCTCTTAAATAATGCAGCAATCCACGTGATGTGCCTCCATGCAAAATTTGCTATGGTCTAGGGGTAAATAAAACTAGACATTAAGTTATCACCATTAAATCTCTTGGAATGTGAATATGTACTCTTACAGAACTCTCACATATACTGTAACTAAAAGCTGGGATTATTGCTTCCTTTCATTACTGCCTTTGTTCACAGTGAGTAGTTCTTCAAGAGTCCATTTTGTAGCCATGGGGGAAAATAACTGATGACCTTTACATATTACCTGACACTTCCATCCAGGATAGAAACATTTTCAGTCTCTTGATCTCTTTGTAAATTCTGCTACACACATATACCTCTTTTGGTGCATAGCCAGCCTACATTCTTAGGCTTTGGTCTATGCTTTAATGTATATTATCATATAAGCTGTATTTTTCAATAAGCTTGAAATTCAGGAATAAAACCAAAAAGAAGGAAGGCTATTACTTTTTTAGCTTTTAAATCTCCAAGCAAATTTCAGTGATTCTTTTTGGACTACAAGCTCTGCTATATAAAAATCAGACTCATATCTTAGATTTCTATGTCCCTGAGATATAAAACCTCCATATCTTGGTCCCTATATCCATGAAAACGTTCTCTGGTTGTGTCCCAATAGAAACCCATCTCCGAGTCATTTCTCAAATGTTTGTTAAGAATCAGATATGGAATGTGATGGGGTATGCTGTTGTTTCTGAAGCTGATTCATGATCTTTATAAAGATGAAAGTCTGAAATTAGACCCTTAGGTAGCACCATGTATAACTTCTCTGACCCCAACCAGAGGGTCTGCCCCTTGTCCTGCCATGGGGGGCTTCTGCCAAGGAAGTTCCCAGGGAGCCACATGTCAGCATCCAAGGTGGAAACCAACAAATGTTTCTCTTGGAGGGTTCAGGTCTTTGACTCTAAAGAAAAGCACACCATCTTTGACACAGAAGAGAGGGTCCGTTTTGAATTAATTTGCTGAAAATAGCCAATTTGCCAAATAATTTCTATGACAATTTAATTTTAGTTGACTGGAGATAATTTTGTTTTTTATCACAATATTTTAAAGAATGCTGAATATATCTCTGCTCCAGCTTCCTGCAGCTAGTTTGAGACTGAGAGGTAAAGAGAGAAACGCCAGGGAGCATAAGATTTCTTCACAGCGAGGTATAGATCTATAAATATTTTATTTATTATTTTTTTTAATTTATTTTGGACTGCACTGGGTCTTCGTCGCCGCGCTCAGGCTTTCTCTAGTTGTGGTAAGCGGGGGCTACTCTTCATTGCAGTGCACGGGCTTCTCATTGTGGTGGCTTCTCTTGTTGCACAGCACGGGCTCTAGGCACTTGGGCTTCAGTAATTGTGGCTCGCGGGCTCTGGAGTGTAGGCTCGGGAGTTGTGGTGCACGGGCTTAGTTGCTCCGCGGCATGTGGGATCTTCCCGGACCAGGGCTCGAACCCGTGTCCCCTACATTGACAGGCGGATTCTCAACCACTGCGCCACCAGGGAAGTCCTATAAATATATTTAAAAGAACACATTCTGGAAGAATGTATTCAATTTTTGTCCACCCCAACTTTTTTTTTTTTTTTTTTTTTTTTGCAGTACGTGGGCCTCTCACTGTTGTGGCCTCTCCCGTTGCGGAGCACAGGCTCCAGACGCGCAGCCTCAGCGGCCATGGCTCACGGGCCCAGCCGCTCAGCGGCATGTGGGATCTTCCCAGACCGGGGCACGAACCTGTGTCCCCTGCATTGGCAGGCGGACTCTCAACCACTGCGCCACCAGGGAAGCCCCACCCCAACTTTTTGATGCTGTACCTAGAGACTAAGGTGAAAAGAAAAAAGAATATACTGCTAAGAATTCTTCCCGTTCAAGATGATGTTCTTATGTCCACTCAGTCTTATCTTTCTCCTGTCCGTCCTTCAGACTCCAACCGCAGTAGCGAGGAGCTGAAGCAGAGAAAAACTCAATAGTCCTTAAAATGCTCTTATGGAGACAAAGTGACAACGCACTAGTCCATTTGATAAATTGCTTGTTCAGTAAATTAGCTCTTTGTGGAAATGACCTTCAACAAACTAACCTGCCTCCTAGGTGACCTCGTTAGACACAACCCAGTATCTCCAATGAAGACATTTCACCCTTTTTACTGAGAACAATCATGATGCTGTTCATTGAAGTTAACAGAGTTACTTTGTGGGATTAATGAATGCAGTGTTTTGGGGGAAAAACAAAACGAAACAAAAAAAATTCTCGAACTGTTCTGAGAAAATACTCCTTCAAATACTGGCCACTGTTGTGATACTCCTTGCCTCCTCATATTGCCACCACCTTTGTCTCCTTTAGTAGAGTCTCAGATTGTGGGACCAATTTGAAAGCCAAAGGAGGATGCCTCTCAGGAACATTCTCTCTGTCCTGCCCCTTATCTGTCTGAAGTAAAAATACAGACGAGAATTTGGTTTAAGGACTGTAGCCAGACACAAAGCACAATAGGAAAAATAAAGGGTGGGGGGCAGGACCTAAAGGTTGTCAGACATTGTGTATCCTTTTGTGTACACTTTGTTTACATAATCTGCTTTGGGAGATTTGGTTTCTGATATCTCACCCCCAAATCTAGAGTATCTCACCACCTCTCTCATCAAATTAGTACTCAACATCTTTGAGGCAACTGAGCATCGTGGAAGGAGAGATTGCTCAGACACCTCTTGTGGAGTTGAGGCCAGCTTTCCCCATTTGTGGCTCCTATATGCTAATCAGCTCCCCAGAAACCCCAATTCCGATCCTCACCTTCTTGAAATCCTACTGTTTGATGCTGAGGAAGCAGACAGACACTTGGAGGGGATCCAAATCTGGGGCTTGTGTGAGCCAATGTCAACGTGCGTTAAAGAGATAATCTTGAAAGAGCAAGAGGAAAATGAAAAAGAGACCTCAGAAAGCAATCGCGGGAGGCAGGACAATCCTTGCTCCGACTTCACGGTCACAGCGTGCCTGCCGCCTGCCAAAGGATGCTACTGTCGAGTTGCCTTCCTCAGGGTGGTCCTACCGCCTCCAAGCTCCACCACCAGGGAAAGAGATCACAAATGTTTTCCTTTTGTGAAAGTTCTCAAACTTAAAGGGCTTAACTGCAAATTTATTTTGGCAATTTTAACATTTTTGTCAATTTTAACGTATAAATACAAGACAATTAAATAAATCGGAGAAGAAATATTGCAAAGACAAATCAACACTCACAGAAGTGTATTACGTTATTACTGTGGTTAGTCTGGGATACAACATTCACTTGAAATATATGCAAGGGCACCTTGGCGAAAGACCTAACTAAAGGTTTTTGAAATGTTCCTAGTAAGGACATACTTGAGGCACTGCTCAAGCAGTTGTAGGTAGGAAGCAAGATAGACTCGCTATGACTAGGACCAATCAGGGTTTGATACATATGGAAACAATAGCATTGCAGGATAGTTCACTGTTCCCAATAGCTGCTCCCCCTTGTCACTATACACTCATCAAGACAATTCTTTAAAAAAAAATAATTAAAGCTCTGGCTGGGCCAGAGTGTACCAGTCATAGCAATCAACAAAGTACCATGCAGTTGCTTTTTAAAGAACAGCAATATGATTTTTTTTTTTAATGTACATCTCTTTTAAAAAGTAATCCTACTCTACTCCCCTTTTCTGAAAGGCTCTGGGTTTTTGAGAAGTGGCAGTGTATGTATCTCTTCCACATCATGATTCTTCTACCATATGGTCTAGATTACAGTTCCTTCCCTCTCGGTGACCAAGGTATTAAGCTAAACATCTTGGTGCAGCTTCCATAATCTGATGATTAGGGAAGAGGTCAGGAGATGGGTGTCAGTATTGGATGCTATGTACGGTTGTACAGGTGCTACCCTGAACAACGGTGCATCCAAGAGGGTGAGTGGGGCTAAAATATGGCCCTCATTCTGTTTGCCAAATCACGAGCCCATGGGGCTGTGTCTGCCCAGTGGGGGCACCTTTTTCTAACTCACTCCAAGGCACTATATGAGCTAATTGTGGCACTATGTGCTTACATTTTTCCAGTCTGGCTGGCGTCATTATTTCTTGATTTCAGTGAAGTTCCTGTATTTCACATCCCATATAATCTCCAAAAGGAGCTTTAGAGGTCACTGAATCAGCAAGGATTTTCTGAATTATCACATTAGACACAACAACACAACCGTGATTCTACAAAGAAAGAAATTTACACAGTAGAAAATAAATACAAAAATGGAGAAGTAAGATTTTTGACATGTGGGTCACTAGAATTTATCTTATTTACAACAAAGGCATGCACAACGAAACTCCCCAACAGGCTGAAGCCAACAGTGGCTTTATATAATGTTATCAAAGATAACTTAGCATCTTTAACTGGGGCTGGAAATGAACTACTTTGATTTTTTAAAAATGAGTCTTATTCTTAGTGTGTTGTTTAAAACCAGTCTTCTTTTAAAATGAAGGATGAGAAACCAAATCACAAATGTCTAAGAAGCATGGTATAACGTCTTGGTTTCCTCTTCCAATAGCAACCATTGCGCTCAATTAGCTTATGCTCCTCCAGAAGTTGCTGAGTATAAAATTAGTTGATTTTCATACAACTCACATTGTGTAAAAAATAAGATTGGACATTTTCACACTGTCAAGCAACATGCTTTGATTTTAGGGAAAGGAATCACATTTGCTCAATAAAGTGTAAGCTTCCCCGCTTTGAAGTCCTTCTTAGAGCGATACGGTTTTTACCATTGCAGGAATCTTCTTTCTCATTAAACATGTGCTGTTTTCCAGTGAAATCATGGAGGCACACGTCTCCATTCTGAAGACTGAAAGAAAAACCATTCTTCTCGGTAGAAGCATTCGCTGTATGAGGAAAAACAAAATCAGCGTCATAAAGTATCCACAGAAAGCATTTTCAGGGGACAGGAGAAGATGGCGGAAGAGTAGGACGCGGAGATCACCTTCCTCCCTACAGATACGTCAGAAATACACCTACACGTGGAACTGCTCCTATAGAAAGCATTTTCAAAATAAACAAATGTCACTTTATTCTTAAGTATGCACATGTAGAGCATGTCTTTTTTAAAAAATATGTCTGATATATTGTCATATTTTATTTACTTTTCATTCCTTTCCTAAACCACTCAAAGTAAGCAAAACAAATTGGAGAATGATTCAGAAACCAGCTCTCTATGGCAGCTTTTTTTAAATGAAACGGTCAAAATATGAAGCAAAGCAATGTTTTTGATTTTTAAAGGCCCATTTCCTAACTCTGATTGAACATATATTGCCTTCAAGTAGTAGCGTATGTATAATTTAACTTAAGGTAATATTCTGGTCTCTCCCAAAGGTTAACAGAGATCCCTCACAAGGTTCTCAGTTCCCTAAGATTCCTATAAAGTAAAACTTTGTACCAGAGAAACCCAGAGTGACAACAGTCCTGGCAAGAAAAAAAATCATCTCTCATACACTAAACCAGCCCCTCTAACTAAATCAGGATAAGACTGATTCCCAGGAGAAAACAACAGAGTCCAACCTCAGAGTCCAGGCCAGGGAGCAGGTGGGCCTCCCCAACCCCAGGCAGGCCCTGAATTGTGTGTCTGTGTGTGTGGGGGGGGGGGGGGGGGGGGCACAGCTGCTGAGATCCTCTAGCTCCTTGGCACCATCTTTTTGACCGTTACACCATTTGAAGACAACGTAGAAAGCTGAATAATAAGCCCAACTGTTAGTTCATGCCATAATTATACTAATAATGACAGTGCTAAGAACTTTATAAGAATTATCTCATTTACTACCCTACGGGATGAGTGCTATTATTATCCCCATTTCACAGACGATGGAACTAAGGTGTCAGAAAGTAAGTGCTTTGCTTAAGGTTACATGGCTCAGAAGCGAAAGAGTCAACATGTGATGTCTCTTCCAAACTGTGAGCTTGTGGCCCTGTGTACTGAGTGACATGGCTGCTAGTAGCCAAGCCTCCAAGGCATAACTGAAATAGGTAGTATTCACACACACTAGGTGACGGATGTGGCTAACACAGCTCCATCTCTGGGCATAGCGATGGGCAAGTGACTGTCTGAGGCTGCTGTTCTGATTTAGGCATTTTGGTTCGAGGACATTCTTGTGCAGGAACAATTTGACCTGGTATAATAAACAAACCGTTAAACTTCCAGCTTCTTTTTCTGTCATCCATCCCAGATCCTGATGTGCAGGTTATGTGGTATTAAACACGTGGCCATTTTGTTGGCCTAAAATGTACCCCACCCTCACTGTCAGCCATGGAAAATAGCTGTGCGAAATCAGCCACGTCAGACAGTTGTGCAAAATGTGCTGCCTCCATTCAATCTGATTCCCCGAAGGATGGCAACATATCGGTAGGCTAGGCAAGTGAGGCTTCGTCTCTGAGTTCTTTCTAGAACATGGAAAAATCTGGCTTTAAGAGCCCCAAACACTTCTATCCAAACCAGTAGGTTTGACTGATACGTTGTGATTCTGAGGGATCTTGATGACTCAGCTTACACCTCTGATTTCTCTACTTTGAACTCGGTTTCTCCCACTAACTTATGAATCAGCCTTGACTGCCAGTGCCTCTACTCTGTTTACCTGCACTGAGTCACTCCCGCTATAGCAACTTGGCATAGAGCCCAGCTCTCCCTCTGGTATCTACAATAAAGAGCTAAGGCCCCATGGCAACTGTTTCTCATCTGATACGGCAATGGTTCTCAACAACCGGGGGGTGGGGCGATCTTGTTCCCCAGGGAACATTCCACAATACTGGAAGACATTTTTAGTTGTCACAGCTGGGGGGGGGCGGTGAGCGGCTGGGTGCTACTGGTACCTGGTGGGTGGAGACCAGGGGTGCTGTTAGACACTCTCAAATGCACAGAACAGGCCCCACAACAGAGAGTTATCTAGCCCCAAATGTTAACTGTGCCGAGGTTGAGAAACCTTGATTTAGAGGCCTCCTCTTGTATTTTATTTATTTAAAAACAAATTTTTAAATTAATTAATTTTTGGCTGCGTTGGGTCTCCATTGCTGCACGTGGGCTTTCTCTAGTTGTGGCGAGCAGGGGCTGCTCTTCATTGCGATGCTCGTGGGCTCTAGAGCACAGGCTCAGTAGTTGTGGCACACGGGCTTAGTTGCTCCGCGGCATGTGGGATCTTCCCGGACCAAGACTCGAACCCGTGTCCCCGGCATTGGCAGGTGAATTCTTAACCACTGCACCACCAGGGAAGTCCCTCCTCTTGTATTTTAAAAGTCTATACAAACCAGTAGGACCTCCCATCTTTGGGAGGCTAGAAAATTATCTGGTAAGTATATGAACCTTCTCACAAATTTATCTTAATTTGTCATGCAAATAACTAATATTCTAAAATGATAAGTAAAGGCAAATTCTCCAGGAAAGGAGAAAGTATACCAGCAGAATTTAAGTTTTTATAAAAATGCAAAAGACATATTAAGAAGCCAAAGAAGAGAGAAACAGATAAGTTTTTATGAGTAATGAACTGCCCAGTCTTATGAAAGAAAGAAAATGTAATGGAAGTTCTAGCTAGAAATGTCAGAATTAATGAGTAAAGGAGGCACAGCAGCAATGATCTGTATGTATATTGGAGACATATATAGTCACCAATACAGGTCACAATTCATCTTTCAGTATTTGATATATTCATGGGGATCTGGGCACTGTCACAAGGCAGCCACGCTGTGGAAAAGAATGAACAAACATGACAAGCAAAAAATAGGAAGGTTTAAAAGTGTTGAAGATGTGTATAATTATAGATATACTAAAAAACTGATATAGTCTTACTGAGTATTTTAGGTACTGCTTGCACAGAAACAGCATAGGACTGAAGTCTTTGGGCAATACTTAAGTCAGGATTTGCCACATTAAAACTTTTAGGTCGTCATCAATTCCCATCGTGAAAACTTAAATCTTTTAAAAAAAAAACCCCTAAATCTTAAAAAAAAAAAAACTGCTCTAAAACGAATGAACTTGGATTAATAAACTTTCTCTTTTATAAGGGAACCACATTTTGATCCACTAGTCATACATGTAATTATACACTTTGCTTAGCAAAAATGCCATTAAAGGATAAAAGTGCTTTAATACAACAAACACTAGCTTGAGAAATACTATATTGAGACATAACGTACCGTTTCCGCTCGTGAGTCCTGAGCAATCATTATTCACTAGCAGCGTGGTGGACTGGGTGGAGTTACTGTTTGACTGTAAGGAATTTGAAGAGCTTGAGACTCCTTGGTTTACAGTCTGCTTCTTTAAACCATTAGTAGCAGTTTTACTCCAGTCTACAGAAGGGTAAGAATTACAGAAAAACAGGGCAGAATGTTGAAACTCAGATGCAGGAGACAGGTCACAGCATAACTCGTTCTAAGCAACTGATCTCTCGCTTCCAGATCTTACAGAGAATCCCACATTTCACAGGTTGGTGTGATAAAATGTATTTTCATTTAAGACTGTATACATTCGTCCTTTAAATGACTGCCTGGTTAAAAGTAACCTATGTTCTCTGGGAACTAAAGGCCAAGCTAATTTGATTGTGTCTATAAATATCCTCTGAATTAGGTAATATTTCAGAGCCAAGGACTGTCTTTACAAGAACACAGATCGACCTGCTGTGATGACTAATGGCTCTTCAATCCAGGCAAATGATGGAACTCTAGGTACTGCCATTTTCCAATCTTGTGCAACCAGATCTTTGCAATACTACAAAGTCTGTATTCATGGGTAATATTTATGCAAAAGGAATTTAGATTTTCAAAGAGTACTTCGTTTTTCTTATTTTCTTAAAAATGAGCTATTTGCTCTATAACCCAGGAGGGCATAGCTGAAAATAACTTCAAAATAACCAAATGTATGCTAAGGCTTATATATAAAGTCTGGCCCAATAACAAATAAATGAAGTCACTGACAACCAGGACCTGTGGAAAAAAGGTTGAGTCAAGACTTAAAAAGTTAGGGAGGTAAATATTAAACATTTCTTTGGACAAATGGAAAGCATGCACTCGAAAGGAAATGAATTCTAAAAATTTCACTGTTGCTTCATTCAGGAAGCAGCCAGGCCACTAATTCTATTGCTCACTAAGTTCCCAGATGTGAGTAATTGGTTTTTAATTCACTAGGTTTTTTCCCCTAATGTTCACAATGGATATTTTGTGTTGAGCAGGCTCCATTCATTGATTTCCAGACCCGATATTCCTTTGGCATTAATTGCTTTGGATCTTAACTTATACAATCTTTTCCTCAAGCTTTAAGGAAGGAGAAAAAGTAAGGTAAATATGTACCAGAATTTTCAGCCAGTCGTAACTTTCCACAACACAGATACCGTCTCCACTGCTTTCTGACATTCTCTTTTGCTACACAGTAAAAGATGAATATGAAAAATCCTATGGGGAGGGGGGGGGAAACATAACACAATGAATTCCAAACTAAGACTTGAATGTCATGAGCTAACTCTGCACAAAAGATAAAACCTTTGGCAGCCACAGGCAAAATGAAATTTTGCAGATTGAAAATAAAGCCCGAAGTCCTGGGAAAGTTTGCTATCGAAAGGTACCCTGGGAGGACTCTCTTTGTAAGATTAAAAAAATACTTGTAAAAAGAATATCACTCCATATGTCCAAAATTAAACTCACTGTCTCACCTCTCACATCCTGTCATTGGCCTTCCCTATCTTTGGAATTACGAGCCATCTACCCAGGATGCCAGCTCAGACCTAGGCTCTGCCAACTAAAGAATGTTGCTGGCCATCCAGCTCTACAAGGATTGAGTCATAAGCCACTGCAGTCACTGACATTCAACACACCCTAAAAGGGTTTCAGGATGGAGATCAGGCATGAGGCGCTCTGTGCTCTGGGAAAACTGGTAGAAAAGGCCTTCGGATGGTTAGGTATTTTCAGGAGAAAATTTTATGAACCCAGTTTCTTGCATCTTCCCACACTTAGAAAAGCACTAAAAGCATTAACTAAGATATCTGTGCCTTGTGACAAGCAGTAACCTTCTGCCGAGATGTGTGCTTGACTGTACATACCCCTTCTCCAAACACACATATGCTGATCTCCCCCCTTACCTCTTCGGAGCAGTTCTTCAGAGCTTTCTGAGCAGCTCTCTCCCGGACTCTATTCCCCCAAAGAAAATTGAAACTCACAGCTCTCACATTGTGCTTTTTTTTTTTTTTAATATTTATTTATTTGGCTGTACCAGGGCTTAGTTGTGGCATGTGGGATCTAGTTCCCTGACCAGGGATTGAACCCAGGGCCCCTGCATCAGGAGTGCAGAGTCTTAACTACCGGGCCACCAGCGAAGTCCCTGTGCTTTTTTAATTTCAGTCCACAGCTCCTACCTCCCCGTCCCTCCATAAGCGTAATCGATTTCCAAGTTCTGTCAAATGCCATCTCCTCCTTTGTCTCACACCCCTCCCTCCTTCTCTCCAGTCCACAGCCACATCCCTTCCCTGGGCCTTCCCCTCTTCCTGCGAAGCCTGGGGCACTGCAGCCATAGCCTTGTCTACCTTCCAGCCTCCCTGTGACAGGCTCAAGGAAATTCTCCAGCGGTGTCCTGGCCACAACACTACAGATGGGAAGAGGCCCTCAGGCTCTGCCTCCACCCCCCACTGCATGCAGGCGCAGGGCTCCCCACACAGCCCCCTCGCTACCACTCCCCAAGGCTTTGAACACGAATATTAGCAGAATGAATGGGCGAATTGAGTTCTCCCTCTCCCCAGCCCCCAATCTATCTACTTTAAAACCTTCATGTTAAAATATCAGGTTTGCCTCTAGTAGGGTACACGTGCCCAGCCTGAAGACTGATATCTCGAGTACTGCACACCTTTGTCCACCTGCCACCCTGGGCAGCTACACTTGGTTGCATTAGGGGAGACATCAAAATGGGGGTACCCAAGGCCCAAATCAGAACCTGTATACATCTCTCCTTTTATCAACCCCAAAGCCCTGTGAATTAGGCTTTAGTTCCCTTTTATAAATGAAACAATACATTCTTTCTGTCCACTCATATTCTAATGAGAAGTCATTCTAGGGGAATGAAAAAGAGGCAGGTTCAGTTTCCACGGTAAATATGCGAGGGGAAGTACCTTGCTTTCATGTTTACAATTAGTGTGATTTGGGCATATATTTTTTTCTCTTTAAAATAAGTGTCTCTTACTTTTAGCATGCCATTGTTGGCAAATAAAACTTTTATAAGTTGTCCAACACCTGGATATACCAGTTCAGGAACTGTACATTGTAGGTAAAAATGAACAACTGTATGTACCCAGCAAGCACGTTAACTGGCTTCCTCCGAATGAAATAAGAACCGGTAGCCAAATTAGGCATTTGAATTCAATCTCAGGTTAATGAACTATATTGCCTGAAAGAACTACAGGAGAATGCTCTGGGAGCTAAAAGCCACCCGCAAAAGATGAAAATGAGTGGATAAGAATGCAATTAAAGGCATCAACACAGAGGATTTGGAGTAAAAGGAAACCAAGGGACACGAATGATTGTTATTGTAACGTAAACTTATTAGCCTGCTCCGCTTTTAATGCCAAAGTGCGTCCATGAAAAATTAATCACAGCTGGGACTTCCCTGGTGGCACAGTGGTTAAGAATCTGCCTGCCAATGCAGGCGACATGGGTTCGAGCCCTGGTCTGGCAAGATCCCACATGCCGCAGAGCAACTAAGCCCGTGCGCCACAACTACTGAGCCTGCACTCTAGAGCCCGTGCTCCACAACAAGAGAAGCCACCGCAATGAGAAGCCCGGGCACCACAGCGAAGAGTAGCCCCCGCTCGCCGCAATTAGAGAAAGCCCGTGTGCAGCAACGAAGACACAACGCAACCAAAAAGAAAAAAGAAAAAAAATTAATCACAGCTGACAACTCTTTTATAATCCTGATTAGAAGAATGAGTAATTTGCTTTCCTAAAGAATACAATGAGACCAAAGGAAAAAAAAAAAAGAATACAATGGAAGAGGGCTCCCAAATGACTGCGGCTGGGCTTCATTAACTAAGGAGAAGCTCCGAGGTCAAGGGTCACACACAGAGCCTGCCCTTCCCGCTGCATGTCAGGGCAGAGCAACTGCGTGGGATTAAGCACTGGGCCAGGCTGCTGCCATTGACTTCACATTTATCATTGTCTTCAAATCAAACACAGACCTAGGAGGTCAGAGTGGTGAGACCTCACGGGGACACTTATGGGTATGTGCACTTTTCTGTATGCATGTTCTACTTCAATAAAAAAGTTAAAGGAAAAAAAGGTAAGGAACCAGGTGAAGGAAGAGTGATTGCCTCTCCCAGAAACAGTTCCCTGGTGGGTTCCCCTTGATATGTTTGTTCCCTCCCAGGAGGCAGTGATGGATAAGGAGGAAAAAAGGACCACTTCTTGAATTTAACGAATTTAGCCTTTCTTCCAAGGCTCTCAGAGCACCCTTTCTCAAAGTTAAATCTGTTTTTCAATGATTATATCTTAAGCTACTAAGTAAGCCACTTTGCAGATACTCTTACTTTTAGTAGCAATATTTTTCAGTTCGACTGGGTCATTCAGTGTGTATTTAGTGCTGTAGAGCTTACCTTGTAACGTGTTAAAGATGGCAAAGAGATACATGAAGGTGACATTAACTGGTCCCCAGGCAAAGAAGGCAAAGCCCCAAGTAATTCCTAGTAAAAACGTAAGGCCAGCGACACTCCTGAGATCTTGAATACTGGTTTTTCGCTGGGCTCCCAGTTGCTTCTTCTTTTTAATTCGACAAAGTTGAACCAGGACCACAATGAACATGCTGACGTTCAGCAAAAATATCACACAGAAATATCCCACAACCGTAATATAGAATACAGCATTGCTGTTGATCCAACAACTGGAATTGGGGGGAAAAAACAGGGAAAACATATTATGGGTTTTTTTGCTGAAATATGGTTCAAAATGATAACAATGAATCTGTATTGTTTTACTGAAACATTTTCCTACAATTACAAGAGAAAAAAAAAGATAAAACCTCTGATCTCCACAGCCATTTATAGCTCTAGGGGAAAAACTCCAAGAGGGTTTATTTTAGGACACTTGGTGATTGAAAGTATTTAAAAAATATTCTTTGAAGACATTAAAAGATTTTATCCCCTTTAGATCCTAGTAACTCTATTCCATGAGTCTTTACTAACATAGTGTAGCTGGTATTTTATTTTTATCAGAGGCTTATAAAAGTATTTTTGAAATACTTCCTCCTAATTCATTTTTTTAATACTTACATAGTAGCATGGCTTTTCTAACTAGCTGATCTCATTACATATATAACTGCAAAGCCTGCTGTAAATGTTACTGGATTTTATTAGGATGAGAGCCAGCTGATATGCTGATTAGAGCCTCCATTTTCTTGGAGAATTCTGCTTTCCAGTTCACTTAACATTCCGAGGGGGGCTTTGTACTCACAAGTCATCAGGTGACCCGTTGGGGAATTTCCCATAGGATCCAAGTCCATAGTTATCTGGAGATATAATCAGGACAATGGTCACAACCACAGCTGGTACCCCTGGAAGATGGGAAACATTGGTCACACACAGTTCTAATAACCAAAGGTGGTGAGAAGAAAGAATAGAGATCACGTTTTATTTTCTTCTGAAATAGCAGAGAATGGTGAGCTGTTCACCAAACCCAGTTTCTCTTCCTCCGGGCATGTGGCTGGCCATCTCCCAGCCTCTCTTACAGCTAGGTGTATGTGGCTACTTGACTAAGTCTTGGCCAATGGAACATGGACAGAAGTGATTTGCTCCACCTCTTGGCCTAGCCCATAAAAACCTCCAGTGAGATTCTCTACTCTTTTCTCCCAAATTCAGAGCGAACTTGGAAGCCCTGTCTTGAGGCAGAGTCTCCAGCAGCTTGGCTCCTGAAAAATCACAAGACCAGAGACCCCTCCACTTCTGCTAACTGGACTGCACATGAGTAAGAAATTACCTGCTCCTGACATTTCAGGGTTTGTCTGCTATGGTAGCTAGTGTTAGCCTTAACTTACACCCATCTGGAATGTAATTTTAAGGGTCAGGTGGCAGGCAAAGTGAAGGACTCCAAAATATACACCAAAGAATCAACCTGTTAGGGTTACCAGCAACTTCTGGAAAATCTTTCATTATGAACCCCAAAGTCCTCAACTGATTATCTGGAACCCGTTGATGGACTGAGATGCCTGACCTGATTGATTTGGGGGTGTTGATTGCCACTACACTGGCTCTCTCACTGGCTCTCCCAGGGCGCTTGGGCTAAGAGGAAGCATAATGAAAAGGCTCCTCCCCACTTAAAGTGACCTTGGGCTGGGAAGGAGTCCGTCTCACCCCTCTACCCCATCACTCCCCACCCCACGCTGACACTTCACACTCTGTGCACACAGACCAGCCTGGCATACAATCTCAAGGCTCTGGTAAATAAAAAACAATTCCTTCTCACAGCCAGGTTGGGCTACCTGGTACCATCTAACATAATATTTCATTTAATTCTTTTGTATTTGTACCTTACGGAGACCCTGACATATGGTGACTTCCTAAGCGAGACACCTTCCTAAAAAGAAAATCCTGGGGGTGTGGAGCTTTCCCTTGACAAGGGAATCTGACCATTCAGGATTGTACAAAGAAGACGGAATCCGTGCCCAAGATCAGAGGCAGGGATTTCTTTTTCTGGGAATAAGTGACTTTCTAGAAAGGTGTTGTTCTTCACAAAGATATAACAAGCAGGATGACAAGGGAGGAAAAGGGTCTGCAATCCTATTGCATAGGGAATATCTGAAGGAATATTTATTTAATATACATATATTTTTAAATATCTTTTGATGTAGACCACTTTTAAAGTCTTTATTGAATTTGTCACAATATCACTTCTGTTTTTTGTTTTTTTTGGCCCGAGGCATGTGGCATCTTAGCTCCCCAACCAGGGATTGAACCTGCACCCCCTGCATTGGAAGGCGAAGTCATAGCCACTGGACCGCCAGGGAAGTCCCTGAAGGAGTATTTAGCCTGAAGAAGAGGAGGGAGTCTGGGAGGGATGGCGGCTATAATACAGTGGAAGGGATATGCATAAGAAATTAGAGGGCTTCCCTGGTGGCGCAGTGGTTGGGAGTCCACCTGCCGATACGGGGGACGCGGGTTCATGCTCCGGTCCGGGAGGATCCCACATGCCGCGGAGCGGCTGTGCCCGTGAGCCATGGCCGCTGAGCCTGCATGTCCGGAGCCTATGCTCCGCAACGGGAGAGGCCACAGCAGTGAGAGGCCTGCGTACCGCAAAAAAAAAAAAAAAAAGGAAATTAGAAAGCCAGCCTCGGCTGTTCTCGAGCTGTGGAAATTAGGGTAAATTACGTCATCACTTTGAGCCAGGTTCTTCACCTGGTATTAGCAATAGCTGCCTTGCTAACTTCACTGACTTGTCTCTTATGGGGTTACTTGTGTGAAAATACATTGAGAAATAGAGCATTATACATATATATTACATGTAGATTATCTAAAGGACTCTGGCAGAACAGGTATCAGCTTCTTATTTTTTTTCCTGAGAGAGCAAAACCAAGACCGCTGGGTAAGTGCCACCAGAGAGCCAAGTGAACTTAATGGAAAAACAGACCTGCAGAGCTTTAGAAGATGGGCATTGGCTGCCTTGTAAGGTATTAAAAACGAGACAATAGGCCCAAAATGGATTCGCTTATGCTAGCCACAGGTCACCAAACTGAGACTTAACTCCATTACAGAGTTAAGTCTTCGGCTCTCCCAGAAATGGAATCTTAAACCAGTCAATCCGAAATCACCTTATCAGCACTAGGTAGGTAACCTGCCTGATAGACCCCTGCCACCCCTGAAGGAAAGTAACCTTGCAATAACCAACCCGCTTTATTGCCCAGAATGACTTCCTTATTCCTGCTTCCTTCTGCCTATAAAAAGTCTTTCACTTGGTACAGCTCCTCAGAGCTCCTTTCTATCTGCTAGACGGGATGCTGCCTGATTCATGAATTGTGAATAAAGCCAGTAAGAGCTTTCAAATGTACTCAGCTGAATTTTGTTTTTTAATGAAGGTAATGAGCTCCCCTACAATAGAAAAATTCAAGCAGAGGTTAAATTATCTTTAGTCAAGGGTAAGTCAAGTCCAGGAGGCTCCTACATTTGGTGGGAAGTTGAATGAATAAACCTTCAAGATCTTGGGGGCGTCTAAGACTTTGTGATCCACCACTGACAGGTGGCATGATCTGAAATACCGGGCCAGTGTGGTGATGAAGTTACGTTAGGTTTTATCTGTACGTTCTCTCGCTCTGCCCTGCTGAGCACACCGTCGTGCACATGTGTGAATCTGGGAGGTACAGAGCAGAGTGAGGCTGGCTGGGAGCTTGGGGACTGACAGTCTGGCCTCATTATCACCAAGCTAATATTTTCAATTGATTGAGCACCTTCTGTGTGCCAGCCCCAGTTCTAGTTACTGGAGATACAAAGAGGATTCATAGCCCTAACCTCAGAGTGTTGTGGTCATAACCAATCCAGGGTAAATATACAGGTGTTCTAGAAAGAGACTTGACGAGGTTGCTCTCTGGGCAGTGAAACATGAAAAGGAGAATAAAGCTGTTTTAGAAACCTGCCAAGTATGACCTGCTTCATCAATGTCTCTATCTGATTAAAAATCAAAACACTGGAGAAAAAGCAGAGAAAACCCAGGCACTGTGTGAGCAAAAATTATACATACCCCAACCAACAATGCAGAATTTAAGGATGTATTTTCGGATGTAAGTATTAAACACTTTGACAAGGGCCAGGTACATATGGAATGCTTCCAGGCCCATCCAAGTGAACGAGACCAAGAGAAAATAATGCAGAAATATAGCCACTGAGATGCAGAGGCCTCTTATGTCATACAAAGCAATCCACGAGTCCAAGAGGAACACCAGGTTCAGCAGCAGCAGAGCTGCACACAGCTGGATGAGGATTTTGGAAGGGTAATCCCTCCGGATCTTTCTAAGAGGAAAGGACAAAAAAAGAATTAGCATCACAATCTGCCAAGGTTTATGTGAACATATCTGTGTTCTAAGCAATTTATTTTTATTTTTTGGTAAATGTCTATATGTATAAATTTCCTCTCTGAGCGTGGGTGTGTATGTGTGTGTGGGGGGAGGCATTAAAGCCAACAATAACAACAAAGGGAAAATCGAAACCGAATCATCTGTGATAACCATATGGAAAATTCATGTTTATATTTCTGTGGAACCTTTTAATACATGCCGACTATTGACCCATCCTTTCAAATAGTTTGTTGTGGAATCTTCTGAGCACCCACCTCCACTTCTCCCAAACTACTTCTAGAAGCATTGTGCTGCTTCTCATACAATAGGCTCCTCTATTCAGATCTTCAAAAAGCCAGATTCTCCTCTTATCTTATGTTAGTAGTTAAAATGAGATCATGGAAAGAAGAGTTCAAACTACAGCTAAATGAAACAGCCATAGGAAAATACAGCTAACTGATGACATGTACATGTTTATGCGTGTGAAATTAGATCTGGTGAGATCATTCTGAGTAATGGTTGGCCTTATAGTAATTTAGTCTCATTAATCATATTTCCAAAGGTCCACTAGAAGATCTGTAGTCACAGCTGGACCCTAAGTTTGGCACTAAAAGTAAATTTGCGCATTTCCTGATCAGTGTCCAAAATCTAAATCCCAGAACTTACATATTATTTCATTTAGTTAATGCAATAAAAGTGCCTATTTTCTTTTCTGACAGAATTTATTGGAATCCCCCCCAGAAGTGACCAAAGGGACCCTTCTGATAAGCCAAGAAGGAGATGCTGTCATTTGGAATGTCATTCTTGCTTTGACCTACAAAGCCACACTCACTGAGTATCTGTATTTTTCAGTGACACTTGATACCCTTTATTCTTCTTCATCCCCACACCCGTTAATGCATTTAATCTTTTGTGTTTGCTCAGTATTATTTAGAAACTTAACATATTAAACACAGCTCTTGTGCTGTACATGGAGCTATGGTCTATTTCACATTGTAAGCTCTTGGGTTTCGGGGTCTGCATCCATTTTTCATTTCTCACTTAATGTCAGCTAGGTACCAGGCATCATTTTAGGGTACAAGGATGATTAAGACACAACCCCTGCCTTCAGTGAGTGCACAAACTAGTGGAAGGAAGGAAATATATAAACCAAAAAGTCCCATGAAGTTTTACATATAGGTGGCCCCACTAGATGGGTGGACAGGATAAGCTAGGCTAAGGAGCATGCTTAATTAATTAATATACTTTGGCAATTGAGGTGCTATGTCATATAATCCAAGTTTCCAGTTGTGGATACTCACTCAAAGGCTATGTAGGTTACAAGAGTAACTGACAAAAAAATTGATGAAAGCCCACAACCAATATAGGTGATAAATGTCAGGGCCATTATCTGAGCCGGTGGCAAGGATGTTCGAGACAAGTCCTGGAAAATAAAATATTGCTTTCAAGACCAAATATTTTAAAATAAATAACAGTCATAATTTACATTTATTGGGTATTCAGGTACCTGTCCATAGTTCGTTCAACAAACCTACAAGATAGGCACAATTATTATCATCATGTAAAGATAATAAAACTGAGGCCCAGAGAGGTTAAGTAATTTGCCCAGGGTCACACAGCTACAAAGTAGAGGAGCCAGGATCCAAATTCAGGTCTGGCCGACTCCAAAGCCCACGTACTTGATCACTGCATTATGGTGCACTGGAAAAGCACCAGGCTAGAAGCCAAAAGACTTGAATTTGGCTTCTGGCTCTTATATTTCTTAGTTCTATGACTGTAGACAATTACCTAACAAGTGAGTCTTAATTCTGACTTCATTAATATGAAAATAACAACTCCCTATTCTACCCATCTTGCTGGATTGTTGGGCAGATTAAATAAAATAATTTATGTCAAATGTTTTATAAAATTTTAAAGTGCATTAAAACTATTTTTATTACCCATTTTAATCTGAATTCCCTAGTCCTCTTATAGCTATCTTAAAAAGAAAAACTTAAATGTAAAAATAGAATGCGAAAAAATACTTCTAAGTTCAAGTATTTTCCTTCAAGTACATTTGCTTATTAGAAGAGTCATTTCATTGGTCTATAACTTTGCCACAATATGATGAAACCTGCTGATCTATCAAAGTTATCCATCAGATTAGACATCATGGTATGATCCTCAGCTAACCCTCAGACCCAAATCTAAGGCCAGGTAGAGTGGGGATATTACCAGTAGGACGCCGAAGCTTGTAAGGTGGCTGCAGGTACAGGTAGTTTCATTTAGCCTCCTGTCTTTGACAGAGCAGCCATCAGATGACCAGCCTCCTCTGCCACCTGTTGGCATTGGAAAGAGTGTCCGCCCCGTCAGCAAAGCCACTGCGCCAACCACTGCTCCTCCCTCCTTGCTCCCCCTCCCCTTCCCACTCAAGACTGAAAAAGTTATGTCTGGAACCTACCGTTTCTGCCCAAGTCCCAAAATACACATCTCACTGTTAAGTCATCCTGTAACAGAAAGATAAACTACAAATAATTAATTTACAGAACTGAAAAAACTGGAAAGCGATTAGAAAAAAAACGATATTTTAAAATTTCAGAATCTCACTCCTGATTTTAGGAGAGTTCTTATTTTACACTGGTCTCTAGAAGCACTTAAACTCAGCAATCGTGCACAGGAATCACCTTGAGGCCTTGCTAAAAGGCACATTCTGATTCAGTGGGTCTGGGGTGGGGCCTGAGAGTCTGCATTTCTAGCAAGTTCCCAGGTGATGCTGATGCTGCAGGTCTGCAAACCACACTTTGAGCAGCGAGGTCATAGATGATGCTCAATGTGAACTGAACTAAGATGCTTTCTCTTTGGAGGTGAGACTCAGACCTGTAGCCGCAGATATAAAGCACTGAAAACTGGCAAGAAGAGCTTGCTTTTTACACTGCTCCTTCTTGGAAATTAGGAAGGCAGTTATTAGGCATGTTAAAACCCAACGGAGTGACTATGTGATTCTAGTCTTACACACTGCCCTAACTGGGTCTAAGGATCTGCTGAATCTACTTTTTTCAGGCAAAGTCTTACAGCCATAGTTTGCATGAGGTGTTTCTGGTCAATGAACAGACCAGACGGGCCCCGCCCACCTGGCTCC
Organism: Monodon monoceros; assembly: GCF_005190385.1. Classification (NCBI taxonomy): domain Eukaryota; kingdom Metazoa; phylum Chordata; class Mammalia; order Artiodactyla; family Monodontidae; genus Monodon; species Monodon monoceros. The sequence continues at coordinate 16,339,286 of NW_021703779.1, forward strand.
GGTGGATGTGCTTTAATGTAACCGTCACGTTTCTTGTCAAATTCTTGACTGTCAGGTTCGCCACGCTCGAGGAAATGACATAGCTGATCAGAGAGAGGTTCTCCAAGGCAGGGTCCTAGCACACCAAAGAATCAATAAGATGGCAAGGGAAAATTAAATGTTATCAGAGAATTTTAGAGCTAGACGGGACCCTAAGGACTATTCAGTCCACACTGTTTATTTTACTACCTAGGTCAGGAATTCAGGGGCAGGGAGTAAAGTGACTTTCCCAAGGACCATAATGAGAGGCAGAGCTTATTCCACTATACAATGCTCTAAATGCTGAGTTAAATTTCACAGATTGACACAACGAGACCCTCATGAATCTTAAAGGGAACATAACATTAAGCCATTTAAGCTGTGTGTTCCTGAGCAAGTTACTTAACCTCTCTGTGCCTCCATAGCCTCATCTGTAAAACTGGGATAATAATTCAATAGTTCCTCCCTCATGATGTTGAGAGGATTAGAGTTAACATTTCTAAGTGCTTATGATACTGCACGGCAGGTGATAAATGCTATGTGAGTGTCAGTTATTGTTATTTATCCTCAGCAGCATCATTAGGTCCTGTTTAAAAATAAACTACAGCTTTTCAGCAATTCATGTGACTTATAGCAGGCTTAAGAATATGTGAGGATTAAAAGAAATAAAACTCCCTCAGTCCCCCCCAAAACCGAAACCAAAAGCAATTAGAGGCAACTTTACCTGAAACAGGGCAGGTGTTTCAAAAAAGTTGAACTGCACCCTGGAAGCCAGCTCCACATCATTAGCTGGTAAATTACTCATCAGCGAAGAAGGCAGAGTAATAACACCAATACTATTCTCAGGAGCCTGAGTTTCCAGAGAAACCTGAAAATCAAGTGAAAGATCATAAAGACCTCTGGGGCTAGCATCATGAAGAGATGGAAAACACAACACCTAATTAAGATGGAGGATCCTGTAAGGGCATTTATTTGTGGTGTCTCTATGTACAATTGGTTCTTCTTTTTTCTCTGACTGCTATGAAATTAGAGGATGTGTAATAGGGAGATGAGGCCTCGGAGCAGGAAAGGAAACATTTTACGGATAAAGGATATACAGAAACAGTCAGAAAGTGCAGGATACTATATGTCAATTGTATCTCAATAAAGCTAGGGTGGGAGGGGAGAAAGTTCAGGATAACTGCAGAGCCCAAGGAGACCACAGCAGCAGACACACCAACTTGGTGACCTGTTAGGGCAAAGTCATCATAGAACCACATGCACTAAACTTGTAAAGGGAAGACTAGACAAATTAAGTTTAAAGGCGAGACTTGGTTTTACTTGCATGTTTCCAGTCCCCAATCCCTCTAAAAGAAAACACTAGAAGCAGGATTGATATACAGCACCACTATATATACAGCACCACTACACCAGTGTAGTCGTAACACTTGTTAAAATATTGAAATGGGGACTTCCCTGGTGGCGCAGTGGTTAAGAATCCGCCTGCCAATGCAAGGGACATGGGTTCGAGCCCTGGTCCAGGAAGATCCCACATGTGACGGAGCAACTAAGCCCATGCGCCACAACTACTGAGCCTGCGCTCTACAGCCCTCAAGCCACAACTACTGAGCCCACGTGCCACAACTACTGAAGCCCGTGCTCCACAACAAAAGAAGTCACCGCAATGAGAAGCCCGCGCGCTGCAACGAAGAGTAGCCCCCACTTGCCGCAACTAGAGAAAGCCCGCGCGCAGCAACGAAGACCCAATGCAGCCAAAAATAAATAAATAAATTTATATATTAAAAAAAATACTGAAATGGGTCGAAAAGTAGCTGGTACCAAACGTAAAATAGATAGCTAGTGGGGAAGCAGCCACATAGCACAGGGAGATCAGTTTGGTGCTTTGTGACCATCTAGAGGGGTGGGATAGGGAGGGTGGGAGGGAGACGCAAGAGGGAGGGGATATGGGGATATATGTATACACACAGCTGATTCACTTTGTTATACAGCAGAAACTAACACACCACTGTAAAGCAATTATACTCCAATAAAGATGTTAAAAGAAAAAAAAAAGGAAAAGCGAAGTCGCCGGTGTCCCTGCTCTCTCCCAACTGCCTAGAACCCGCTGGACACCTCCCCGACTTGACTGCCCCCCCGCAAACTTCCACAAGCCAGCTGCTAAAGGGTTAACACTGGGCACAACGAGGACCTCTGAGATCCTGCTCCAGCCAAGACCAATGTCCTTTTCTTGATTCTGTGGCGCCCCATTGTTCTAGATGTTAAATATTTTGAATATCACCCCTGAGTATAGCAGTAATTGCCTCAATCATGAAGTACACAAGGACTATAATCATATACAAAAAAAGGTCTTTTCCACAATAAATTAGGATGTACCTGAAGATTTGCAGGGTCTTGGGCAGCAAAAGTAGTTGTGTCAAAATTACTGGCATTCACTCTGATCACAGTCAGAGCCAAAGAAGGGGAGGTCAGACTTATGGTCTTGGTTGAAAAATTCAGCTGTAAGCCAATGTCATCCACTACTTTTAGCAATCTGTAAAGAGAAGTAGCCGTTCAAATTCAGCACTCCCACTTTGTTTTCCCCAGTCTAAGCAGAATATTGAGTAGAAACTTAGCAAGTCATCATGAACCTCGTACGTGAGAGAAAAATACTTGGCTTTAATTAATCATATAGAAGCATCATCATCATTAGAGGGTCCCCTCTCATGACCACATCAGTTTGCTAAGTCATACCTTTGGGCCAAAGGGGCCAGCAAGGTGGGCGGGGAATGAAGGAGTCTGCTGACTTGGTTTATCATTTGTCCTGCGAGGTTAGGCTCCAAGCTGCCTAAGGAAAGAACCTTCTCCATCCGGGACACTTGGTTCTCAAGCTCAGAAACACTGACGCTGCTGGTGTGAACAATTTCTATAACAGAGAGCCAAATCACTTTCTGAACACATAATGGAAAAATCACTAATGAAGGAACACACATAGACTCTGTGACCTAGCAAACCCACTCCTAGGTATTTGCCCCAAGGAGATGAAAACCTGTCTTAAGAAGACATGTTCGTAAATGTTGATAGTAGCCTCTTTCATAATAGTCCCAAACTAGAAACAACCCAAATGTCCATCAACTGGAGAATGAGGAAACAAACTGTGGTCCATCCATACAGTGGACTATTACTCAGTAATAAAAAGGAATGAACTGCTGATAAATGCAACAACATGGACAGGTCTCCAACAGTCCAATGTATTATGTTACATGAAAGAAGCCAGACTCAAAAGGCTACATGCTGTATGATTCTCTTCATGTGACATTCCAGAAAAACTGAAAGCATAGGGAAACAAAACATATCAGTGGTGCCCAGAGGCTTGGGGTAGTGGGTAGGAGTTGACTACAAAGGGACACGAGGGAACTTTGGGGATAGTGGAAACGTTATATATCATGATGGTGGTTACGTGACTGTGGGCATTTATCCAACCTCGTAGAAATATAAAAATTTCATTCATCTATAGAACTGGATGAATTTTATTATAGGTAAATTATACTTCAAGAAACCTAACTAAAAAAAAAATGTAAAAGCACATTAGTGTATTTAGTGTATATCTGTATAAGCATAAATATACATGTATTTAATTTACAGCATGAATACAGAACTTTATGTGGGTAACTAAAAGCTCTTTTTGTGGAAAGGAGAATAGTATGAAATCAACAGCTGGACTACCAGCTGTAAGCCTGATTTTTTAGTAGTGTTTTTAATTGGGATACAATGATATAAACCTGTCTAACAACAAAGAAGTCTCTCTTTTAATTTTATTGAAGTAGAGTTGATTTACAATGTTGTGTTAATTTCTGCTGTACAGTGAAGGGACTCACTTATACATATATATATTCTTTTTCATATTCTTTTCCATTATGGTCACAGGATATTGAATATAGTTCCCTGTACTATATACAGTATGACGTTGTTTATCCATTCTATATATACTAGTTTGCATCTGCTAATCCCAAACTCCCAATCCTTCCCTCCCATACCCCTCTCCCCCTTGGCAACCACAAGTCTGTTCTCTATGTCTTGTGAGTCTGTTTCTGTTTTGTAGATAAGTTCATTTGTGTCATATTTTAGATTCCACATATAAATGATATCATATGGCATTTGTCTTTCTCTTTCTGACTTACTTCGCTTAGTATGATAATCTCTAGGTCCATCCACGTCGCTGCAAATGGCATTACTTCATTCTTTTTTTTTAATTTTTATTTATTTTTTGGCTACATTGGGTCTTTGTTGCTGTGTGTGGGCTTTCTCTAGTTGTGGTGTGTGGGCTCAGTAGTTGTGGCACGCGGGCCCTAGAGGGCGTGGGCTTCAGTAGTTGCGGCGTGTGGGCTCTAGGGCACGCGGGCTTCAGTAGTTGTGGCACACGGGCTCAGTAGTTGCAGCACGCAGGCTCTAGAGCGCTGGCTCAGTAGTTGTGGCACATGGGCTTAGTTGCTTGGCGGCATATGGGATCTTCCCAGTCCAGGGATTGAACCTGTGTCCCCTGCATTGGCAGGAGGATTCTTAACCACTGCACCACCATGGAAGTCCTATTTCATTCTTTTTAATAGCTGAGTAATATTTCATTGTATATATATGTATAAAACACATACATATAAAAAACATATCTTTGGGCTTCCCTGGTGGAGCAGTGGTTGAGAGTCCACCTGCCGATGCAGGGGACACGGGTTCGTGCCCCGGTCTGGGAGGATCCCACATGCCGCGGAGCGGCTGGGCCTGTGGGCCATGGCCGCTGAGCCTGCGCATCCGGGGCCTGTGCTCCGCGGCGGGAGAGGCCACAACTGTGAGAGGCCCGCGTACCGCCAAAAATATATATATATCTTCTTTATCCATTCATCTGTCGATGGACATTTAGGTTGTTAACATGTCTTGGCTACTGTAAACAGTGCTATGAACACAGGGGGTGCATGTATCTTTTCAAATTTTAGTTTTGTCTTTGTATATGCCCAGGAGTGGGACTGCTGGATCATGTGGCAACTCTATTTTTAGTTTTCTGAGGAACCTCCATACTGTTCTCAATAGTGGCTGCACCAATTACATCCCCACCAACAGTGTAGGAGGGTTCCCTTTTCTCCACGCCCTCTCCAGCATTTATTATTTGCAGACTTTTTAATGATGGCCATTCTGACCGGTGTGAGGGGATACCTCACTACAGTTTTGATTTGCATTTCCCTAATAATTAGCGATGATGAGCATCTTTTCATGTGCCTATTGGCCACCTGTATGTCTTCTAACAAAGAAGTCTCTTAATTTCACCACCTAACATCCTATTTCTTATTTTGCATATTCCCTTCTAATCTTTATCCACCTGTTATAACTTACTATTACAAACATGGTGTGCAAACTATTTACTGTCGCGTTATTTTCACTTCACTCAAGACTTGAAAAATGCCCCAAGTTTCTGTCTAGCTGTTCTTATGCACAGCTGCGTAATAGACGTTTTGTTGAGGTGGCGTATCATATTTCATCATTCCTCTCTTGTGGAATTCAAAAATATCTCCAGTCATTTGGCTCCAAATCTCCTGGGGATGCTTGCCCGGGGTAGAGGAGGCAGGACCACAACTCGAGCTCCAATCTCATGTCGCCAAGAAGTTGGCTTTGCCTCCCACCCTCCAAATTCTAGAGGAAGGCCTGCTTCTTACCCACTGGCTTGAAACTCCAGAGAGTAACCAGAATTCTCTCTGCTTCCTTCCCTCTTCCCTTTATCTTTTTAACCCTAAGCCTACTTTGTGTCCGGGGAGCCCCGTGCAGTTTCCATGGCATTCTCATGTCCGCCACGGTTCCAAACCTATGAGGATAGTGAGACTATTTCCATCTTGAGGTAGAGCAGGCTAAGTTAGGGGGGGCTAAATGGCTTATTCTGGATCCCACCGCCTGTGAGGGCCTGGGCAGACCCACCCCTAGGTCTTCTGAATTCTCTTCTCCTCCTCACGGCTACTGTGGCTCAGCCCCAGCTCTGGCACTCTGTGACTGACTGGTTTTCAGGAACATCAATGTTTTCTTTTGTCTTCTGTCTAAATGGAGTTACTGTGTTTAATAGTTCAAAATCTTTCTCTTCAGAATGTTGAAAACACTGACCCAACAACCTTTTGTAGGAGAAAGAAACCTATAAAATAACTCATCTTGACAAAATGAGATCTGTGTTTGCCTCAGAGCTATTTCTCTTGGCCAAACAATCAAACTCAGCCATATCTATGTTCTAAGAATGCCCAAAGGAAAGCTCTCAAAATCAAGTAGGCATCACAAAAGCAAAGGCTTAACGTGGTTTCATTACAGGTATTTTGATTTGGCAGGCTGGCAGCTGGGTTTCACGTGACCAGAATTACAACAAACGTGGGAGCAGCGTTGCTCCCTGTACTTACCTGTCTTGTCAGGAGGTGTGCTGGTCGTGTTGACATTCACAGGGGCAGACGTGGTGGGAGAGGGAGGTAAGGATTTCACAGGTGGCAAGGTGTGGGAAAGATGAATTGGAGGCACAGGGGAAGAGATAGTTCCAGACTGGGGGAGCATATCAATGGCAGGGCTGGAAGCTATGGGAGCTGAAGGCTGGGGAGAAGAAAGGGGAATCACCCCTGTTGGAGAGTGAGGGCTCTGGATTACAGATGGATGAGCTAGAGGCTCAGTAAAAGAGAAGGCACTGGAGGTCTGGGACACAATGGTGGCCTGAGGAGCAACCGGGATGGAATTGCTGGAAGAAGAAAATGGTGTACCATGTGGATGACCAGCAAGACACACAACGGGATCCTGCACGTCACTAAGGGAAAGAGTCAGAGAGATGCACGTGAGACACGAATGAGCTACAGAGGCTAATCTCTTCTTCTGGCAACCATCTGACACCACCACTGTGACATGGCTCCACCAGGGACCTGCCACTGCACATCCTCTGTGGACCTGCTACTGGCCTCCTGCCCCTGCCCACTGCCACCACCTTCTCCCTGGGAGGGGAATTAGCCAGGAGGGATGTTCTTTCATGAATTCCCAGTTCTGCTTCACTTGTTCACTGCTGCTCCCTGACTCTATCAGTCAGTTGAGGAGATCTTGTAACATTTCCAGGTGCTTCTTGCGGAGGGGAGCTATTAAACTCCCTGCGACCCAACTGGTAGTTTCCATATACTAGGAATCTGTCTTTTTTGGTGTTTTTTTTGATTTTACAAAATTTACTCTCAAAACAAATGGAATCACATGCCCAAACTGTTCCCAACATACTTAAAATTTTTCTAAAAACTGAATCAAATGCCAAAATACCATTTTCCTTTAATATTCAAATCCACACTGACAAAACTGGCTCATCATTTTTGGAACAACTGATTTGACTTAGAAGCTAAAGCACACCCATTTCAAAACTATGTCTGTCCATAATAGATCCACTAACTCTTGTGTCAACTCAGTATTAACAATGGCTTCAAAGTGGTATGGCGTAAACTGAAAAGCAGTTCTAAATTTACCAGTAACAACAAAATGTTCTTCAAATTTTTCTTACAGTTTTTGCAACCAAAGTACGTAATTCTGTCAATTACAATTACAGTCTTCTGCATATTGATTGATAGAAGAAAAAAATATGTAGAAATCACTATTATTAATTTGTAGAATGGAATTTTTAATTCCAGCAAATTCTTGTACTGGTCTTGGTGGGTCACAAATAAGCTTTTCCTTTCCAAGAAACTTCAAATTTAGGTCGTTCACATGCACACTGGTGATACTGCCATTTTTTTTTCTTCAACGTATTGAATTTTGTTTCAAGAAAATCTTGAATTGGAGTTAACAATACATAAATTTTTGTGAAACTGATGAGCATAGGAATCTGCCTGGATCAATTTTATACTGCTATAGCCTGCCATGGTCCTAACTAGCACGTAGTATGTGAACAAGAAATGCTTGCTGAATGAAAACATGGATCAAGCTGGGGCCAAAGTGGTGGTCCCCAGCTTGTACATCAGCTACACCCTCAATGTTTCTGTAGCCCAGTGGTTCTCAACCTTGGCTGTGCCTGAGAATTACGTAGAGGACTTTTTAAAAAAACAGAGAGATTTCTGTGGCCTTCTCCTAAGTATCTGATTCAGTTGGTCCTGGAGTGGGGGTGAGGTTCGCAGGCCCATATATTTTCATGACATGGAAGACTGAGAAGAACTCATCTACCTTCTGGCACAAAATCCACCAGTCTTCAGGGGAAAAGGCAACAAATTATCACCCAGGGAAGACTCTGGTGGATCCAGTCTTAGATGGTGACTTAGAACAGCAGTGAGAATGTATTCTTGGAGCTTCTCTTGGGTTAGAGGAGGGAGGAATATCAGGTTGAGAGACCTAAGGAAAGTCATACCCATAAAAAGAAATGCTGGCTCAACCCAGTCTGGGCCAGGCACCCAGCTAGAAGCCTCTCCCCACGGCCTGATGTTCGGGAAGCAGTATGGACAAAGGGGTGCCAGATAGAAAGACGATGAGTCGCAAAGCCTTGGCTGGGGCTCCAGCTCTCACTACTCCTCTGGGCAATCCACCCAACTTCTCTGAGCCTCCATTCCCTAAATTGTATAATGCGGCAACCCATCTGGCCAAGCTGTGGCAAAGGTGCTTTGAGAAGTGTAAATTAAATTTCCTTCATATTATCTGGGGGCTGCAGCAGCCGGACCCCTTAGCATGGGGCTCCCATTCGCTGGGCTCAACCATGAAGAGGTTGCCCTGTATTGCTCTCATCACTTCTGCTAATCAGAGCCCTTAACCCACCGGGTGAGGTACGTGGTGAGCAGCAGAGCAGTGGCGGGCAACGCCACCTATACGTTAGAAACCTTGGAGCACTTCAGCACCAGTGCCGGGGCTCCCAACCCAAACCAAATGAGCGAGAATCTCTGGGGTGGGTGCAGGCATCCATATTCATTTTAATGTGCTTCTTTGCTGAGGCATAGCCTAATACAGTAAACTGTACTAATCTTACATTTAGAGCTTGAAGAATTATAAAAATTGTAATTGTAGTATGTATACACCTCTATCACCACCACCCGGATCAAAATATAGAGTATTTCCAGCACCCAGAAGGGGACCTTGACACATCAGTTCTAAAACAGCCCCATGTGTTTCTAATTGGTTCTTAAGAACAAATGCATTGGAAAGACACTGGGCCATCATCTAATTCTAGCCTAATTTTTAAAAAATCCAGAAACCTAGGCTGCACCCCAGACCAATGACATCCCTAGCTCTGCGGGTGGGAGGCAGGCATCAGCGCATGTATGTATGTATGCATGCATGTATGCATGCATGTATGTATGCATGTATGTGTGTATGCATGTATGTACATGCTGTGCCGCGTGGCTTGTGGGATCTTAGTTCCCTGACCAGGGATTGAACCCAGGCCCCAGCAATGAAAGTGCCAAGTCCTAACCACTGGACCACCAGGGAATTCCCAGCATTGGTATTTTTAAAACTCCCCAGATGATTCCAACATACAGCCAGGGCTGAGAACCACTGTTCTACAGTCTAGAACTCCACTACTCAAAGTGGGGTCCATGAACCAGCTTCACCTGGTTCCCCCAATGTTAATAACTAACATTTGGAGCTTAACCCAAATAGCTACCAAAATTTAGCATACGACAAAGGTGGCATCTCAGGTAACTGAGGAAAAGGTGGACTTTTTTTTTTTGCTGTACGCGGGCCTCTCACTGTCGCGGCCTCTCCCGCTGCAGAGCACAGGCTCCGGACGCGCAGGCTCAGCCGCTCTGCGGCATGTGGGATCCTCCCGGACCAGGGCACGAACCCGTGTCCCCTGCATCGGCAGGCAGACTCCCAACCACTGCGCCACCAGGGAAGCCCCAAAAGGTGGACTTTTTAATAAATGGTGCTGGGACCACTAGATAGACATTGGAAGAAGATTAAATTAGACCCATACCTCCCACTACATAAGAATAAATTCCAAGTGGATCTAATGTAAAAACAAACAAACAAAAAAAGAAACCATACAAGTACTATAAAAACACAAGGGTAAATTCCTCTATAGCCAGGCGTAGGGAAAGGCTTTCTAATAATGCCTCCAAATCCACAAGCAATAAAATAAAAGATTGGTAAATTTAACTACATAAAAAAATTTTTTAATTTGCAAGACAAAAACATCACAAAGTCAAAAGATAACTGACAAATTGGAGAGAAAATATTTGCAACATATACCACAGACAAAGGGCTAATATCCACAATATAGAAATATATAAATTACTCTTAAAAACTGATTAAATATCTAGCGGGAAAAAGATATGAACACACAATTCACAAAAATACAAAAAATGGCCCCACATATATGAAAAGAAAATGTTCAAACAGTTTTAATACGAGAAGTACAAATAACACTAAGACACCATTCCTCATCTACCACACTGGAAAAATTTTTCAGTATGAGGACACATTCAGTTGGTGAGGCTGTGGGAAGTCAGAATATTGTCAATGCTCCCCAGGTGATTCTAATGTGCAACCAAGATTGCAAACCATTGGTTTAAAGTGAAGGAAACTTCGTACAAAAGAAAAGTGTGCTTTTTCCCTAAACTTGAAAGCCCTTCTTCACCGTCAAAATTTCAAATTCCTTAGCCAGCATGGTGATTAAGTATTATTATTATTAGGAAAAGGGTCAGCATATTTGCTACATACCACTGCAGTTTTTCTAACTCTTCCGGGGAGGAAGGGCAGGGGATCCTGACAGAACAGCAGCACTGTTCTGCAGGAAACAAAAAGAAAAGAAAGAAGAAAATGCATTGGTCAAGAATAAGGCAAGGTAGAAGCTCAGCTCCGTCAAGTATAACAGTTCTTACACTGATGGGATTTTGAAGAGCATTAGTCTAAAACAGGTGATAAAATAAATTGGATTCCATTATACTGACAATTATATATAAATAGTAGGTGCTCAAAAATATCTATTGAGTGAATAATTTGGGGTTATATGCACACAGTATCAATCGCTCTTCAGCAACTCCTAAGAGAAATTCAGGAGTAAATATATCCCAGCAGCAATCGATCGAGCACTCCAAATAGAATTCTCCCTCTCAGTAGGGTTTGTTTTATCATGATTTCCAATACAGCATACTGAAACTTTACTGAGAAAGCAGGAAAAATCACCTTTTAGAGCTCCTTAAAAACTGCCCAAGGACAAAAGAGTCAAAACAGAAAGCTGTGACATATGTAAATTTATTCATTGTATTTTCAATTTTGAAAAGAACACATCAAAGTCATGTGAAAATGAACACAGCAATAAAGATAGAGACAACTTACCCATCGGTCGAATCTTTACTGTTTGCAAAGCAACCATCACAGCACATATGTTCATTGTCTTATGCAGTTTTATTGTGAATGTACAATTTAATGTGCTATAAAGAGAAATACATATAACCAGAGTGTTACGAAACTGGAAACCTACCTACATATTTGTAATTGCTTTTTCAAGTGAACTTTACCCCAAAGACTTTCTAGGATGAAGAATTTATAGAGGTTTACATTCACAGGGACTGCAAACCAGAGACCCTCTGACCACACACAGCTGCTGAGTCGTTTTGCCTGCCCGCATCATGAACATACAGGGGTGAAACCTGGTTGCAAAGACAAGCGTCCTGACATCTACAGCCTTACCACCCACCCACACCACCCGGTGTCTGGAGGCATTTGCGTTTCCATCAGGAGAGCCCTTTCAGATACCAGCCTAGATGAATAGCAAGGTCTCTTAAATCCAAAATCTTTCTGGCAGTTCAATTCAGGTCATCAGATAACCAGGAATTTAAGACATTCTGTTTCTTTTTTACTTTCGTCTTGGTTTAATGTTGCAAATAATGAAAAGTGAAATAACTAAATACATACAGTGAATAGGAATCTGATCTACAATTTCACGGAAGACTTGCCTTTATTTGTACCAATGAACCGTCTGATGAGTAGAAACTGTTATTTTCTAGGACTTTTACTCTCACAGAATGCTCAAGATTCGGGTAGTGAGATTATCAACCTAAAAGCCATTGGCTTATGCAGCCAGGACAGCCAATGGACATAATTTCAAATGATAATCTGTGTAACCTCAAATAGCTGTCAGACAATCTCTGATTCATCCTTGCACACACTTTTCTTTTTTTTTTTTAATAAATTTCTTTTTTTCTTTCTTTCTTTTTGGCTGCACTGGGTCTTTGTTGCTGCACGCGGGCTTTCTCTAGCTGCGGAGAGCGGGGGCTACTCTTCGTTGCGGTGTGCGGGTTCTCACTGTGATGGCTTCTCTTTTTGCAGAGCATGGGCTCTAGGCGTGTGGCCTTCAGTAGTTGTGGCTCACAGGCTCCAGAGCACAGGCTCAGTAGTTGTGGCTCACGGGCTCTAGAGCGCAGGCTCAGTAGTTGTGGCTCACGGGCTTAGTTGCTCCGCGGCATGTGGGATCTTCCCAGACCAGGGCTCGAACCCGTGTCCCCTGCACTGGAAGGTGGATCCTTAACCACTGCACCACCAGGGAAGTCCCGACCCTTGCACACACTTTTTATTTTCTTCTTTTCTCTTTCTTTCCTATCTTTTCCTTCCCCCTCTCTCCTTTTCTCTCCTAGCTCCATATTATGTTCCTTCTTCTCTGTGTGGCCTTCACCCTGACTGGACCACTGGGAGCCATTTGTTGTTCCTATTGGTGGCCTTATGGGGCTAAGGGAACTGATGACCCTTAGCTTCATAGAACCAGAGGCTAATGGCCCAACACCACCCACCCCTCTGTGCTTCATAAAGAAATGAGAATATGGATATGACAGTGATATGTGTTTGGAAGAATAAAAAATTATATATCCAAAATGTCACTAATGTGTATTTATTTTAGAGGAATGCTTTTGAATTTGCACCCTAAGACTCCTTGTACTTTATTTCTCATGAGTAGCGAAATAAGGTTATTTATATAAAAGTATTAAAAATGACTGACCTTTGGGCCTCTGCTGTAGCACACACTATAAAATAAGTCTGAAACAAAAGAAAAAAAAATCCATGTTAGTTTGACAGTTGAAAATGTCAGGCAAGATGACCCAGGACTAATCACAGCATCACAGAATCTTAAAACCACAAGAACCCCTAGGAATCATCCAATTCACATTCCTACCAGATTAATGACATATGATCAAAGCTATTCAGGCCAATACAGGCTCTACTTGGATACCTCTAGTGTCAGGAAACTCACTACCACACAAGGGAGCTCATTCTCCTGGAGCCCTGGTTTTAAGAAACTTGGTTTTACTTACAGGAAAATCTACCCCCTTGTAATGTCCATCCATTGAGCCTAGTTCTGATTTTTGGAGTAATGGAACTAGCCCATTCATTCTTATACATGACAGATTTGGGGTAATTTGAATACATATCTCCTCAGGAGTACAGAACTCCATGCTCTCCCCCAAATAATAACAATAATTATAAACAAATACAGGATGTACTATGATTACCTCACTTAAAGTTTGCAGGGTTTTGTTGAGTTCTGATCGTCTGTTAATAAAATGAGAAATTGATATGAAGGAGATCATTGGTGATGTTAAGTTCAAAACAAGTTAGATTTTTAGCAATTAAATTAAGCATATGGTATTTATTGCTTGCAGTGCTCACTCTGAAGAAATACTGGGTATAACAAGAGATTCCTAGGTGGGAAAAATTCATTATTTATATGACAAGGGAAACTAACCAGACAGAAGCTGTATCGGTTCTAGCCAACAGCAAGATATAAATTATGGTTGAACAATCTTATTTCATTAGGCTACTGCAACCCCCAGGCAGCTGCTTCTGGCAAAGGGCCAGAGGAAGAGCTGGCCGGAAGCAAAATTTCTGAGAGGGGCCAGCCACTCACCCTGGGGTCTGTCTCTGATTTCTTACTCATTCTCTCTCCAACTGACCCCACCTGCCCTCTAGCACTCCCCAGCCCTGCCTTCCCCTCCTCACAACTCCTCTTCAGGAATTTCCCTCATTCCTCTCCTCCAATCCCACTCCAACAAGTTTTATTTCTTCAATGTGGCAGAGCTTCACATGAACTTAGGATGAAAGAAATCTAGTTAAAGAACTCACGTGAAGGCAGCGATTCTCAACTGGGGTGACTCTGCCCCCCCTCCCCAGGGACATCTGGCAATATCTGGAGACATTTTTGATTGTCACAATTGGGGGCAGGGTGCTCCCTGCATCTAGTGGGTAGAGGCCAGGGATCTGTTACACATCCTACAATGCTCAGCACAGCCCCACATAACAAAGAATGATCAGGCCCCAAATGGCAACAGTGCTGAGGCTGAGAAATCCTGCTCTAAGGACTGGGCAATAGTTCTGGGCTCCAGGGAAGGTCTGGAGAGAAGAGAAGTATCGTGGCAACAGTAGTCAGCTAGCTTTTCAAGCTGGCAGGAGCTGCTCCTGCAGAACTGTGCTCAGAGGCCACCTTCTTTCTGGGGTTTCCCTGGCCACTCCAGTCATGTCCAACTACTCTGCCTACGCTATATTCAGACACTCAGAACATCCTTTGGTAGTCTGTACGTGTCACCTTCATTGCAGGGATTATACTGTATTGTTATCATTTGTTTGCTTCCTGCTTCTTTCCCATCAGACTCTAGATTCCTGCTTCTCAAAATTGGCCTCGCGCTGGAACCACCTAGGGAGTTTTCAAAAACACCAATGCCGGCAACTCAGGCCCCAAATACCGATTTAATTGTTATGGAGTGTGCCTGGATAGCAGGCGTTTTAAAAGCTCCCCAGGTTATTTTAATATACAGTCAGGGTTGAGAACCACTGCTCTAGACCCAGTTTTCCATCTCAGAGAGTTGGGTTTATCCCCATTTGTATCCCAATGCCTAGCACACAGTAGGTGTTCAACAAATGCTTGGTGGCTTTAAATGAACTCATCTATATTTCAAGTCTAGCAATTAAAATGAATTACTTAAAAGTATGCTAGGTTGTGTTCTATTTACGAACTTGTGAGTTTAAAAACATGTTTCCTATCACATGTGTTTTCTTTTTATTGATACCTTGGAAAAGTTTTTCTCTTCAGTGTCATCACAGATACTCCTCAGAGCTTCTGGATTTGGTTCAAAAGTTTACGAAAATCTCTTTTGAAAGATAATAGCAAGGTTGAGAGTGGATGAATTTCACCTGTGACAGTCAAGGTGCGACTGCTGGCCGACATTTTGACCTATTGTCTAACTAGGAGCATTTATTTGTAATGCATTTCTTACTATCTGTGCTTACCCTTGTAAATTGAGGTCTACTTAACAAAGACCTCTCTCTGACTTTTGAATGACCAATACCTCATGAAAGCATGAGTAAATGGTATACATGGAGTCCTACCTTGAACTCTTATTTCAACCTGGCTGGCTACCAAATCATATTAAAACCCAAATACCATTTCAAATGGAGTTCTTGAAACCGTGGGTAATTATTAGTCAAATCCATTTCGCCTATAACCTGCCTTCACTAATCAAAGTCCTTTTAAGACCTGCATGTCCTCCAAGCAGCATGTAGCCTAAACAATAAGATGTTTTCCCGAGTTGTTTTCCAGGAACTTGGAGTCAGCTGTATCTAGTTCTAGCTGAACTGGTTAAGACGGGATAGGACCCCTGACCCTCCAACTGGGCATGCGCGAGTGTCCGATGTCCTTGGCATCAGAGGGCTGAAAACTCCACCCTCAGATGGTGCTAAGCGCCTCCATTTTTGAACATGCAGAGGTCTGTAGCTTAGTAACACCTGCACAGAACAAAGATTACCCACCTTTTTCCAATAACCTTTCCCCATGCTCCCCACGCTCCCCAGCCTCAGACTGCCCTGCCACTTTATTCTTTACCTCATAAATACCCCAAGTCCCTGGCCTTTGGGGAGGCAGATCTGAGACTTGTTCTCCTCATGTGGCTGCCTTGGGAATAAACCCTTCTCTTTGCTGCAAACCTTGGCTTCTCAGTGTTTTGGCTTGCTGTGCGTTGGGCAAAACGAATCTGGTTTGGTGACACTCTTACATAATTCGATAGCATCAAAGAGAACAGCCTCACAGGGATATTAGTTGAAGACAGGCGACTATGGTTAGTTTGCAAAGACCTCAAGAACCAATTCCTTATGACCTCTGGGGTCTGTCTCTTTCCTATTCTCAGTTTCCAAAAGTATAGATAGCGCAGCAAGTGTCTTTCCATAGTTGATGTGTTAAGTTTTAAATCAAACAGCAGATTGATTACTCACTTCAATTCCCTTAGAGACAGGATTCCAGTTGAGGTGCCATTAGCCATAACTTGATTCTGCTAGAAGCACAAAATCATTAAGAATACAACAAATATTGTTTTGTTTTATAACACTTTCTAAGAAGAAGCTGTTCTTCAGTTTTGTTGGGCGCCCAAAGAACTACACCCCAAAGACTGTGATTCCTAACGGCATGGAATATTGTCTAGCAAACGATCAAATATATATTGGCTGAGTCAGTTTTTGTTTTTATGTTTTCTTTAAAAAAAGATTCTGAATCAGCAAGTCTGATGTGCTAATTTCTATCTTTTGTTGTTCCAAGGGTTCCCCCAAAAGAACACTATTAAAGTTCTCTATGTGAATGTAAACAGGGACACTTGGTAGCAACCATCACTGCATTTCTAGCACCTAGCTCATTGCCTGGCACATAGTAGGTGCTCAGGAAATATTTACTGAATTAACAAACCATATTTAGCTGGGATCTTCTGAACCAATCTAGGTTATGGGAAGGCTGATACTACTGTGTCTGAATCCCCCATGGGGTGAACAGGATCAGATTGAGAAGACAATCTTTAGGTTCAATATATTACATTTCTTACTGCTAGGAGTTTCTAATATAATTTTAAATTTTGACTGGCAATAGAACTGTATCATATAAACACTCTATTCAGCATCAAGCCTAGTGAAAACTAAAATATAATTTTTAACAAAATACCATGATTATCATGAAGTCAAGCCCTCTCAACAAAGCTAATGTTTCAACAACACGTACTTTATTTAAATTTGGTGATAAAAGTAAATATGCTAAATATCAGAAATAGTTTGAACCTTAAATCCTTAAATACATGAAAATTCACTTTTTAAATTGCAATTAAAAAATCTTTAAAACCTACCTGGGTAACATTGCTTTCTTCATCATATTGAAACATGATCTCACCTCTAAAAAAGGCTAAAAATAAATTTTCAAAAAGCAATTTGAAACTTGCATCCTTAGAGTTTGAGGATTAATACAATACAGAAAAATATTATCAGATTACTTTATAAACAATTTCATCAAGTTCTTTGTTATTCACATTTACTTTCTTTTCTATCACAAAGTTACCCAACGATTATCAATCAGTATAATTTTCAGAAAATATCAACTATACATTTTATGTGGGAATGCAGAAAAACAAAAAACTTGTCCCCTTGTCAAGAAATTTTATCCCTATCTATGTGCTTCGCATCAGGACTTTGTTTCCCTTAATGATGTTAACTGGGGAACTGTGGCTCTAACACTGCAAATCTTTTTAAGCTGTTATAGTTGCAGTTATGGGAGACATGGGAGGGAGGGAAAAAGGATTTCTCAGCAGTTACACAGCCTTATGAAAGTCTATTTATTCCTTGCCATTTTGGGTTTTTCTTTTTTGTTTTAAAATACAGCTACCAGATGAAAATAAAAATATATATATAATAGTAAAATAAAATAAAATACAGCTACCAAATGCACTATCTTTCCTAGGAGCAAAGTTGAGATTTTGCTTTGAAACCTGAACAGAATGCAGAGCAAATCCTTTCTTCAGCTGAAGAACTCACTGTGGCTTTCGTCCCAGAAATGCCAGAAAACCCTGTTCTGAAAATGCTCTCCTTGGGAAACACAACTCAATTTCAGTCAATGCCATTTCCTGCAGGGTATACTCGGAAGGGCTTTGGCTCTATCTGGAGACAAAACAGAGACTCCTTAACAGAAGTACACTGTGTGCACTTCATAATCTACAGAGACAAAAAACTGGCCTCCTGATCAGAAGGGCAAGGATATCATATAAACTAGAGCAGGATGCAGCCAACTCTTTTGGTAAGAGATCAGAAAGTAAACATTTGAGGTTTTGTGGGCTATAGGTTCTCTGTCGAAACTACTCAACTTTGCGGTTGTAGTGTAAGAGCAGCCATAGACAGTATATAAATGAATGGCATGGCTGTGTTCCCATGAAACTTTATTTACGAAAACATGTGGCAGGCTATTATTTGGACTATGCGCAGTAGTTTGCCAACTCCCGAGCTAGACGGTGGAAGGCCACCCCGTCTCATCTTTTATTGCACTACAAAGTACAACTGATTCCCACAGCCAAGGACCCAGTGGTCCACTTCCCCTTAAAATGGCTGACAACGCCACTAGGCCAGTGATTAACATGATTTATCTATTCCAGCAACCTTTCTACTGAGAACTTCAAACTCTGCATATTGATACTGAAATTTCAATTAATGCACTACATAATTATTAAAAGTAAAGATAATTGATGGGGCTTCCCTGGTGGCGCAGTGGTTAAGAATCCACCTGCCGATGCAGGGGACACGGGTTCGAGCCCTGGTCTGGGAAGATCCCACATGCCGCGGAGCAACTAAGCCTGTGCGCCACAACTACTGAGCCTGCGCTCTAGAGCCCACGAGCCACAACTACTGAGCCCGTGTGCCACAACTACTGAGCCCACGTGCCTAGAGCCCGTGCTCCTCAACAAGAGAAGCCACCGCAATGAGAAGCCCGCGCACCGCAACGAAGAGCAGCCCCCGCTCGCCGCAACTAGAGAAAGCCCGCGCACAGCAACGAAGAACCAACGCGGCCAAAAATAAATTTAAAAAGAAAAGATAATTGATACATGCATAGAATTACTCGTACATTTTTGCAAAAATCTTAGCTTTTAAAAACTTATTTAGTGCCTGTGTGTGTGTGCTGACACCCACAATTTTTCTCCCTCACCTCTCCATTCTCCAAGTTCATCCCTCAGTCTTATTCAGCACATGCTGAGTTTCAAGAATATGCTGGGCGCACAGGGGTAGCAGAGCAACCAGGAAGCAACCACCTTCTGACTCTCAGCCTAACTCTACCTGGTCAGCTCTCAGTTTTTTCACCAGCCTCCATTTCCCTTAATGAATCCAGATTGGAATCTGCAAGAAGTGAAGGATTCTAGTTTCTGGGAGGATATCGTGGAATTTCTGGTGACAAAACAGTAGGTCCCCTGAAGAGGCTGTTTTCACCAGACACTAAAACAAATGGTCAATTCAGTAGCTTAACTGGGGAAAACATTACTCTAACCAGCTTCCTGGCATCTGTTACTCAAAATGACCAGGTTTTTTTTTGACTTAATGTTCAATTTTCAGTTATCAAACATCATGTAGACATAACACTAAGCTAGACATTAGTCACCAGTCCAAAACATAGATGAAGCATGAAAATAACGAAATTATGGAGAATTCAGTAAAGAGAAGAGTAAGAGAGGAGGGAGAGGAGAAGGAGGAGAGAAGAGAGTTCCACAATATATAAAAGTGAAATGTATCCAACAAGTTTCTGCTCCCTTTAATCAAAGCCAGCTAACACTTTCCTGCTATATTCGACCTGGAGCATACTATCAGCAGAAAGCTGATGTAAGTAAACCTCACAATCACATAAATAGAAAGTGTCTGTGGAACATTCTTTCAATGGAAGTTTTCTAAACTATCCAACCTTAACTTACTTCACTTGAAATTGTTTCCTATGTTTTTCAAAGAAAGTGTTAAACTGTTAAAAGGAACAGAATAAAAGGAAAACATTCCTATAATGATTGGCTTTTTTGTATCACTGGAGCTACACTAAGACTTCAATATTATAAAATACTTTGTTACTTTCCTCTTCTTTCTTCCCATGGTCCAGTTCTGACCTGCCATACCATGTTTTTCTGTTTTTCACATCTCTTTCATTGGTTTTAATAAGGAAGGGACCCCAGAGAGCCAAACCAACGTCAGAAAAGTGGTTGTTTCATTCCTTCTGGCCCATGGCAGAAGGGAAAATATTCCCATTTCAAAAATAGCATGTTCTCAAGCGACTGCCATCTTAATTTTTAAAAATAGTGGACAGTCTAGTTAGAGATGGCAAAATACACTATGGGCACTACTGCAATTAGCGTCCAATTAAACTAGGTGTACATAAGATTTGCAGCATTCTAGTAGCGTGGTTTGTTTTATTTTTAGCAAAAGACAACATCCTGTTTCTAAGTTATAATACTTAAGGTCCTATGGAAAACCTTGAGGATATTATATATAAGAACTGGCTTTCAATAATTAAGTTCATTATTATGTTCATAAATCAACTCTAAGGCCATTAGCTATGGATTTAAAGCTATGGTGAAAAATATTTGGTGCAGAGCTTCATGTTCTCATATTAAGGAAGTTAACCCATTATCTCACCTTCAGCCTGATCTAAAATTTGCTTTTGTTTTCATTCGAGACTCTTAGTAGCCAGGTGTGATGAAAGGAGATAAATCAGAGGGGCACACATCACATACTCAACGGCAGGAAAACAAACCATTTCTCTGTGGAGCTAATTTACCTGGTAATGTGTAGTGTACACAAGAACTAACCTGAGTCATCGCAAATAGATGACAAATTGCAGATATTTCTCTGGGGTTTGACACCTGCAAAGAAAACACAACACAGCGGGTTAAGCATGTAAACACCTGCACTTACATACTACATTAAGAGAATTCACAAATTCAAGCATTAAGCATGTACCCAAAATATTACATGTTGGATATAATTGGCTGGATGAATTCCACAAAGACTAAAGGAATGAGAATTTTCATTTCTTAGTAGTTCAACTATGGAACTGGACTCTACTATTCTTTAGTATGTCAGTGTCTGATCCCCTACTCCCTAAAATTTCTTTGTCCCATTCCCAATTAATCCCTCTTCTGTCCAATATAAAAGGAACAGCATGAATACAATCGAGTATAGAGACTTTAAATGAAATAGCCCTTCCTTACTCATAGGTCCTCCTTCCTTTCCTAGGCAGGAGAGTCCATGAACACTGTAATGCTGGTCTTAGCTCCTTATGCAAATGTATGTATGAAATAACATCAATGTTATGATGTCATTTCACATGGGCAAAAACTACAAAATTCAAAAAATGTTTGCTGAGCACCTACCTTATTCTATAGGCTTTGGGACGTTCCAGATACAGACCCTGCCCTCAACAAGCTTACAATCTAGTGAGTAATATTGGCCAGTAAATAAAAAGTTATAGTGAGGGCAAAATGGAGTGATGGCCAGTACAACAGATGACATAGGCATACAAAGCAGGCAGAGACGAATGGGAGGTGAAATAAGCCATGTTAGAAAAAATACTTCATACGTATTAACCTGAGAAATACTTTCTCCTTTGGTGAAAGGAGAGGTACATCTCTTCTTTGATTTGATTTACTCTGCTGAGAATCTTCCCTTCATTAATTTCATCCTTTTGGCAAAGTATAAGAAATCTATAGTAAGTGTGAGGGGCAAATGCTGATAATGTATTAGCAGACTGCCAAGGGGAGAAGGTTGTCATATTAAGAAATATTTTGATGTCCCTGTTAGGTCTGGTTTGGTCAGAATTAACGTATGCAATGCCTGATTGCTATTTTATTTCTATAGTACTTTATGAGTGCTTAATTCTTCCCTAAGAGAACTAGTTTGGACACAAACTAAAATTATAATTTGAGTTAGTGCATGCGATGTGGTTCCTGCCAGAATGATTTAGTTGACATTTGGTGTGTAGGCATCACGTTTCAGCTAAGAGTTTTGATTCTGTGAGCGAACTGAATTTAGGTGCCAAAAGTTACCTGACATGTAGATTTCTATATTGTTCTGCAGCAATGTTACCCACACCAAAAGAGAAAGATTTCATTTTAAATATACTTGCTTATGGATATAACTCACTGGAAACATACACTACGCAAATACTATAGATTACTATGGATAGTAATGCTTTAATGTTCTTGGTCAAACATTGGTCTATTGCTTACTAAGCTTTTCATTCTCTCATCTCCATCTCTCATCTTTCTCGAAATTTTAGTAGCACCTTTGTTTCCAGTGATGCGTATCTTTTGCTACTCATTCATACTGAGAATTTTCTTTCCTATTGCTAGGGCTGTTATCCATAATTTCCTCCAAGTACATGGCCACAGGTCAGCCTTTAAATCATGAGCGAGAAAACTCTGGCTGTAATGGGCCAACCCTATTGTAAATATTTTAGGCTTTGTGTGTCATATAGTCTCTGTTGCAGCTACTCTACTATTCCTTGTGGCGGGAAAGTAGCCATAGACAATGTGTAAACAAATGGGCATGGCAGTGTTCCAATAAAACTTTATTTACAAGAACAGGTGGTGGGCCATATTTGGCCCACAGGCCATAGTTTGCCAACCCCTGCTTTAAATCAACTGGAAGCCTTTGTTAAGCAAATCATGTATCCTCAATCTTATAATAGGCACTTAATAGTACATCCCTTATTTGATTTAAAAAGAGTTTGAGGTTCACTCCTCTAAGAATCTTTCCTTCATAAATTGCATCTCACTGATAATCATTAGCACCAGCCCTTCTATCTCTCATGATTCTTATCCATGTCAGAAACACTTGTGAAATCATTGCCTTTATCTGCACACATGTTCATGCTGGTTATCTGTTTGCCTTGTCTCTCCTCATAGACTAGAAGATTCTAGAGGGCGGGCATTGTGTCTGGTCATTATTATATAACCCCAAACACTTAGTACAATTTAAGGTACCCAGTGCATAAACACCTAACACATGAAGAACAGATTTCATTTTTAAAAGACAGGAAAAAAGAGAAAGAAAACATAAACACCAGCCATTTGTTTAATTTTACTTTAGTTATAAAAAAGGAAACTCTTGATATTGATAATAAGTCATACCTGATGCATTGAAGGTTTTTACTATAGTGATTTTAGTTTTTTCTGCAAAGAAGCAATTTAAATATTAGAGCAGAATTGTTATTTTTTAAAAACAATTTGCCATGAGTATCATTTTAGTGAACTGCTAAGAAAATCAAACTGTTGACACATTTAAGACACTATTGGTCATCTCAGCAGCAGAATGAATGAGAATTACATACTCAGATCATATAGCATTGGCAGAGGGTGGGTCTGGATTCGGATTCCTACGTTTACCCAGTTAGATCATTCCTGTTACCCCACTTCCTGAATAATTCTACTGCAGTTTCCATGCGCTGCTGCTAGACAAATTAATGTGAACTTACACTTCAGATATGCAGAATTAAGTCACTATCAGGACCTTCGGGTGATAGGTTGTAAGGAGCAGGTGATTCAGAATAAAAATGAATGGAAATAGTAAACACAGGATCTACTATCAAAATATTGCTACTATACCCGAATATCAACAGTGTCCTCCTACCTTATTTAGGAGTTAATAATAATAATATTATTGATAGATAAAATTATTCTCAGAGAGGTTGAGACTATCCAACTACAGTCATCCAACAAGCTCACAGCAGAACCAGGACAGAATTGTTCCAAGTCAATGACTCACAGGCAAATATTAACACACTCTGAAGAAACGAACCTTAGAAATATCTTCCCGACACGCTTTGGGAACAGAGCCCACGGCTTATTTCCCAGATAATAGAGAACCAGGCTCAGAAATCCTTACTGTAAGGATGGCCAGTTAGAAGAGACTGTGTTCCGGGCACAGACTTACAAAGAAGGTCTGTCTCCTAGGGTGAGTAGCAAGTTCTGAAGAAAACACAAAGCTCAGATCTTGGAGAAACACTTAAGAATGATGACGTTATCCTGACAGTTTCAGAAATCTCATGTCTGTATGTGTTATTGACAAGCTTCTGTTTCAGTGTGTGAAAGACCCATGGGCAATGATCGGTGGTAATTATAAAAGCTGACAGCATTTTGCATTACTATTAAGAATCCTTTTAATATATTATTTTGTTTTGCCCTGACACTTTCCTTTCCAGAGCAAATAAAACACAGCTGTGAAATGAACTTCTGATTCCAGTAAAAAAATCTTTGGGGGAAAAATGTTCAACCTCACAAATATGAAAAGATGCAAAATAGAACCTAAGGAATTGAGAGGAAAATCTAATAGTACATGACATAGTCTCAGCTCTAGGCAAAGGTACGGTTACAAAGACATTCTCATCCACTGCAGACAGGAATGTTGTTGGGTGCAACTTTTCTAGAAGGTAATTGGGCAATTGGTATCAAGGGCCTTAAAATATTCATAATGCTGACCCAAATAAGTCCAATCCTTGAAGAACATTCTACAAAAATCAGGGAGAAATGCAAAGATGTTGGCACAAGGATGTTCACTGCAACAATTTCTATTTAAAAAGTAGAAACAGGGACTTCCCAGTCCAGTGGTTAAGACTCTGCACTCCCACTGCAGGGGGCACGGGTTCCATCCCTGGTTGGGGAACTAAGATCCCGCATGCTGCGCGGTGCAACAACAACAAAAAAAAACAAGTAGAAACAAATTTAATGTTCACATATGGTACATGACGGAATATTATCAAGTCATTAATAGTAAGGGATGCTGGAAAATACTTATAATTTAATATGAAGTCAAAAGGGTAAGATACAAAACTGTATGTAAACTATGACTATTTTGTTATATATATACATAGTGTGTATATATATATATATATATATATATATATGATACTGAATGGAAATATACCAAATTATTAACAGTAATAGTCTTAGGAAAGTAACATTAAAGATGATTGCTATTTTCTTCTTTGCATTTTTCTATATTCCCCATTTTTTATGAGCTAAGATGTATTACTACTGTAATCAAAAAAATTGTAAATGTTATTTTAAATGGAGTGCTATAGCCATAAGAGTTTGGAAGTTCAGGAGTGTGGTGACACCAGAATTATAGTTCAATGTCAAAGTAAAACGAGTAATAAATCAACAGTTGGAGTCATAGGAAATGGGCAAGGACATAACTTTTACTAACCCAGAAGACCACACAAGTGAGAAACTCAAGAAGCCACAGAAGACAAGTTATTATATTTAGAAATAACTTGACATTACCTGTTTTGTTCAAAGTAGATAATACACTCGAAGTAGCATCTGAGATAAAATAATAAAAATTAGCACAGCTATTGACATGGTTAACAAATACATGCATCTTCCTAAGTTCCTTAAACATTTCACTTTTCCCCAAATCCTGGAGAAGTTAGAGACTTTTGCAAAAGCCAACTGGTCCACCCCCTCACGACACTAGCCATTCCCCAACCCGCGCAGACCATTCCTCAGCAAGTATTCATTCATTTAAAAATGTATTTCCTGAACACGTTTTACGTGCCTAAAACATAGCAGCACTCCTATAATCATTAGATTTAAATAAACCTATTTATGTTGTTTAATATTCTGTCCCCTTTTTTTCTCTATTATAATGAAAGTCTCTAAGGGATATGACATTTCCGTAGTTAGTAGTAACTTTAATATTATACATAGCCCTATAGATGCTTAATGCATTTGTACCTAAAGGTATACTCTTAAAAAACAATCGTTAAGAAATTCTAGTTTAAATGTGGAGTTCTTGAACATGATATTCAACGAACTTTTAAGGAAATCTCATTTTGATCGTTTCACTTAAAATCCAATTTAAAATCTACCCTATTGGTATTTCTTTAAATGAAAATCCTTCTAGAATTTATTATTCTGGATGAAACTTTAAGGGGGAAAAAAAGGCCTGTAATATATTATTACACTTAAAAAAAAAAAACCCACACAAATGGGATCCAAAAACTACTGCCAAGGCTATTTTAAAGATGTTTTTTCACTGTAAAAAGTAATTGCACATAAAAATGATAATGTCTTGGGCTTCCCTGGTGGTGCAGTGGTTGAGAGTCCACCTGCCGATGCAGGGGACACGGGTCCGTGCCCCGGTCCGGGAAGATCCCACATGCCGCGGAGCGGCTAGGCCCGTGAGCCATGGCCGCTGAGCCTGTGTGTCTGGAGCCTGTGCTCCCCAACGGGACAGGCCACAACAGTGAGAGGCCTGCGTACCGCAAAAAAAAAAAAAAAAAGATAATGTCTTTCCTTCCCACTGGACCAAATGTGAATTTAAACCAGTTTTGATTGGCATGAGTTGCATCTATAATTGTTTAGCTCCTTAACCAC
The DNA here is from genome assembly GCF_005190385.1 of Monodon monoceros. Classification (NCBI taxonomy): domain Eukaryota; kingdom Metazoa; phylum Chordata; class Mammalia; order Artiodactyla; family Monodontidae; genus Monodon; species Monodon monoceros. Next base: position 16,365,427 of record NW_021703779.1, read on the forward strand.
CAACCACATGGTGAGATTTCATCTTAACTAAGGGATTGTGAAAAGTGTTGGGTTTTGACTGCAATAAGATGGAAGGCTGTCTACCCACAGAGAAAGGAAACAGAATGTGCTGCCCTGCCCACCTCCCTCGATTATGGCCCAATTCTTCGCCCTTTTCCCTAGCATGAGGCCAGATTTTTTTTTCATTTCATACTATTTAAAAATTGATAAAATCATCTGTAAAAAAAAGGCTGTCTCTGAACACTTTGTGCCTCTAAATCTAGGCTGAATCACATTAAAGTCACTGGATGTGCTTTTCCCATTTAAACAATCTGTCCTGTAAAGTGTGTTCGCATCGTGTTGGAGAGCAAGTAGAGCTCTCAAAATGTGATCGATATTTCTTTCCTTTCACAGCACAGTTAGAATGGTGTACGGCTGTCCTCCTTCCACAATAAGAATGTTATCATTTCACCAGAAAGTTTAGGTTGCTCTCCAGGGTCGATGGTCTGGGGGATTTTTTGTGTTTGTTTGTGTTTGTTATTTGAATAAGAAAACCTTCAACACCATTCATTATACTTATATTCATATTAAGGGTTATCAATTTTCACTTGCTACAGAAAAATTCTTACCATTTAAGCTTGTAGTTTCAACCTCTTTTGTCCCGAGGAAAAACGACAAGACAAAGGTATGATTAAATCAAAAACTTAACAAATTGGGGTAAATATAGGTTTAAATTTTTTCAAAATCTTGCCTGGAGTACCATTGGAGTAGGGGACAAAACCAACAAGAGATGATTCAGCTGCAGGAGAAAAAAAAATTCCAATTAATACTTTGAAACAATTATTTATTGAGTTTTAAGGAGTTAAACTTTTGAGATATAATTATGAAAAGTAGAAAACAGGCTATCAGACCAATATGTAGTTAAATCTGCAAGTCCCATAATCACTCAGTGAGTATACATTTAATCAGAAAATCATAAAGAAAGAACCCAAGAGATGAAATGAGTACAACTGTTTCATTTTACAGGTAAAGAATATGAGACTCATGACCACGAAGCTTGCTCTGACCTATGGAATATTATGGAAATAACTTTAGGAACCACAACAAAATAGAGACATACTACTTTCAAAATTTTTCAGCCACAGAGTCCTAGAAAACATTTTATAGTTTAATAATTTGTCACACTACAATTATGAAACATATTGGCACATAGGTTCTACTCTGTTTATAATGACACCTGGTAACTTTTCTCATAATGAATTTAAGACTTAAAAAAATGACACTGCTATCACTCAATACTGTACTACCTAACACAACTTCCTGGTAAGTTATTTTAAAATATGGCTGCTGGGACTTCCCTGGTGGTGCAGTGGTTAAGAATCCGCCTGCCAATGCAGGGGACACGGGTTCGAGCCCTGGTCCAGGAAGATCCCACATGCTGCGGAGCAACTAAGCCCGTGCGCCACAACTACTGAGCCTGCGCTCTAGAGCCCGTGCGCCACAACTACTGAGCCCGCATGCCACAACTACTAAAGCCCGCATGCCTAGAGCCCGCGCTCCGCAACAAGAGAAGCCACTGCAACGAGAAGCCCGTGCATCTCAATGAAGAGTAGCCCCCGCTCGCCGCAACTAGAGAAAGCCCATGCACAGCAACGAAGACCCAACATAGCTAAAATATTTTTTAATTAAAAAAAATAATAAAATAAAATATGGCTGCTATTAAGACAACCAGGTTGTAAATTTCCTGTGGAATAACTCTATTTATGCTAAGAGGTCAGTCTACTGCACACACTTTGCATGTTTAAATATTAAAAAGATCCAATGGCTTGACCTCTCCGTATACACAGGACAAGTAAACATTTTACAACTAAACTGAGCTTTGCAATAGGGAGCCTGATATTCAGCTGGTAAGGACAACATTTGGGTGTGTCGAGGCGCTTGGCTGGCCTGTCTGTTTTAGACCAATCATGCGTTGGCTGAAACACACACACCCTGTCTGTCCTACATTATTCCTTCCAAATTTTGTCATTTTTTTAAATTACCAAGTATATTTCTTGAGAAGTAAGACAGTTCCTGAGCAATGAGATTCAAAGCCTGGGTATGGAATCCTTTGCTCTTGGGGCAGAACAATACAATTGGCCAAAGGTGGCTTTTAATCAATGGCTATTCATTTTTCTGATTGGAGAGGAATGGGTGACACCATCCAAAGAGGCCTGCAGGCACAGCCACCTGTCCATCCCTGGATGTGTGCTGGCTTTCCCCTGGGGCCCTGGGGCTGTGCCTGGCATCATTGTGTGCCTCCAAACCCTCGACCTCATTCCATGCAAACAGAGTTTTGCAAAGATATCACCATGATTAAGTCTGAGAAGGCTACTGCAGCAGAAGAAAAATACAGTGGTTCATTTTATCCTAGAAGTTTAATAACAAGGGGGCAAACTGGCTTAGTAAAAAGAGCTTGGGCTTTGGAGGTTTGCAGTCCTGGGTTTGAATCTCTGCCCCATTACTTAATAACTTAATAATAATGATCAGCGACTTCCCTGGTGGCACAGTGGTTAAGAATCTGCCTGCCAATGCAGGGGACACGGGTTTGAGCCCTGGTCTGGGAAAATCCCACATGCCGTGCAGCAACTAAGCCCGTGCGCCACAACTACTGAGCCTGCGCTCTAGAGCCCGCAAGCCACAACTACTGAAGCCCACACACCTAGAGCCCGTGCGCCACAACGAGAGAAGCCACTGCAGTGAGAAGCCAGTGCATTGCAATGAAGAGTAGCCCCTGCTCACCGCAACTAGAGAAAGTCCACGCACGCAGCAACGAAGACCCAACGCAGCCAAAAATAAATAAATATTTAAATAAGTAAATTTGTAAAACATAATAATAATGATCGTTATTACTTACTGAGGGTTTACTCTGTGCTAGGCACATGTGTTATCTCATTTCATCTTCACAACTTCCCTATGAAGCGAGTACTGTTATTCTCTTCAATTTACAGATGAAAAAACTGAGGCACAGAAAGGTGAAGGAACTTGTCCAAAGCCACACAGACAGCAATGGAGGTGGGGGGGCGGGGGGGTGGCCAAATTCAAACCCAAGTAGTGTGGCTCCAGAGAATGTGTGAACATGAGCAAGTTTCATCCTCTCTGACCCTCGGTTTCCTCATCTATAACATGAATATAATGATCCCTATACTGCAAGATTGGAAGCAAAAAGAGATGTCGGAAGACTCCCAGACATTTAGTATGTGCATGAGCAGTAATAGCGATTATTACTAATTTTAGTTAAATGAATTAATAACAGTAGAAGCTCATTTTCACACAACTAAGGACAATGTGAGTTGACTCACTCCCTACCGTAAAAGACTGTTCTGTACTATATGGTATATATATTACAGAATGAAACACAGAAGTAGGAGTTAGAGAAGCCATGTGCTGCCTCTGTGATGTAGGGCAAGAAGCCGTGTGAACTTAGATAAGTTACTCATCCTCTCCAGGCTGCACCGTGTTATTAACTAAGGGATGGGTTGGGACCACTTTATCCCTGAGGTCCCGTTGTAGCCAGCAGTCTGGAATGCAGGTTCAGCTCCTGGTTCCTGCCAAGACGGGTCCTAGTTATAAATTTCTCTTTATTGATTTGCCTTCCCATTCTCATGAGTGCTAAGCCTTTAGAAGCCTTTTGAAAAATATTAATTCAGTGGGGTGCTGAGGAAGTATATTTAAGAGAACATCTCAACCCTCAAATATAGGAACATTTAGCATGTTTATGTCCTTGATACTCTTCAGGAGACATGAACTAGAATACTAAAAATAACACTGAAGAACTGAAGCAGTTACCATGATGAAAACCCACAACTTAGTCCCTAGCTTTCTTTAGCAATTGGGGGGGATTGATAGACTATCCTGTTGTCTGTGTCTGCTTTGATTTTTCAGGAGTAGGTTTAATGACAGAATTTAATTAAGCTTCATAGAAGAAAACAATTTTTCTGTATCTGACATTGCATGGAGAACTTTTAGAATATTTTGCTGAAATTCCCCCAAAGTCATGAAATAACAATCTTACCAGAAGGTGATAACAAACTGGAATTATCAGCATGCTCTGTTGACGAAAAAGGTGATTTAAAGTTAGTTTAGTTTGTAGATTAAACAACAGGGAACTACTGTATAATACAGGGAATTATTACAGTATCTTGTAATAACCTATAATGGAAAAGAATCTGAAACAGAATATATATATATATCTGAATCGCTGTGCTGTACACCTGAAACTAACACAACATTATTGTAAATCAACTATACTTCAATAAAAAAATGTAAAAGTAAATAAAATTAGTTTGTACATGAATTTGTAGGAGATTAACATCTTTAACGGCAGTGAATGTAAAATGAGCTGCAAATAGCTACCAAGAGAGGGCAGTATGTTAATTTACTATTATTTTCAACAGCCTAACCAGTTCTTTCAATTCTCCACAAAGACATATCTCTGGTGAAGCAATTCTTCCAATTTAACTGTTGATGGTACTCTACATATTTTGTTATATAGTGGTTTCGTACATTTTAAAATAAAAATGATGACTAAGAACTTCGGTTGTTGGCAAATGTTCATTAGAATGTGTAAATGTATACATCTGCATAAATTAAACTTCCCGTAACTGTACTTCTTTTTATACCTATTAGCGCAGACTTTATACCTTTAATTAAGCCAATCAGACACCTCTGGGTATATAAACTACAAGAACTGCTGTGTTATTTATATTTTGGGAGGATGCTAGATTCCTTAAAAGAAAAGTAATTCTATTTTTTTCTCTATGAAAAATAATACACTTATTGGAGAAACTTCAGAAATTACAGATAAACGAAAAGAAGAAAATTAAAACCACCTATAATTTCACCACCCAGACATATATGACATTAACATTGTGACATATATTCTTTTCTCTTTCTATGTGTTAATGTATATCTACATATGAATATAAATATATGAATGTGTGTGTATACATATGTACTTATATGTACGATGAGAAAGATCATGTCACTTAAAACTATTTGTAACCTGGCTTTTCTCATGACACTATATCCTGAACATTGTTCTATATCATTAAATAATTTTCCCCAATACCATTTTGTAATGACTGCATAGCATTTCATTGATTGGATGTACCATTAATTTATATAACAAATTTCCTTTTGATGGACATTTTAGTGTGCACAGTTTTTCATGATTACAAACAACGCTGCAAGAAATCCTCTTGGTAAATTTTTGCATTCATACTTGCTATTTCTTTCAGAAATTCCATGAATTTTGATTGCCAAGATGCCTTACAGAAAACAAACCAATTTATACCGCTCTTTGCAGTACATCAGAGTGTTACTTTCCCAAACTCTCACCCAATGGGGTATTACCTTATAAATTCTTAAACTGTTTTTAATTACAAAGAAATGGTTATTTCCATAGTGGTATCTTGAGATACAATTAAAAAGAAAGAATAAGTATATTTAGAAACTAAAATTGCACAGTGAAACATACCTGGTAACTTCCAGGAGCCTATTTTCCTTAAATGGTGGTAGGGTACTGATTATTTTCTGGTATAATTAAAACACAGCTCTTCTTGAAAGCAGGACTGAATGAGTGCTCCAGTGGTTAGCGCAGAGTAGTTAGTGTCTTGATGCCCTAATTTAATTGGCATTGCCTCTTCTTAGTCTCTGTCCTTCAATATATCCCTCATGCTACCTTAAATATCCCACCAATCAAAGAGTCCGTTGAATTAACAGGAGTTTAATTTTGAGAATGCTCCTGGGAGCACTAAGGGGAAATCAGTCATTCACAGCTTAGTATGAATTAATCCCAATTGGCTGAAGTCTTCTGATTATGTAGCAAAGACCTACCATACTGGGCCATGTTGAAAATTTCCAGGAAGAATCAACATTCAATATGGGCTACTTGAAAATGACACATCAGTTTAGGCAGGTGAGGTAGAGTGGTGTGGGAGCATGGCACAGGCAGGGAACAGCATGAAGGCACTGAGGAAGAGTTGAGTACCAGGGAAGAGGGATGGAGAGTGATGTTGAAGGGCAACAGGGGCTAATACTGCTTCCTTTTCAATTTTGCCCAGTGGCTGACCAGAATCACCAATTGTTCAACCTTCTCCATTGCTAAATCCTTTGACAAGAGCTGTATACCCACAGGGAAAGGGGTTCATCTGAGTTTTACCTCTTTCTTAGATGCTAGAGGAAATGGACAACTCAAGGGTAATAGGAGAGCCAGAGTGGAGAAGGAACTTTCCTGGTTGGCCATCTCTGGGTAGACAGGTTTGATAGGCATGGATTCACAATCAAGAGGTAAAACCTGATCAAAATATAGATCAGGGCTCCCCTGGTGGCGCAGTGGTTGAGAGTCCGCCTGCTGATGCAGGGGGCACGGGTTCGTGCCCCGGTCCGGGAGGATCCCACGTGCCGCGGAGCGGCTGGGCCCGTGAGCCATGGCCCGCGGAGCCTGTGCGTCCGGAGCCTGTGCGTCCGGAGCCTGTGCTCCGCAACGGGAGAGGCCCCAACAGTGAGAGGCCCACGTACAGCAAAAAAAAACACAAAAAAACATAGATCAAGGGCCAGCCCAGCCCAGCCTACAGGGCTCCCAGCAGAGACCTACACTGATGAAGGGAGGGAACCCAGTAAATAAAAGTTAAAGGTTTTTAAATTGTTATTGTCCGCTTTTTCGCTTTTGGCATTTTTTTTCTTCTAGGAGCCCGATTACTCAGTGACTAACATTTTATTCACTTTTTCTGTCTCTCATTATAACGCTCCACATCACTCCTCTTGGTGCCACATAGAGACGTCCCATAGGCCTTACATTTTCCTGAGTATCAGCCTCTGTTTCTCTTGGGCTCTTTCCTAACTCACTTCTCGTTTGTTAAAACCAAGGAGGTGGTCGGCATTTCCAGTGAGTCATATATTTGAGTTCCATGTCACTCTTAGGAGACAAAACATTTCCATTGTTAAAAAGACTCGCAAGCAAAGAAAGGAAAAACATTTAAATTTTTCAGATTTTCCTTTGGAAACTTACAAAGAGCAAAATTTAAAGCATTATTCATTTATTGAAGTCTCGATTTAAATCCATAAATAAAATTGTGAGCTGTCTATAAAATTTACTCAATATGACTCCCTAGTGATTTTTTAAAACAAAGTCCGTATATTGCAATTATGATGACCAGGAGTTTGGCATGCCTAAGCTTCGAATGGATGCCAAACAGAGGAACTGGCAACTCAAGAAAGTGGCCCCCCTCGACGGGGTCTCTTTCCCTACATCGCCTCCCTGGCACATTCTTTCAAATTTACTGCTACCACCTCCCCAAATCCAATCCCACATGATCAAGTGTGGTCTGAGCACTGCCATGTGAATGCCTTACTGTCATTGCCTCTCCAACCCCATATATCCAAGACCTTGTCCCCCATCGCCCCACAGCATTTCCATATCATTCTTGAATTTGATGGACCTCTGGTAACACCAGCCAAACAACTGAAACTGGAAAATTCAGTATATTAGTTTCCTGTTGCTGCTGTAACAAATTACCATGAACCTAGTGGTTTAAGACAATGCAAACTTGTTACGTTAGAGTTCTGTAGGTCATTAGTCCAACATGGGTCTCGCCAGACTAAAATCAGGGTGTCAACAGGCTTCACACCTTTCTGGAGGCTCTGGGGGAGAAACTGTGTCCTCCTTATTTGGATAACTGGCAGAATTCAGTTCCTTGCAGTTGGAGGACCTAGGTCCTCATTTTCTTGCTGGCTATAAATTGAGGGCCATTCCTCGATTCTAGAAGCCACCCACATTTCTTGGCCCCATTCCTCCATCTTCAAAGCTAGCAACAGCGGGATGGGGTAGGGGGAGTCCTTCTCATGCAGCATCCGTCTGACTCACTCTTCTGCCTTCCTCTTCCACTTTTAAGAACTCGAGTGATTAGACCGGGCGCACCCAGGCAATCCGCAATCACCTCCCCATCTCCCAGTCCTGAGCTTTAATCACATTTGCAAAATCCCTTTTATCATGTAAGGCAACATAGTTACAGGTTTGAGGCATTAGAAGGGGACATCTTTGGGGAGCCATTATTCTTCCTACATACTCAAAAATCCAGTTTTTTTAAATTATGGAGAATATGACTTGCAAGGAACCACACTTTAGGAAGAAAAATCCCACAGGGGTTAAGTGAAGGGCCCAGAAAACTAAAGTCAGTTTCAGCAATACAGCTGAGTCTACAAACCAAAGGCTCACGCTCTGGCCATCGCTCCTGACTCCTCCTGTTCCCCACCTCCCATCCCACCCCCAGATTCCGTCATCCATCCTGTGCATTCTTCTCACCCTAACAGGGAGCTGTTGCAAGGATTAAAGAGAAATGATGTGTGTGATGACAGTAAGAGTGAACACTGATTGATGCTTCCTGTGAGCCAGGCTTAACACACGAAGAGCTTCACGCACATTTTATTATTTAAAATCAGCCAACGACTCTATGAAATATGTGGATTCCTTAGCATCAGTCCTTTTTAGCGCTTGAGAAACTGAGGCTGCGCAAGGTTCTGTGAATTGTTCCAGGCCTCCGTGGGAATTCACTGTAGAGCTGGGATATGAACCCAGGCAGTCTGACTTCAAAGCCTACCCTCTGGGCCTCTATTCTATCCTACCTCCAACGACAAACTGTGTAGACCATAAACTAGTACATAAAGGGAGGGTATTAATATTCCCTAATCTCTCTCTTACCTCTCCTTTCTTCCCATGCCCACTGCCCCCTTCTAAGCCCAGATCTTGATCGCCTCACACATAAGTGAAATATTAGAACCCGGAATCTTCTCATTGGCAAGGATCTTAACGTTCTTTGCGTCTGACTTCTCACCCAACTCAGTAAGCCATCCACCGAATGCACACCATTGGCTCCCAACCCCAACTCAGCTCCCCGACAAGTTCTATCTTGCCCACACAATGGAACTCACACTGAAGTTTTTGAAAGTTTGAATTACTTACCAACATTTAAGAATTAGGAGATTTCAAATAAAATTCCAAATTCTTACCCTTCCAAAATTGGAAGTTTTAGATGACCCCTTTCTGTCAGCTCTCCAGCCCTCTAAAGCGTGCCCTGGCATGAAACTGATGGAGATGGCTCTTTCCTCTTAGTATCTTAAAGTTTATTCATTGGCTACACCATTCACTTGGCATTTGGACATATACTGTTAGGCACTGTTATTTAACTTTTCCACTGTATGTCTTGTTTTCCCAACTAAATGCTAAGCTCCTTGATTCTTTATTATCCTCCAGGAATCCAGTGCAGGGCTTTGCATTTTTGCATTGACTGATGACATCATTAAGGAGTCTCCAGCAGTCATGAATATATGACAGGTAGTTCAAGAGCAGCAATTTAATGCAAATATTGCAAGGGGTCAGGTCCCTGTGATACAAAGCACAGCAGGGGAAAGATGGGCAAAAGATCTGAGAGCAATGAGGCAGAGTCCATGAAGGAAAGACTTGAGAATACTTCTTAGATGGCTATGGTTCAGAATCTGTACTTTGGAATCATAGCTATAACTGCCAATCACAGCAGGTAGCTTGCTTAACAGATCTTCTAAACGTATACTAAAATGGCCATTCAACTGCCGTATCACAAACGTTGCCTACAGCAATGATCTCAATACCGTACCCTTTATCAACCTTTCCTCTTCCTAATGCCCTCTCCCTGCTCGCTCACTCCTGATTCCTGGGATCACCTCCCAAATAACCTGCACCCAAGACATACAAGGTCATGTCTGAGGGTTCTGAGGTTTTCATTTTTCTTCTGCTATTTGATATGTGGGAGATGTAAGACTTAAAGCGTCAGACAGTTGGTTCTCTTTACACCCAGCACATTCTCCCCGAAGTTGGACGGGAAAGATAAAGGCTTAATCTTCTAGGAGTGGATCTAAAGAGAATACAACTAGCCCTCCTTGCATGAACGTTTTAGAGCCAACTAAAATTTGTAATCTGGTGACAGTCCTTCTCTGGATTGAATTACTGTTCCATAGAGAGATGATTCAAAACAAGGTGCCACGCCTAGGCACTCTTATACAGGAACCCCAAACAAAACAAAATTATTATGACAGTGGCTCTCCAGAGCTTGGGACAACAGACACTCTTACAAGAACTGTATTTTTCAGATTTTACTATAGAACCAAAAAAATGACTGAAAACATTTCTACTTCGGCACAGCCAAAATGTGTTTACTTGAGCTGTGACCATCTCACGTCACAGTGCTCAATAAATACTCTGACACAACGTTTTTATTAAACAATTGATAATGACATCCCTAAAGAAAACTTCACCTCCTAGCTGGTGGAATTTCCCAAAGTGCAAACGATTGGCAATTCTAGGTGGGCCTTGGCCAAAACGGGAAGTGGGTGAAACGTGGCCTTGATTCCCCAGCCCCTGGGTCTTGCTCCTCTCCTGTCCTCACACGGTACCACTCACCCGCCCTCTTGCCCCTTAACCCCTCCAGAATTGATCTGGCCTCTCTCAGAGGTTAACAGACAGTCCCTCCCTTGAGGATCTAGGAGATGCATTTTGGAGTGTCCATAAATGCCCTAGAATAGAATGCAAATTTGTGTGTATTCATATGTATTTTTTTCTGGGAACAGTAGAGTCCCAAAAGGGACTCTATTTTAAATTAACAAGCATGTATATAGCATTACTGTGACCAGGCACTTCATAAATATTAACTCATTTAGTCCTCATAACAACAATACGAGGCAAGTTACCCCATTTTACAGATGGGGAAACCGAGGCACAGGGAGGTCAAATAACGTGTGTAATAAAGGGACAGAGCTAGGATCTGAGCCTAGGCTTTCCAGCCCCACTATACTGGGCTGCTTCTCATCTTGGGCTGTGGTCTAAAACAGTGAAGAGCCACTGACCTGCTGGCCACCCACCCCATTCCACTGGGAGGGATGTATACTTTAGGAAGGAGGAGAGCCTTGAAATAAACTGTTTCTGACAGGTGGGGGTTTTAGGGCATCATCCCCCCTTCCCAACCCCCCTGAAGTTAGACACATAGACAGTAATCTAGGCTGCCCGTCAAGGCCAGTGCAGATAATGGAGTATTTGGGTTGTGCTTTCCATTATAAAATGCTAGCCACAACTTGGGTTCACTCTACTTCTGAAGGCTGGTAGCTTCTGGAGCTTTTTCAGTCTGAAAGGTAAATACTGCTTAGTGTTTCAGGGGGCAGGGAGGGAGAGAGGCAAACTGGCCTCTATTGAACACTTATTACAGTGGCATTATACCCATGCTTCTTCATGGAATCTCCCCACATGCCCGTGAAACATGGCCCTCTATTCAGACCTCATCTCCCCCTCCTCTCCCCTCACCCAACCACTCTGGTGTCCCTGCTGTTCCTCCAGCACACTGGGCATAGTCCCACCTCAGGGCCTTTGCACTTGCTGCTCCCTCTGCCTGAAATACTTTTCCCACAGAGAACCCCTTGGTTTGCCCTGCTGCCTCTTTCAAATGTTGCTCAAATATCACCTTCTCTGAGAGACTGATCCAGACCACTCTATTTAAAATCACAACACTTTCCCCCTTTGCCCGACCCTTTCCATCCCCTTACTCACAACACTCCTTGCCATCCGAACAGTATGTATATATTTATGTATGCGTGTATTTATGTATGTGTGTACACACACACACACACACACACACACACACACAGCCCTAAGAGGGGGTGTCTCCTAACATTCTGTGCCCTAGACCCCTCACTTGCCTCATCCAAGTCCCAGCCCTGTGTAATATGTAAGATTTTGGGACTTCCCTGGTGATGCAGTGGTTAAGAATCCACCTGCCAATGCAGGGGACACGGGTTTGAGCCCTGGTCTGGGAAGATCCCACATGCCGCGGAGCAACTAAGCCCATGCGCCACAACTACTGAGCCTGCGCTCTAGAGCCCGTGCGCCACAACTACTGAAGCCCACGCGCCTAGAGTCCGTGCTATGCAACAAGAGAAGCCACCGCAATGCGAATCCCGTGCACCACAACGAAGAGTAGCCCCGGTTCGCCGCAACTAGAGAAAGCCTGCGCACAGCAATGAAGACCCAACGCAGCCAAAAAAACAAATAAATTTTTTTGGCCCCCAAGAACCAATTTTCATTCCCATGGGGGCGAAGTGGCCCCCATAGAGAATGCACACTCCAGGGCTATCTCCGTTTCCTCCCGAAGAGATCCAGCTTAAGGAAAGCAACATCTGCCTGGGTGCCCCTCTCCTCCTGGATCCCCACTAGTGTCTCGGGTGATTCTGCTGTTAGTCAGCTGACATGTTCTTTCACTCCAAAGCACCTGTCATTTATGGGTAGTGAGAGTTCCCTGTGGTAGATGTTTAAGTGCAGAAGCACCTGGAAGTGGGGGGGTGGGGCACCAGTGGGTAGGGTACAGAAACTCTTCCAGTCTCCCTCAGATCACGCCACTCTTTGCCAGCTGACAGGTGAGCAGTGACCCCCTTGGCATCTTAGCTTAGGTTCTCCGGGGGTGCGGAGCCTAAGGTAAGGACTTGGCTGCACAATGGACTCCCCATTCTCCCCAGCCCCTGGCACAGAACAATATTTTTTTTATATAGCTATGAAATAAACGAGGAGGGTGATCTATAGTGGGACGGCCAGACAGCAGGCTACTGCAGTAGATTAGCCAAGACATGATGACGACTTGAACCGGTGCTTAGGAAGCTGGCATGAAAAGAGAGGTTCAACAGACACTTCTAAGGTAAGATGAGAGGATGTAGGGGATGTTGCGGTGAGGGAGAAGCAGAATAGTTAACCTATCAAACCCCAACAGTGCAGATGACATTGCTCTGAATCCCTCAAGTGCGGCAGGAAGGTTAACAAATAACAAATGTTGGCGAGGATGTAGAGAAAAGGGAACCCTCGTACAGTTGGTGGGAATGTATATTGGTGCAGCCACTGTGGAAAACAGTAGGGAGGTTTCTCAAAAAGCCAAAAATAGAACTACCATATGACCCAGCAATTCCACTCCTGGGTATATATCCAAAAAAACCCCAAAACCACTAATTCAAAAAATTCTGAAGCAATTAGAACAGATGGCCTATAGCTGTACTGTTCAATATGGTAGCCACTACCCACGTGTGGCTATTTAAATTTAAAGTTAAATAAAATTTAAAATTCAGTTTCTCAGTCACATTTCAAGTGGCCAATGGCCACATGTGGTTAGTGGCTACTGTACTGGACACATATAGAACACTTCCGTTATCACAGAAATTTCTATTAGATCATGCTGGTCTCTAGTGATGACGGCTATAGTTTTTACGGAGTTCTTACAACCTGTCAAATGCATTTCAGCCATCTGTTTTACATGCATTAACTCAATCTGCATATAAGTCTATGAGAGAGATACTGCTACTTTACAGATAAGGAAACTGAAGCACAATGATTAAATACCTTGGTACAGTCAGAGTTAATAAATGGAAGAGGTAAGACTTGACCCCAGGAAGTCCAGAGCCTGTAGTCTTAACCTTATACCACATTGTGGAGGTCCCAGTGGCCTGGGTTGGCACAAAGGGAGTGGGCAGCTCTGGTGGAGTTGCCTGACTACAAATGACTCTCTCCTGATTGGACAGTGATAATCTGGTAGTGCCCAGAATAGCCTCCTCCAGCTTTCTTAGATTGTATGAACCTGGGTTCATACATGATCTCAAGAAAGAAGGGATGCCTAGCCTATCCCACCCCACCTTCCAATGGCAGAATGAATGAGATGTACCAACTACTCTGCCTCATTAGTTAAGGTAAGGCAAGTTGCTACAATAAATAAACGCTGAAATCTCAGACACTTAAAAAAAAAAAAAAGTTAATTTTCCAGGTGTGAAGTCCAATCAGCAGCCTAGAGTGGAGGGTAGGGTGGGACAGAGAGAGCAGCATCTGCTCCATGCAATCATTCAGGAACCCAGGCTGACAGAGGCACTGCCATTTTCAACATGAAGATTCCAGGTTTGTTCTGGAGAGCAACATCCACCCAGGCAAACAGGTGGGAGATTTTTTTTTTTTTTTTTTTTGCAGTACGCGGGCCTCTCACTGTTGTGGCCTCTCCCGTTGCGGAGCGCAGGCTCCGGACGCGCAGGCTCAGCGGCCATGGCTCACGGGCCCAGCCGCTCCGCGGCATGTGGGATCTTCCCAGACCGGGACACGAACCCGCGTCCCCTGCATCGGCAGGCGGACTCTCAACCACTGCGCCACCAGGGAAGCCCCAGGTGGGAGATTTTTAATGGCTAAGCCCGGAAGTGGCAAACATCATTTCTCCCCACACCCACTGGCCAGAACTCAGCCACATGGCCACTTCTAACTGCAAGGGAGGCTGGGAAATGTAGTCTAGCTGTGTGCTAAGGAAGAAAGCTTTGGTGAGCTACCAGCCAGTCTCTGCCACATCAGACTTAATTTGAGTGTTGTAGAGTAATGATACCCATTAAACTAATGATAGGTCAAAATTAATGCTAAAATCACTCTCCCCGGTCATTTTCTCTCCAGTTCTTTGCCCTTATATTGACTAGGTCAAAAGTCAGGGAATCAATATGAATCAGAGGAGGGGGAGTCCTTGCCACTCTGAGGCTGAATATGAATCCCCCCTTCTTTGTGACACACTTCCCCAGCTTTGCTCCTAGCTAACATCCATAACATGTTTTTTTCATAACCCCCAACTGTAGAACTCCTATGTGACAAACCAGTTCTGTAAACAGTGACATACTAGTAAAAGCCACAGAGAACGGCTGAATTATGGATATTCTTGCTGCGTCCTTAGTTGAAAAAGTTGTATTTTTGAGTTCCCTCTGTTTTGAAGCCATGTAAACCTTAACCTCTGCTGTAGCACTTCTGGGTAGAAGATGCTTAGGAGGCCCTTAGGCCTCTGTATGTTGGCGGCTCCTGTTCTACTGTTTTCCCCTTCTATTGTCTTTGGCTTGTCATGAGCTTTGAAGTCTGATCTGGGACTCCTCACTTTTAATAATGTGTAACTCTTGAGTTAGTAATCTCCATGTGGATAAAAGGCCCATGTCCATATATTTCCAATGGATGAATGAGCATGCCTCCTTAACCAACTTTAAATGTGATTAAGAGACTAGGCTCTTGAGAGAGAGGTCCAAATCCTTGCTCTGCCTTGAGTAAGTTTCTGACATTTCTCTGCTTATATTTCTTCATCTGTAAAAATGGGGGTGATTACTTTGAATGAAATTATATTACATTTACAAAGTATTTTTATCACAGTTCCAACAGTAAGTTGTAATTATTATTTTTTTTAAAAAATGTTTATTCATTTATTTATTGGCTGCACTGGGTCTTTGTTGCTGCAAATGGGCTTTCTCTAGTTGCATCGAGCGGGGGCTACTCTTTATTGCGAAGCGCAGGCTTCTCATCACGGTGGTTCTCTTGTTGCAGAGCATGGGCTCTAGGTGCGTGGGCTTCAGTAGTTGTGGCACGCGGGCTCAGTAGTTGTGGCTCGTGGACCCTAGAGCTCAGGCTCAGTAGTTGTGGCGCATGGGCTTAGTTGCTCCACGGCATGTGGGGTCTTCCCAGACCAGGGTTCGAACCTGTGTCCCCTGCATTGGCAGACGAATTCTTAATCACTGCGCCACCAGGGAAGTCCCTGTAATTATTATTAATTCACTCTGCATGATTCTGTGTCTTTGGATAGTTTACCTTTATGTAATAAACTGGTTTTTTTTTTTCTTAAAACAAACAACGTGATATCAGTAATTTGCAGAGGGGCGTTTTTAAAAAATCATAAAGATAGTTTCTTTCCAAGATTTGCATGTATGTGATTTCCATTCTAACTTTAAAACATTCCTATCTATTCACTAATGCTTGATTAGTGAGAATATCTATTACAACACTGTGTTCATCTAATTCAAGTTTCCATGGGTTAGCATCATAGGAAGACATCTCCTAGAAAGACCGTGGGGTTCCATCACTTTGTATTACACATCAGGAAATGGAAGTTCATAGAAATCCATTTCAGAGGTGAAGGAGACTTGAAGATGACCTAGTATAATATTGTAAATCCAGAAAAGTGGCAAAGGTAGTGACTTATACTATATTTCTTTACTTCAAAAATGGTTTATTTACCCACAATACACTGCATGAGAAAACAGAGTGTGATGTTTGCTTTGTTTGAAATTATATCTCTCCTGGTTTTCTACTACTGATCACAAACACTGGATGCAGTTATCTTTGTTGTCTTTGCTCAGCACAAAAATGGGAGGAAAATTTTACTTAAATAAACCATTTGAAAGATAGTATCTTTTAGGACTTGGAGTTCACTGGGAGAAAAGAATTACAACATAAGCCATAGGTCTGGAAAAGACTAAATACCAAACTAGTCCAAGCCCCTCAGTCTACAAGGGAGGAAAGATGCTCAGAACATGAAGGGATTTGCCCAAAGCTTATTCACTTATTCCAATTTTTGAAGGCCAATTGTATGCCAGGCACTGGGGTTATAGCAGGAATAAAACCAAACCCCTGGCCTCAAACAGAGTCTACATTTTAGTGATATTATGCAACTCACTTGAAAGTTTTAAAATTCTACTTTGAAAAAAATCCTATGACTGAAAGTTCTTCAATAATTCAAACTCATCCCTCCTGCCTGTACACCAAAACCCAGAATTGGTTAGCCTTTACTGTGAATCCAAACCAGTAACCAGTGTAATGACAAGGCATATTTTACATTAGGAGCAAGGCAAAAAAGGCTACAGAGTTGAGACACAAGACAGCTATGTGTTCAGTCCTTGTTCATTCAATTAATCAGATAATTATAAGCAATTCTCATTTATTCATCAAAGCAACACCACCACCCATTTGATAGTTTTCATTTCTCTCGTCCTTAAATTAACAAAATTCTATACTATACTAAATACTAGAGCAACAAGGGAGTAACTTTTACTTTATGCTGTGTGCATTCCTGAAGGGAAAGAAGAGGGAAGGGTATAGGTCAAATAGGACACTGATGTTAAAAACAAACACAATTGGGCTTCCCTGGTGGTGCAGTGGTTGGGAGTCCGCCTGCCGATGCAGGGGACACAGGTTCGTGCCCCAGTCCGGGAAGATCCCACATGCTGCGGAGCGGCTGGGCCCGTGAGCCATGGCCGCTGAGCCTGCGCGTCCAGAGCCTGTGAGAGGGCCGTGTACCGCAAAAAAAAAAAAAACCACAATTGCCACAGACATTGTTGCAAAAGCACTCTCAATCTATCTTGATGGGTTTCTTTTACAGCGCTGTGATCTTGTGAACATGAGGCTTCTTGCCAAGATCAATCTGTTTCTTGTTATTTCCTTGAAGGAAAGCTGTACCCACATCAAGGTACATTTCAACAACATGTTCTCTTGGAACAACTTACTTCTTAACAGATTAAATCAGCGGAACTATTGCTTTTATTCCTCAGATCTCTCTTAATCTTTATCTAGTCCTTTGGAGGTACAAACCCATCCCAGGATAAATGAATATGGCAAAGTTTCAGTCAAAGTCATGTAAAAAAACATTTTCAACTGCTTCAGGGACTAAACGCTGAGGAAGTGGTTAAGGACACAAGTTCTAAAATGCCACCACTTCTACTTTCCAGCTGTGTGAACTTGGAAGTGACTCAAACCGTCCAAGCCTCAGTTCCCTCATCTAGAAAATGAAGGATTAACACCTGACTGTAACTATTATCAGGATTCACGGAGGTAACGCACGAAGCATTTAAAACAATGTGACACACAGTAAACCTTTGTAAAGTTAACTCTTAGATATGTTAGAATGCTTTCAGAGGCAAGTCGCAGAACGTTCAGTTAAAAGTATCACAAACATTAAGGACATTCAATTAACCCACCTAACAAGAACTCCAAAAGCGGACAGTTCTAAGGCTGGTCCTACAGCTCAGTGATGGCAACAAAGACCCAGGCCTTTTCCAGCCGTCGGTTCACTCAGCCTCAGGATACAGTTAGTTCAGGGACTCAACCTTTCAAAAACTCAGGTTATCTCCACTTTCTCCTTGCACTCCCTAGCTCCTCTCAGTGTTTTTAAGATGGCTACCACTGTTTCAGGCATCAAATCCAAACACGAAAATGTCTAGGCACAGCACTAGCCAATAGAACTTTCTACAATGATGGAAATATTCTATATCTGCACCGTCCAGTACGGCAACCACTAGCCCCATGTGAACACTGAACACTTGAGATGTGACTTAGTGTGACTGAGGAACTGAATTTTTAATTTCACTTAATTTTAATTAATTTAAATTTAAATAGCCACATGTGCCTAGTGGCTATCATATTGGACAGTGCGTGTCCAGAGTAAGAAGAGAAACTCTTTTTCATTGAGTCTCAGGAGTGGGGATGTTTTCCTAGAAGTCCGCCAGCAGATTTTCCCAGGTGTCTTTTTGGTCAAAAGTCAGTCACAGGGCTTCCCTGGTGGCGCAGTGGTTGAGAGTCCGCCTGCCGATGCAGGGGACACGGGTTCGTGCCCCGGTCCGGGAAGATCCCACACGCCGTGGAGCGGCTGGGCCCGTGAGCCATGGCCCCTGAGCCTGCGCGTCCGGAGCCTGTGCTCCGCAACGGGAGAGGCCACAACAGTGAGAGGCCCGTGTACCGCAAAAAAAAAAAAAAATTCAGTCACATACCCGCTCCTAAATCAAATATTGGCAAGGAACGGCAGTTCCACGGGTGGCTTAGAATAATCAGGATTTACTCCTGAGTGCGGAAAGAGGGGAGCACCCTACGAAGCCAGGCTCAGCCAGCAAGAAGAAAAGCAAGGAATGGGTGTAATATAAATGATCAGTACTAAGTGCCGCACCACTTCTGCACTGTCTAGATCAGGAAGGAGTCTGTAAACTACAGTCCATGGGCCAAGTCCAGCCCACCAACTGTATTTGCAAATAAAGTTCCACTGGCTCAAAGCCACACCTATTCATTTACATATTGTCTAGGGCCGCTTTTGAGCTGCATGGGCAGCGCTGAGTAGTTGTCACAGAGGCCATAAGGATCACAAAGCCAAAATATTTATTATCTGGTTCTTTAAAGAAAAGTTTGCCAACCCCTCATTTAGAGGGACATTCCTCATGGTTGAAGTCACCCTTGTTAAAGATCTTGGCTAAAACATACTCCTATAACCAAAAGCAAGCACTTCGTGCAGGCTGGTGTACAAGAAAGAGTTCTGGAGAGCTGCTTTCAGCACCTTGATACTGTCTCTTGCTGGGTAACCTAGAAAAGTATCCTTTGCTTTGCGCTTCAGTCTTCTCATCAGCAAAGTGGGGATAATACAAACTTCTCCACCCACCTCAGGGGGACATGAGGAGATGATGTATGCCAAGGTGCTCTGTAGACCATGAAGACCTACAGAAATGTCCAGATGGGTTGCTACCGCTGTTCTTAATGTTCAGTGCTATGTGCTGTTGCCACTGGATCCTACAAAGAGACACTGGGACTTTTCCATGTACAACAAGGCAAGGATAGCACTGGCAACTGGGAGATTTACCAGTCAGCAAAAGCCATGTCTGGAGCTTTTATCAATATGGAAATCAAGAGATTCACTGGCTTCACTGTAACTTTAAGAGCTTTCGAAATCACGTCAAGTTAAAAAAAGTAGTCTGGAGAAAATAGGACTTTTAAATTGTTTCCAATTTCATATTAGGAACTTTGAATACGAGAGCAGCCTTAAAATGGGATTGCAGAGATGAGTGGTTCTTAGTTCGAGGCAGACCTCAAGGATCCCCGGTATCCCAGGACAACAAATCAGGAATCCAAAGACTGATCCTACTGGGTAATCGAACTCACAATGTCAAAGTGTGAAGGACTCTTAACAGGCAATCAGCTGAGCCCCTTCATCACATGGAGGAAAGGAAATACATTCCTTAAGGGTAATTGGAGCCAATGTACAGCCACCTCACTGAGGTCTACACAAAAGTTTAGTGGAATATATGTTGTATCAGAACTCACTGGGTTCAGATAAGGATAATGCTGGTGGTGCAAGCTGAGGAGAGCAGTCCATGTTTCAGTGTATCTCTAGGCTTTAGACTAGAGCCACAAATCAAAACCAACCAACCAGCCAGTTTATTGAGCACTTACTATGTGCTAACACTATGGAGGATAAAGACAGGACCTGACCAGATATTCCTTCATACCTGCAAAGATAAAACCAGGAGGAGGAGCAGAATTCAGGATATCATGATGGCCTTCACCACTGCTAGCAGTGTCCTGACACATCCTAACTGTTCAGTATGGATGTTTTAGAGTTAGTATAAAATGTATAGACATACGGGGCTTCCCTGGTGGCGCAGTGGTTGAGAATCTGCCTGCCAATGCAGGGGACACGGGTTCGAGCCCTGGTCTGGGAAGATCTCACATGCCACGGAGCAACTAGGTCCGTGAGCCACAACTACTGAGCCTGCGCGTCTGGAGCCTGTGCTCCGCAACAAGAGAGGCCGCGACAGTGAAAGCCCCGCGCACCGCGATGAAAAGTGGCCCCCGCTCGCTGCAACTAGAGAAAGCCCTCGCACAGAAACGAAGACCCAACACAGCCAAAACTAAAAATAAATAAATAAAAATTAAAAAAAAACTTATAAAATGTATGGACATAATTTAGATGTACAAACAATAGTGACAATAAACAAATTAAAAAGAAATCCTTGAGCTTTCCTTTGATGTCTAGGATGACTCCATCTTGTTTTGGAGCCTCCATTCCAGAGGTACAGGAAAGGGATCCTTAAGCCTGATGATTTAAGGTAGCTCTCTCTTCCGCTCTAAAATGGTCTCTAGGTAACTCAATGTCTTCCAGATAAATGCGCAATCTTCGTTTTCCCTCCTCTTCCTTCTGGTAGTCAAGATGGCTTCCAGGTTAGGAATGGGGTGCCAGTGTTCTGCACAGCACGGAGAAAGGACCTACATCACCTCGTGCTGAGCCCTGGGTTCTCAAGGGTCTCTCCAGGGATCCCCCTCACCCTGCAGGGTTCCTGGGGGTCCAGCTGGCATCCACTGCTGAAGGCTGTGTCCAGTGCACCCCATGTTCTAGTCTCTCAGAATCCCACCCTGGCCTGGGGGGTCCCTCTCTTGCTGACCTAGGTCCTCTCAGCTCTCACCACTGGGTGTCTGTCACATCCTCCATCTGGCCCCTGGTCTCAGCTGTCCACACCGTCATCTCTGCAGCCCTGTCCCTGCCCCTGGCTCTCAACAGAGCTACCCACTAGGAACACGAGGGCAATTTTGAATCCCTTCCCTGTCACACAAGAGATGAGAAAGACCTGGAGAGGACACCACCTCCAGCCTTCACTCTGCCTAAACACAGTGTGCCACCATTTCTCATCTCTGCCGCTGCCCCATGTTGACTTACAGTCCACTGTGAGGGGTTCTCATCCGGAGTTCTAAGTGGAAAGTGGGACACAATGTCCTCTGCTTTCAGTTTCCCCCTCAACCCATCTAGATTCTCTATCATTCCTTGTCACCACTTCTACCTGCCAGGGGAAGAGTCAGGGCCCAGCAGAAGTGACCTCATGCCTGTGTGGAATTTTGGGGGCTTGGGAAATTGGCTGAGTATCAGATCAGCACTATGGTATTTATAATCGCAATTTTACAGATAGAAAAGTGAGAGACAAGGAGACCAGCACTGGGTTTGGAAAGAAGAACAAAGACTTGGATGGACAAAGCATGAGACGGTAAGAGGAGACAAGCCAGTGAGGCCTTGGACAAGGGGAATTAGAGAGAAATCTATCACTAGAAATGCCTTCAGCACAGAAAGATCTAGATCCAGCCCAGAAAGACAGTAAGTTGGGATTATAGCTCATGAGGTCACCAAACTGGCTCAAATGTGTACTTGTTTCCACATGGGGATGACAACTCGGCAAGAATGAAATTATAACCATCTTCCACTAATATGTCATCTCACGCTCTGGAAAACAGTTGTACCTAAAAGCAGACCTTCTTGGAAGACAAAAAAAAGCAGTGGAAGAAAGGAAGGAAGGAAGGAAGGGAGGGAGGGAGGGAGGGAGGAAGAAAAGAAAAGAGGTATTGGCACAGCCCAAGAGAGCTAGAGGCTAGAGGTAAGTTACCTGCCAAAACTTATTTGGGCTTCTGGTAGACCACGAATGACTCCATCGAACATCACCAAATTACACAACTGGAAGTGTCACGGTCTAAGGGTTTTCTCTATTGGTCAGTGGCCTAACAAGAGAGTGTCAGTCCGGGGAGAAGATATGGGGATATATGTATATGTATAGCTGATTCACTTTGTTATACAGCAGAAACTAACACATCATTGTAAAGCAATTATACTCCAATAAAGATGTTAAAAAAAAAAAGGGAGTGTCAGTCCGATCCCTCCTCACTGTCAAGAGCCACTGAGTCATCTCTCAGGCTTCCAGGTTGAAGCTACTGTGTTTGCAGTCCAGATACCCCAGAGCCAGGGGCAACGGCTGCTCCCTGGCAGTCTACTTCAGGCTCCCTCTCCCTCTTCTCTCCGTGCCTCAGTGCCACGTTCATTCAGTCTTCACTTACTGGGCAACCTGGTATAGTATGAACAGTACGGGCTACTGATTCCAATGGGGGATCCTCCAAGCTGTGTGACTCTGGGCAAACGACTTACTCTCTTTGACACTCAGTTTCTTCATCTGCAAACTGAGACTTAAAATATCTACCATGAAGGGTTTTTGTGAGGATTAAATGAGATGATCTACGTCACGGCCTGCCCCAGAGCAGGCCCTCTGCCCGCTTTCACCCCATTAGTTTCCCACCCACCTTGCCAAATCTTCACTCCCTTCTCACCCGGCACAGACCATGTGCTGAAACGACTCATGATGCAAAGGAAGTGCGTCATGACGTGATACAAAGTGACAAGCGTAAAAAGACATGGATAAACAGAAAAGGGAGCACCGGCAGAAGAAATTCAATTCTTATGAAGACGTGAGGGGAGGTTTCATAGAGGCAGTAATACTGGGCTGGACTTGGAAAATGAGTGTGTTTCCAAATGGGGATGACCCCAGGAAGCAGAGGGAGGGAG
Organism: Monodon monoceros; assembly: GCF_005190385.1. Taxonomy (NCBI): domain Eukaryota; kingdom Metazoa; phylum Chordata; class Mammalia; order Artiodactyla; family Monodontidae; genus Monodon; species Monodon monoceros. Next base: position 16,388,409 of record NW_021703779.1, read on the forward strand.
TAGGGGAGTGAGGTAGGGAAGAGAGTAAAGCCAATAATGGGTACATTAATTAGCACACTGCTACTATGGGCAACTGTGGCCCAATCCAACAATCTCCTAGGTGTATAGAACACACCTTAGCATTGTCCCACCAAGGGACAAGGAAGCTGGCCTAGGTAAACACGAACTCCCATTCTTCACTGCTTTGGGGTATTAACTCCCCGGCACTACTAGCTTGTTCCATGTACAGGCCAAGCATGGGCGCATGGGTACAGATCATTCTCAGTCAGGGAGACATGGGAGCCACCAGCACGTGCAGGATCTGTCTCTAGGTGACCTCTGGGTGGGCCAGGGGGAGATGGGCAGCGCACCAATAGCATCTGCTACAGGTGGCTTAACATTTAACTAGACTCACCCACGGATTTGGCCAAAGGCCGTATGTTAAAGCCCCATAGCACTGACTCACGCTTCAGGATTTAGTTACAGTTTGTACTGTCCTCATGTGTCATAGTCATGTCCCTCCAACTGGAGTGTAAATTTCCTGGAGTCAGAGATGATGTCCTCTCAGCAGCCAGTAATGCTAGGCACACAGCGGGCACTCATTACCACGCAACTGATTATCCAGTGTAGAAGTAGCAGGTCCCCTTGGCCTTCATCAAAGACCAGACCTAAGCCATCCTGAACCGAAAAGAACCTGCCTCAGTCCAAAGCTGTTCAGAGACATGATGCCTATAAGCCATCTGGATGATCCAGTCCAATATCCAGTCCAAAAGTGGATTCCACCTTGATGTTTAACCTACAGCTACACAACCACCAAGCACAGTACACACCTAGTGTAGCAGAGAGGTTAAGAATGCTGAAGACAGGATAGCGTAGTGGCTAAACACACAAACTTTGGGTCAGGTGGCCTGAGTTCGAATTGCAACTCTGCAACCAAAATGTTTAACCTAGGGCAAGTTGCTTACCTTCTTTGTGCCTCGGTTTCCTGTAAGTCTGTAAAACGGAGCCTAATACTAGTGCCTACTTCAAAGAACAGCGGCTGGCACAGGTAAATATTATCAGAGTGATTATTAAATAACATGAATACTCTTAGTTGGAGTTCTGAAAGACAATAACGAACTCCTATTTTGCCCTTTCCAGATCCCAAAACACTTCATTCAGAAAAACCTTTGCATATGCAATGTTAAATGTTATATGTCAATAAAGCTGGAAAAAGAAACAGAGAAAAGAAAAAGAAAAACCTTTGCCATCATGGAGGTTCTTTTTCTTTCTTTTTTTTTTTTTTTTTAAAAATATATTGAGCCTTAACAAGAGCCCAGGGCTTCCCTGGTGGCGCAGTGGTTAAGAATCCACCTGCCAATGCAGGGGACACAGGTTCGAGCCCTGCTCTGGGAAGATCCCACATGCCGCGGAGCAACTAAGCCCATGCGCCACAACTACTGAGCCTGCGCTCTAGAGCCCGTGAGCCACAACTACTGAGCCCACGTGCCACAACTACTGAAGCCCACACACCTAGAGCCCGTGCTCTGCAACAAGAGAAGCCACCACAGTGAGAAGCCTGCGCACCACAAGGAAGAGGAGCCCCCACTCGCCGCAACTAGAGGAAGCCCGTGCACAGCAATGAAGACCCAACGCAGCCAAATATAAATAAATAAAATATTTTAAAAAATAAAAGATAAATAAATAATGTTTTAAAAAAAACAAAAAACAAGAGCCCACTGGGGGAGCTCAGGATTACACCCATTTTAAAGATGAGGAAATAGAGTCCCATGTCAGTCTACTGGCAAATAGAGATCATACAAATAGCAGGTGGCAGGCACGGGGAGGGCTCTAACTCTAGATCTCACCACCTTTCTACTGTATCATGGGGCACAGTAATGTTTCAGCCAATTCTTTAAGACTGTGGCTCTCTGAGAATGCATCAGCATCACCTGGAGGGATGGTTAAAGCACAGACTGCTGGACCCCACCCTCAGAGTTTCCAATTCAGCAGGTCTAGGCTGGGCCTGAGAATCTGCACTTCTAAAAAGCTCCCAGGTGATGCTGATGTTGCTTGTCTGGGGGCCACACTCTGAGAACCACTGCCTTAAGAAATCAATTCATCAGAGAGCCAGAGCAAGAAATACATTCAGCGACCTTAGCATCCACACAGGTTTTCCCTACTCAGGCTGGTTTCAGAGCCATGAAACTCTCATGTTTACCTGCCCCATTTTCATAATTTTTTTTTTTTTTGTGGTACGCTAGCCTCTTACTGTTGTGGCCTCTCCTGTTGCGGAGCACAGGCTCCGGACGCGCAGGCTCAGCGGCCATGGCTCACGGGCCCAGCTGCTCCGCGGCATGTGGGATCCTCCCGGACCGGGGCACGAACCCGTGTCCCCTGCATCGGCAGGCAGACTCCCAACCACTGCGCCACCAGGGAAGCCCTCAACTGTGTTTTAATCTGTTGCAAGTTTTCCATTTAGTTTGTGTGCATCTGTGTGTGTCTGTTGTATTTATGCCGTTGTTTGCTGCTAGTAGATATTTGCTTTATCCAACAAAGATTCCTTGGTCTTGCAACTCTCTTCTAAATAAGTAAGGTATTTCTCTGTATGTCCTTAATAATGTCTTCTTAAATACTGATTTTTTATATTTGCATAGCACTGTATTCTTTTGGCGGTTGTACTCAAAGATATTGCAGCCCTGGGGTTTCTGGACTTTTTATCGCCTTCCTCAGGTACCTTTTCCCATTCTCACATAAGCTTCTAAGGATCCTCTTTTCTGAAATGGATGCTGCTTCATTAGGGTGATTCTGTATCTCCCTTAAATTTCCATGCAGAAGTGCCTTCGAGTAGGTACTTTTAAAAACAAATAGGGGCTTCCCTGGTGGTGCAGTGGTTGAGAGTCCACCTGCCGATGCAGGGGACACGGGTTCATACCCCGGTCCGAGAAGATCCCACATGCCGCGGAGCGGCTGGACCCGTGAGCCATGGCCGCTGAGCCTGCGCATCCGGAGCCCGTGCTCCGCAACGGGAGAGGCCGCAACAGTGACAGGCCCGCGTACCGCAAAAAAAAAAGAAAAATAAATAAACACCAGAAATATACCCTCACATATATGGTCAATTAATTTTTGACCAAGGTGCCAAGACCACTCAGTGGGGAAAAGACAGTGTTTTCAACAAATGGTACTGGGAAAACTGGATATCCACATGCAAAATAATGAAGTTGGATTCTTACCTTACAACGTATACAAAATGAACTCAAAATGGATCAAAGGACCTAAACATAAAAGCTAAAACTATAAAGTTCTTAGAAGAAAAATAGGGAAAAATCTTCATGACATTTCTTGGATATGACAGCAAAAACACAGGCAATAAAGTAAAAATAGACAAATTGGACTTCATCAAAATTAAAAACTTTTGTGCATCAAAGAACACTATTAAAAGAGTGAAAAGGGACTCCCTGGTGGCGCAGTGGTTAAGAATCTGCCTGCCAATGCAGGGGACACGGGTTTGATCCCTGGTCCAGGAAGATCCCACATCCTGTGGAGCAACTAAGCCTGTGCGCCACAACTACTGAGCCTGTGTGCTGCAACTACTGAAGCCCGTGTGCTCTAGGGCCCGTGCTCCACAACAAGAGGAGCCACCACAATGAGAAGCCCGCACACCACAATGAAGAGTAGCCTGCACACCGCAATGAAGAGTAGCCCCCGCTTGCCACAACTAAAGAAATCCCGTGCACAGCAACGAAGACCCAATGCAGCCAAAAAAAAAAAGAGTGAAAAGACAACTCACAGAAGGGGGAAAATATTTTCAAATCATATATATAATAAAGGATTAGTATCCTGAATATATAATGGACTCCTAAAACTCAATGACAACAGAAAACCCCAAACAACCCAATTCAAAAATGGACCAAAGATTCGAATAGTCATTTCTCTAAAGAAGATACACAAATGACTAATAAGCACATGAAAACATGTTCAAAATCACTAATCATTAAGGAAATGCAAATAAAAACCACAATGATACCATTTCACATCCATTATCAAAACAACAGAAAATAACAAGTGTTGGTGAGGATATCGAAAAATTGGAATCCTGTGCCTTGCTGGTGAGAAGGTTCAATGGTGCAGCCTCTGTGGGAAACAGTTTGGCAGATCCTCAAAAAGTTAAACATAGAATTACCATATGACCCAGCAATTCTACTCCTAGGTATATATATCCCAAAGAATTGAAAGAAGGGACTCAAATGGATACTTAAACACCAATGTTCACACTAGCATTATTTATAATAGCCAAAAGGTGGAAATAACCCAAATGTCCATCAACATTGAATAGATAAACAAAATATGTACATACAATGGAGCATTATTCAGCCTTAAAAAGGAATGAAATTCTGGATCATGCTACAACATGGATGAACCTTGGAAACATGCTAAGGGAAATAAGCCAGACACAAGAGGATGAATATTGTATGATTCCTTATACTTACATGAGGTACCTAGAATAGGCAAAATCATAGAGACAGAAATAACAGAGGTTACCAGGGCCTGGGGGGAGGGGGGAAGGGAGGTTATTGCTTAATGGGTACAGAGTTCCTATTTGAGATGATGAAAATGTTCTGGAACTGGATAGTGGTGATGGTTGCACAAAACTGTGAATACATTTAATGGCAGTGAATTATATACTTAAAAATGGTGAAAATGGTAAGTTTTACGTTATGTTTTTTTTACCACAGTAAAACAATCCCAAATAAACACACACACACACACACAGAGATAAAATAGGAAAAAGATGAAGGAAAATGGGCACCTTACCTTCCAGGGATGTAACCACAGTGACATGAAGACAAATGATGACAAGGAATATCTTGAACATCAGTAAAAGTTCCTCAGGTCTCCCAACATGGTCACACTGCCTGCCAGAGAAAAGCATCCTGGAATAAAATAGGGGGACACATCATCACAGCTTTGCCATAATCACGACACAACAATGCCCAAAAGGCCAGTTCCTCAAGCAAGACAACCTGCAACCTGCTTCCTTTAAATTACTCTAGTCCAGAGAATTGGCAATGCCAGGTGGGCACTGGCTACAAAAAGCAAAACCCATGTTTATTACGGGAGGCCCATCCAGTGGGATATTATAATAAAAATGATAAGCAAGGTAGTCCATGTAGATTTATAGAAAACATCAACACATGCAAAATATCAAGAAAAGAATTTAAAAACACAAAATGCTGAGTATATATAATGATTACCACTATATAAAGGCTGGTTAAAAACTATGCTAAGAATCAGAAGAGGTCACAGAATCTTATAAATGATCTATCCCATTTATGTCATACCGTAAAAGGATGGGTGTGTTGCATTTCCTCTTTATTATATGTTAATTCATTATCATCGCTTACATTTTTAGTAGTGGGGAGGGCAGAGTCAACATTTTTTAAAAAGTGAAGTTTATATCAATACTGAATTTTAAAGTCTGATTTACCATTCGTTTATTCATTTCATTCCAACGAATAATCATCAAGGGCCAATATATACCAGATGAGATGTGTGGGTTAACTAGGCAGCAACTAGATGAAATACACATGGGGGAGGTGGGGCAGAGGCTGAGAGGAGCTCGGCACGTGGAGAAAACTGCAGGTGCTAAGGCTGCGTGCGTCCGTTCCTCTCCCAATGGAGGAGTTGGCCAACGGAACCCCGTGACAGGCAGTCAGCACCAGCAGCAGGCGCTGGCGGGGGATACTGAGGGAGGAAGAAGCCAGCGAGGAAATCACACGCCACCCACGGGGCTCGGGCAGTGAGAGCCCACGGAGCAGGCTCCTTCTACATGGCCACAGGGGAAGGGGCCGGGACAGACCAGGCCGCGTGTTCTCGGCTGGCAGAGCTCCTGGCCACAGGGCACCCAAGCACCTAGCCACCACCGCAGCTTCTGTTGGCCTGAGATAGAGTGTGCAGGCACCGCGGTGAAGGCTAAAGAGCATGGGATCAAAGGTCCTGGCTCTGCCACACAATGTCTGAGTGACTCTGGATAAGTTATTTCCGATGGCCAAGATTCCCCATCTAGCGAACTGTGATAATAGCACCAGCCTGATAGTGTCGGTGTGGTGAGTAAACAAGAGATCTGGGCACAGGGGCTGGCACTGTGAAGGCACTATAAATGCTAGCTAGACCCTTCAGTCAGTCAACAAATAGCTTTTTTTTTTTTTTGCGGTACGTGGGCCTCTCACTGTTGTGGCCTCTCCCGTTGTGGAGCACAGGCTCCAGACGCGCAGGTTCAGCGGCCATGGCTCACGGGCATAACCGCTCCGCGGCATGTGGGATCTTCCCGGACCGGGGCACGAACCTGTGTCCCCTGCATCGGCAAGCAGACTCTGAACCACTGCGCCACCAGGGAAGCCCAACAAATAGCTATTTTGTACCTCATATGTGCAGGGTAAGATAGTGCAGGGATTGCAGGGATAAGGACACAGAAAGGTGGGAATAAATCACGATTTCTCAGTCTCCAGGAAAAGCTGGCAATCTTTAAGAATCCTATAATTTAACAGCCATCGCCGGTACCAGAGGAACGATTCTTTCCTTGGACAAGGCATGATAACGCCTTAGAGCAGGAAGTGAATCCTTCTCCTTCCAAAGAGGACTTCTATTTTTAAAATCAATACTGTAAATTGTATTATATATTAATAACACACTATGTTAATAAATTATAAAGTGCCTCTGGTTTCTCTCCAGCACTTTCATCCTCTCTGTGTTCATAATGGCATATTACTGATCCTCCCGAATGAGTCACTTGAATGATAACGTCGTTGTGCAAAGATAAAGCAATGTCTCTCTGGAGGAAAATTTAAGTGTCTACTACAGCTACACACAATAATAATGATGAATCTCTGAAATACAATGTTAGATAAAGGAGCCAGACATAAAGGAATGCATGTTGTCCATGATCCCATTCAGATGAGGAACAAAAGCAGGCAAAACTAATCGATGGAATGAGGGTGGGAGCATGGTTATCCTTGGAAGCGGGCAGAGGATACAACAATTAGAAGTGGGCTCAGTGCGGCTTCTGAGGTTCAGGTAATATTCTGTGTGCTGGTTACATGGTGTGTGCAGTTTCTGAAATTCATTGAATTATACACTAATATATATGTCATAAAAAGTTTCATATATAGGGCTTCCCTGGTGGCGCAGTGGTTGAGCGTCCGCCTGCCGATGCAGGGCATGCGGGTTCGTGCCCCGGTCCGGGAAGATCCCACATGTCGCGGAGTGGCTGGGCCCATGAGCCATGGCCGCTGAGCCTGCGCGTCCGGAGCCTGTGCTCCGCAACGGGAGAGGCCACAACGGTGAGAGGCCCACGTACCGCAAAGAAACAAAAAACAAAAAAAAAGAAATTTTCATATAAAGTTTAAAAATTAATCTATTTTTAATTTTTAACTCAGCTCCCCTCCAAAAGCATTCGCCCCCCTTTTTTTAAGCTATATTTAATGAACCTCTACAAAAAAACTCTCCTATACAAACGCCTTAGGTTTGACTCTACCTGAAATTCACAGAGCTGACTTAGAAGATTTACTACACAAGTATCTAATTTTAGCTCTGGAAAGAGTATCAGAGCAGTCTGTTTCTGGAAAGGAATTCAGAATTCACCTAGCTGAGACCCTTATTCTACAGGTGTAGAAAGAGGCCCAACGTGTTCTAGGGGATGGGTCAAGGTCATCTGGCTGTTTGGTGGGACTCCTACTCTTTCTACCAGGCCACAATGCTGGCCTCCTGGGAATTGATCTCCTTGGACGTAAACTGTTTTGAGTTCGTCAGGTGAAATAAATCAACAAACTCAAAATGCTATTATAGAATTTTCAAAATTTCTGCAAACCCATTCTTGAGCTTTGCCAACTTCTAGGGTAGGGCCTAAGTGGTGTATAAGATATGGTCAAAGTTAAATTAGTCATGGCACTGGGTGACTGGTTAATATGTGCTGTGACTTGGGCCTCCGATCAAAATAAACCATGCTTTTCCACTGAAGAGAGCTTGTACTCAGCTCCCAGATGACGGCAGGAAAGGGCACAATGAAGGGTGATTCCAGTAACCATCCTGAAAAGAGAATATGGCTCAGGAAGAACTTACTACAGACCTGGCGCCACTGAAAAGACTGCTTTCCATTGTCCATATTCCAAGCCTGGAATACGTTTCCTCAAGGCTGAATATATATTTCCTAATAGGAGAAGAAGTGTTATGGTATTTAAAATAGTGCCACTCCTACTGCCTTCTGCATAAACTAGAGAACATCCTGCTGGGTCATGACGTCTCTGGGATCACTGATTAAAGAGGGAAATCTATAGATTTTGAAACCCTTACTCATTATATATAAAAGTCATTTTTATCTTTTTCAGCTGGAACTTCTCTTCATCTTCTGGTGCAAGTTGGGTTGCTTCAATGCTATCTACGTCAACAACAAAGATGAATAGCCACTGGTTCTTAGCAAAATTTCAAGGTGCTAAGGATGGCTTGTGAGATAGCATCCATTACAAAGAAAACTATTTGCTAGCATTTAAACAGTAAAATCTAGACCTTGACACTAGATAACCACTCATTAACGATTACCCCAGGTTCATGTTTTGTGGTTGTAGACTCTGATGTAAATGGCAACCCCTAGGGTTGAACAGTACATAAGCTACATGACTGAATGCCATGGCCCCGCTTGTACCACTCCAAGAAATTATTCTGGATCTCTTCAATTTCATTAAATAGTACAAGTATCATATTTTTTAAAATGTAGACCATCGGTGCAATCTTGAATGGTAATAAATGATAAATCTAACTTCATCTAGGTATAGAATAAAGTTTAAAAGGAGGGAAATAGCTTGATACCACTGCAGAGCAGGTCTGGGTGAGGGTCATTCTGTGCTACCACAGGTTAACTGATGTAATCTGATTATACCATGGCTGCAATGATGTATGCAATTATCAATATTTTAGACCTGAGTAACAAGAGGTGTGATTATTGCTCCCTAAGTGTTTTAGAAAATGTTACGCCTTTGAGATATTTACACTGATTTATAAGTGTTGGCTAACGAGACTAGCACAAGGAGGACTTCCCTGGTGGCGCAGCAGTTAAGAATCTGCCTGCCAGTGCAGGGGACACGGGTTCGAGCCCTGGTCCTGGAAGATCTCACATGCCGCAGAGCAACTAAGCCCGTGCGCCACAACTACTGAGCCTGCGCTCTAGAGCCCGCGAGACACAACTACTGAGCCCGCACGCCACAACTACTTAAGCTCGTGCACCTAGAGCCTGTGCTCCGCAACAAGAGAAGCCACTGCAACGAGAAGCCCGCGCACCGCAACAACTCCTAAGGAACTTATTACAAATTGGAAGACAAGCTCAAAGCCCGCTTGGGGGCTGACCTTGTTAATGTTTTAGTAGCATGTATTACTGCTCAGGCTCAGGTTTCATTAACTGCATCACAGGGGCACTGGACAATGAAGTGATCGGATCTGAGGAGGGATGGTCTCTTCTACAGACCATGCTTCATTAGCTATTTCTTCAGTTTTTGTGACTTAACTTCCCTAGAAACTAAACTCCTTGATATCAAGGATTGGGTCATTTATGTCTCTTGCATCCCCAAAGCCAGAGGCAGAATTCTTTCTCCACGGAGGGGCTAAAAAAATAACTCTCTACTGATATGTTTGGCTCAGAGTTGGAAGGGGGAGGCGGAGGCATTGGCAATGACCTGAGTGAGGGACAAGGCAGATGCACGCTGGGGAAAGGAAATTGTGTGCCCACCCAGGACAGAGAGCACTGCTGACAACCTGACTTGTATCTTCGAGAATATTCCATCATGCTTCACTTCAAAACCAAAACATCAGTACAGCTCTTAGCTCAAAGATGACAGTCACTTCACACTATGATATCCCCTCATGTGAAATACAGACATAAAGATAAAGAGGTGCAAGAGGTTAACAATCTATAGGGTGATCTTGGAACCAACTGACCTACTCCTGGCTTCAGTCAATGAGCCGTGAAGACAGAAGTTCAATGCTCAAGGAGGATCCAGAATATGAATTTAAAGAGGAAATAAGGAGTCATGGTGAGTTTCTATTGATTATATGCTCTTTAAGAGGAAAAAAGAAGTAGTTTTTAATAAAGCCTAATATGTCAGGAAAACTTCATTAAGCAATGTTTAAAGAAGGCAAAAATGAAAGCCGAGCATGTTGTCCTGTCCTAGGATGAGCAAATTACAAACACATGTACCAATATTCAACGTGGAATGAATGTAGGATCAACAACTGAAAAACATTAAAATAATCAAACAAGGAAACAAATCAACTTCAAGTATGGAAATAATTTCACTTCGTATTTGTGCAAATGAGAATTTTCTACATAGGGGTTTTTGATGAAATTTCACAATTCAAGTACATTGCCTCTTCCAAAACCTTATGGATAACCACAATAAAGCATGCTGAGTGGTTCCTGGTAACCAAGTTTATTAATAAACAACATGAGGCTCTCTTTGCTCCCTTGGAACACTTTCAGGTAGAAAAATAGGGCAAGCAACAGTGAAATTTGTTTTGCCCACTGAATGAAACAATTAAAAAGCCTAATAATACCCAAAGCTGGAGAGCATGTGGGGAAATGAACTCTTGTTTACACTGCTGGTGGCAATGTAAACTTTGAGAGAACAGTTTAGCTATGTTTTGAATTTTTAAATGTGCATACCTTTTGATCCAGAAATTCTAATTCCGGAGATTGTCCCTACAGAAATATTGACATACATACACAAAAATATACAAACAAATACTGTCATTGCAGCTTTGTGCAAGGGGGAAAAGCCTAAGTCTCCATCAGTAGATGAATAGTTAAAAAATGATGGTCCATCCATATTCTGGAATATTACACAAGGCTTAAAAAAATGAAGTTGATCTATATGTGTTGACACATAGAGATTGTCAATACATATAAGTCAAGTGAATAAAATCAAATTTCTTAATAATATAGATACTAGGATATGTTAAGAAACAAACAAAGCTATACATATGTATGCTTATTTATATAGTGACAAGTATGGCTGCATACAAAAAAGCCTGGAAGGAAACCCACCAAACCTCCACAGAGAGGCGTGTGATGGGGGAAAGGACGAAGCCCAAAAGAACACCGGCACATGTTCATGTATTACTTATACAATTACGTGTATTTCTTCTAGCAAAATGCATAACAGAGGGAGGCTGGGCCAAGCCATCCAGGTTCTCCAAACAGAACTCGTAAATCAAGCTCGGAGGGGGGCTAACTAGGAGGTAATGCCATCACTTGTTCAGCTGGATACCGTCTCCCCTGGCCCTGCTCTAACACAATTAGAAAGGCCCCACTGAGAGCACAGACTTCTGGTCTCAGAGCCAAGAAACCAGCTTCCCAGCCAGGGAGCAAGAACTCACTTGAGTAAGTTGTGGAAGAGAATGTCAAAAGCTATGATGTGAAAATGGCTGATGGACACAGAGGCCTAAACTTAATTAAAGAACTGTGCATCCGTCGGCCTCTGGATCCCTCTTTGCCACTATCGCCACAGCACGTCCACCGTCCTTTATCTCCGCGAGGAACTGAGCAGGACAGAGTGCCTGCCAATGTCTGGGCTTCTTACATCATTGAAAGGAAAAGGCAAGTCACAAAAGGAGCCATATTGACTTATGTAAGACATGGCACAGGACAGAGAAGTTTCTCAGAGAAGAACAGCAAACTCACCGATTGCTAGGATTAACTGAAACCTCCCACAACTGCAGACTCCACCAAACCATGACATCAGGAAGTCTGGAAAGGCATCCAACTTCCTCTATTTATCAAGCTGGCTAAAACCCAGGGTAATACCAGCACAACCAGAAAAAAAGAAAAAAGCAAGAAGACTGTACAAGTGGTTTGGGTGGGAAGGAAATGATCTCTGTATGTACTTAGAGCCCTGCTCCAGCACCGAGGAAGCTCTCAGAGAGGCTGCATCCAGGAATTAGAACTCCTGTGCTCACAGCCTGCTCAGGGGCCCTGGGTGCTGACCACAGGGCCCACACATCCTGGAACAATCAGCAAAACAACGGGCAAAGGGCACAGGTAACAGCAGCCCCAGACAGTTTCCCACTGTCCTCTTGGGTAATGTGATGCTGGTCCAAGGAGGAACCAAAACAAAACAAAACAAAACCCAGTGACATGCAGCATCCTGAGGGCTCGGCGCTTCATTTACAACCTAATGATTGATCACTGGCCCAGACTGAGGGGCAGAGAGTGGCTCACACTTCCAGGCAATGACACCAACACCATGGAAGAAAGGACCAGAGGACAAAGGCCTTGATAAATTGAAAATGAGAGTAGAAATAAGCAAGGAGAAGCTTCTCCGCACTAGTAGGAAAAGCAAATTGCACAGACGGAGAGAATGGTGAAGGTTAGGCTTGTGGGCATATACAGGAGAAGGTCAGGGATATGCAGGTCTTGGCTGTAGAGTGGTAGGTATGGCCATCGAGGAACAAACAAGAATGGTTCTCAAACCTTGTGGTGGCCCCATTACTGATGGGAGCCCGTCTAAAAGGACCTTTACCTGCACAGACTGGTTTGTTCAGTTCTGGATGCCACCATTCAAGAGGAGTTAAATTGTGAGATGGCTCTGAAAGACTTCAAAGATAATTAATTCAACAAAACTTTACCAAATGCCTACTGTGTGCCAAAGAACAGGGCCGCTCTGTTTCGGTGTGCCAAGGGCACTTGGCCAAGAGGACCATTAGAGGCTGAATGCAGATGGCCAGGCTTTCTGGAAGCGCAGATGAACTGGCAGCGGGCTCTGTCACAGGCACAGCGGAAGCTCCAAGGAAGGGAACCTAACCTGTTGTAGGGAAACGGATCTGGGAGAGTTTCCTCAAGGAGATAACAGTCATGCTGCATCTTAAAGGATGTGCAACGCCCTTTACGTGAAGCGATGGGAATGGGCATTCCAAAGAGAGGAAAGTACCTGAACCAAGACAGAGTCAAAGACTGGCATGGAGTAGGCAGGGCTTAGAATCTGTTTGATGTTGCTGAAGCATAACAAGCAAATCAGAGAATGGCCAGAGGGGACCTGGAGGAAAGGAGCAGACAACCGATGGAACGTATTAAAATTTTAACCTGTGAATAGACTGGGAACAATCCACATTGCATGTCCACGTGGAGGTTACGATGGATTATGAATATCCACGATGTATACAAGGCCCTCTGAGAAAAAACCATTGCAGCGAGGTGGTTTTCGTCTCTGCCATGGGCACAAGGTGATGTCTAAAAGGTAGCTTAAACCACATTCCAAGGGATTTAAATTAACAAGAGGAAGAACGTCCTGATATGGAGCATTGTTCAACTGTAGAAGTGACGAAGAGAGCTTTTGGAATTGCTTTCCAAAACATCTAAGAAGATGACCTCTTGGTCACCCTGGTGAGGCTGCGTCAGAGATGGAATGAACCAGACCAGGGAAAGGAGCTGGTGGACCTCTTGCAACTGTTGGTCCGATGCTCTTTTTCTGCAGCACTGAACACTTTCTTTTCTCTCCTCCCCTCTCTCCAGTCTTCTCGTCCTCTCTTCCCTTCTACTCTCCTTGATCCCACAGTTTCCCTCTTTTCCTTCCCTCCCCTTACCTAGCTTAAGGCTTCCCAAATGTATCCCAGGGGATAGAATACTGCTGGTTACCTCTGCCCAGAGCTGGAGAAGAGGGTATTAAAGAGCACACAGTGAGGGACCCAGTTTCGAAGGACCCTGATCAGCAGACCCAACCCTCTGGGTGAGGCTACCACAGGCCTCAACCCAACATGGTGGAACTAAAGGTGTTTCAAAACTTAGGGCATGCCGGGACGTCCTTGGTGGCACAGTGGTTAAGAATCTGCCTGCCAATGCAGGGGACACGGGTTCAATCCCTGGTCCAGGAAGATCCCATATGCTTCAGAGCAGCTAAGCCCGTGTGCCACAACTACTGTGCCTGCGCTCAAGAGCCCACGAGCCACAACTACTCAGCCTGCACGCCACAGCTACTGAAGCCAACATGCCTAGAGCCTGCACTCCGCAACAAGAGAAGCCACCACAATGAGAAGCCCGTGCACTACCCCAACTAGAGGAAGCCCGCATGCAGCAACAAAGACCAAACGCAGCCAAATAAATAAATAAATATACCAATGAATTCTTTCTCAGAACGTTAATTTTCTATTTCACAAAAAGAACACCTATCGGGCTTCCCTTGTGGCGCAGTTGTTAAGAATCTGCCTGCCAACACAGGGGACATGGGTTTGAGCCCCTGGTCTGGGAAGATCCCACATGCCATGGAACAACTAAGCCCGTGTGCCACAACTACTGAGCCTATGCTCTAGAGCCCATGCGCCACAACTAATGAGCCCACGTGCCACAACTACTGAGCCCACGTGCCTAGAGCCCGTGCTGCACAACAACAGAAGCCACCTCAATGAGAAGCCCGCGCGCTGCAACGAAGACCCAACACAGCCATAAGTAAATAAATAAACAATTTTTTAAAAAACAGAACACTTATCTACTGGATTTTCTTAATGACAGTCTTATATTAAGCTGTATTCATACGAAGTTAACTAGAGGTGAACTTTTTTCCTTTGGTATGAAAACATTTCACCAGGAAAGCTGAATTTAGATAACTACCACCTCGTTAAATCAATCCCAACTGCCAAATCAAAACTACAATGAGGTATCGAGATCACTGAAGAAGTCAAAGAGGAAATCAAAAATACCTAGAGACAAATGACAATGAAAACACGACAATCCAAAACCTATGGGATGCAGCAAAAGCAGTTCTAAGAGGGAAGTTTATAGCTATACAAGCTTACCTCAAGAAACAAGAAAAATCTCAAATAAACAATCTAACCTTACACCTAAAGGAACTAGAGAAAGAAGAACAAACAAAACACAAAGTTAGCAGAAGGAAAGAAATCATAAAGATCAGAGCAGAAATAAATGAAATAGAACAAAGAAAACAATAGCAAAGATCAATAAAACTAAAAGTTGGTTCTTTGAGAAGATACACAAAATTCATAAACCATTAGCCAGACTCATCAAGAAAAAGAGGGAGAGGACTCAAATCAATAAAATTAGAAATAAAAACAGAGAAGTTATAACAGACACTGCAGAAATACAAAGCATCCTAAGAGACTACTAGAAGCAACTCTATGCCAAAAAAATGGACAACCTGGAAGAAATGGACAAATTCTTAGAAAGGTATAACCTTCCAAGGCTGAACCAGGAAGAAATAGAAAATATGAACAGACCAATCACAAGTAATGAAATTGAAACTGTGATTAAAGATCTTCCAACAAACAAAAGTCCAGGCCCAGATGGCTTCACAGGTGAATTCTCTCAAATATTTAGAGAAGAGCTAACACCCATCCTTCTCAAACTCTTCCAAAAAATTGCAGAGAAAGGAACACTCCCAAACTCATTCTATGAGGCCACCATCACCCTGATACCAAAACCAGACAAAGATACTACAAAAAAGAAAATTACAGACCAATATCACTGATGATTGTAGATGCAAAAATCCTCAATAAAATACTAGCAAACAGAATCCAACAACACATTAAAAGGATCATACACCATGATCAAGTGGGATTTATCCCAGGGATGCCAGGATTCTTCAATATACACGCAAATCAATCAACGTGATACACCATATTAACAAAGTGAAGAATAAAAACCATATGATCATCTCAATAGACGCAGAAAAAGCTTTTGACAATATTCAACACACATTTATGATAAAAACTCCCCAGAAAGTGGGCAAAGAGGGAGCCTACCTCAACATAATAAAGGCCATATACGACAAACCCACAGCAAACATCATTCTCAATAGTGAAAAACTGAAAGCATTTCCTCTAAGATCAGGAACAGGACAAGGATGTCCACTCTCACCACTATTATTCAACATAGTTTTGGAAGTCGTAGCCACAGCAATCAGAGAAAAAAAAAATAAAAGGAATACAAATTGGAAAAGAAGAAGTAAAACTGTCACTCTTTAAAGACAACATGATACTATACATAGAGAATCCTAAAGAGGCCACCAGAAAACTACTAGAGCTAATCAATGAATTTGGTAAAGTTGCAGGATACAAAATTAATGCACAGAAATCTCTTGCATTCCTATACACTAATGATGAAAAATCTGAAAGAGAAATTAAGGAAACACTCCCATTTACCATTGCAACAAAAAGAATAAAATACTAGGAATAAACCTACCTAGGGAGACAAAAGACCTGTATGCAGAAAACTATAAGACAGTGATGAAAGAAATTAAAGATGACACCAACAGATGAAGAGATATGCCATGTTCTTGGATTGGAAGAATCAATATTGTGAAAATGACTATACTACCCAAAGCAATCTACAGATTCAATGCAATCCCTATCAAATTACCAGTGGCATTTTTTACAGAACTAGAACAAAAAATCTTAAAATTTGTATGGAGACACAAAAGACCTCGAATAGTCAAAGCAGACTTGAGGGAGAAAAATGGAGCTGGAGGAATCAGACTCCCTGACTTCAGACTATACTACAAAGCTACAGTAATCAAGACAATATGGTACTGGCACAAAAACAGAAACATAGATCAATGGAACAGGATACAAAGTCCAGAGATAAATCCACGCACCTATGGTCAACTAATCTATGACAAAGGAGGCAAGGACATACAATGGAGAAAAGACAGTCTCTTCGATAAGTGGTGCTGGGAAAACTGTACAGCTACATGTAAAAGAATGAAATCAGAACACTCCCTAACACCATACACAAAAATAAACTCAAAATGGATTAGAGACCTAAATGTAAGACCGAACACTATAAAACTCTTAGAGGAAAACATAGGAAGAACACTCTTTGACATAAATCACAGCAAGATCTTTTTTGATCCACCTCCTAGAGTAATGGAAATAAAATAAAATAAAATAAGCAAATGGGACCTAATGAAATTTAAAAGCTTTTGCACAACAAAGGAAACCATAAACAATATGAAAAGACAACCCTCAGAATGGAAGAAAACATTTGCAAATGAATCATCGGACAAAGGATTAATCTCCAAAATATATAAACAGCTCAATATTTAAAAAATAAACAACCCAATACAAAAATGGGCAGAAGACCTAAATAGACATTTCTCCAAAGAAGACATACAGATGGCCAAGAAGCACATGAAAAGCTGCTCAACATCACTAATTATTAGAGAAATGCAAATCAAAACTACAATGAGGTATCACCTCACACCAGTTAGAATGGGCATCATCAGAAAATCTACAAACAACAAATGCTGGAGAGGGTGTGGAGAAAAGGGAACCCTCTTGCACGTTGGTGGGAATGTATATTGATACAGCCACCATGGAGAACAGTATGGAGGTTCCTTAAAGAACTAAAAAGAGAATTACCATATGATCCAGCAACCCCACTACCGGGCATATACCCAGAGAAAACCATAATTCAAAAAGACACATGCACCCCAATATTCACTGCAGCACTATTTACAGTACCCAGGTCATGAAAGCAACCTAAATGCCCAACGACAGACCAATGGATAAAGAAGGTGTGGTATATATATATGATGGAATATTACTCAGCCATAAAAAGGAACGAAATTGGGTCACTTGTAGAGACATCGTGGATCTAGAGACTGTCATACAGAGTGAAGTGAGTCAGAAAGAGAAAAACAAACATCGTATATTAACACATATATGTGGAACCTAGAAAATGGTACAGATGAACCAGTTTGCAGAGCAGAAATTGAGACACAGAGGTAGAGAACAAACGTATGGACACCAAGGGGGGAAAGCAGTGGGGGGCGGGGTGGTGGTGGGATGAATTGGGAGATTGGGATTGACATGTATACACTGATGTGTATAAAATGGATGACTAATAAGAAAATTAATAAATAAACATACACAGGTCATTTGTGAGTAAAAAAATTTTAAAAAAAATTATTGGGTCTCTTTGAACTCCAGAATTCAATGGACACCTCTTATAGCAATGGATCGTGATTGTTTACTAATAAAGGTCACTTGATATGGAATGCAGAAATTAAAAAAAAAAAAACTACAATGAGGTATGGAAGCAACCTAAATGTCCATCAACAGATGAATGGATAAAGAAGATGCGGCACATATATACAATGGGATATTACTCAGCCATAAAAAGAAACGAAATTGAGTTATTTGTAGTGAGGTGGATGGACCCAGAGTCTGTCATACAGAGTGAAGTAAGTCAGAAAGAGAAAAACAAATACCGTATGCTAACACATATATATGGAATCTAAAAAAAAAAAGGTTCTGAAAAACTTAGGGGCAGGACAGGAATAAAGATGCAGACGTAGAGAATGGACTTGAGGACACGGGGAGGGGGAAGGGTGAGCTGGGATGAAGTGAGAGAGTGGCATGGACATATATACACTACCAAACGTAAAAAAGATAGCTAGTGGGAAGCAGACGCATAGCACAGGGAGATCAGCTGGGTGCTCTGTGACCACCTAGAGGGGTGGGATAGG
>NW_021703779.1:16406984-16415875 GCF_005190385.1 Monodon monoceros
TCAAGGGGTTGAGAAGTAGACTCCGCCTTTTGCTAGGAGGAGCTGAGTTCTAGCCCTTCCCTTTGTGGGAGATTGCAAAACTGGCCAAAAATTCTCCCTATGCTAATATGCCTGTCCATTTGCAATGTGACCTCAGCTCCTCCTAGCAAAAGGCGGAGTCTACTTCTCAACCCCTTGAATGTGGGCCGGACTTGCACTTGCTCTGCCCAATGGGACATTGGCAAATGTGATACAAGCAGAAGCTCGAAAAGAGCTTGACCGCGGAAGTCTGTACTTTCTTGCTGCTCTTGGAACCTCGAGCCACTCTGTGAACAGGGAAACGAGCCTGAGCTAGCCTGCTGGATGGTGAAAGGCACGTGCCCAGTCACCACCATTGTTCCAACCCCCAGAACAGAGTCATCTAGCTGACTGGCAGGGGACTGAAGGGGTGTGAGTGAGCAAACTGACACCAGCAGGACCATCCAGCTGAGCCCAGCCCACACTGCACACTCCAGAACTGGGAACAAATGAAATGGCTGTGGCTTTATTTAAACCACCAAATGTTGGGGTGTTTTGTTACACAGAGAAAACTAACTTATGTACCTTCCTTCTTCCTTTCCATCCTCTTCATTCTTTCTCTTCCTCTCTGCCTACCTTTCCTCCCTTTCATTCTTTCTCTTCCTCTCTGCCTACATTTCCTCCCTTTCATTATTCCCCCCACGCTTCTTGCTTTCCTCTTTTCCTTCTGCAAGTACTACAAGTACCCGTTTAAGGACCCACTGGGTACAAAAGACACTGGCCCGGGCTAGTTCAAATTCAAGGCCTCATTTCCTTCTAGCCCACTCCCTCTGAGGCCCACATAAGCAGAGTCTATAGACACGGTCTCTGGGACTCACTCATAAAGTGATTCAGCAAGATGTTTCTGGGGACCGGCAGGCAAGAGGGTGGACTCCTGGCAGAGTTTGCAGTCCATCTCTGGGCATTTGTTGGTGATAATCTCCCTGGGAGAGTCATTTATCACAGTGACCTGCTAAGTAGACTACTGAAGCATTCCAGCCCTCCGCTCTTGACCGGTCAACTCCTTGCAACCAGACGGGAAGTACAATAAGAAAACAGGCCTTTCATGCCAGACACCCAAGGTTTAAGGGGCACAGCCCAAACCCCCTTCCCTCACCTGGCTGCCCAGCCTAAGCGACTGGAAGATACATTTATAACTGCAGGAAACAACACACTGTGAGTGGTAAAATGGTTAGATTTCCATTTCTTTACTATATGAATAAAAGAAAATCAATAGGATCATCTTGCTAATGACATCAAACCACTCAGTACAACTCAGAAGCCAGAAGGTTATTTCTTAAAACGCTTTTTTTCCTCTTCCACATTTATAGTCCATACTTGATTCCCACTCTAACTTATTTTTTCCCCTGAATGATGTTTTTTCAGACTTTTTAAAAGCTTACTTTTCCCTGGTGTCCTGGAACCTGTCATTTGTTTGTGGTTACAACATTAATGTTTAGAAAGGGCAAATGAGATGTCAGGGTTGGATAAATGTTCACTTTTTTTTTTTTAATGGTGTTTTAAATGGAACTCTTTTCTCCCTAGGACTCCCTGCACAAGTTCACTTCTTCTCTAGGTGCATGTGTGAACATATTTTGAAACTGACCACCAACTGTCTGTCAGGTACAGAGATTTTAATGGCTTCCATCAACAAGAATAAATCGAAAGTATACCCTCTGGAACACATTTCTAGGATTTTTCTCGATTTCTCAATGCCATCTTCTGGAAGAGCAGAGGAAGACTTTATTGCCTCAACTGTCTTCCAATATCTCCCTTCCCATGTTCCAAAACTGTCTATAGAACCTCCCTGTTTTTCTTTTGTTTTTTAGGGTTTTTTGTGGTACGCGGGCCCCTCACTGTTGCGGGCCTCTCCCCTTGCGGAGCACAGGGTCCAGACGCGCAGGCTCAGCGGCCATGGCTCAGGGGCCCAGCCGCTCCGCGGCATGTGGGATCTTCCCAGACCAGTGCACGAACCCATGTCCCCTGCATCTGGCAGGCGGACTCTCAACCACTGCGCCACCAAGGAAGCCCGAACCTCCCTATTTAAAGAGAACTATTTGCCCTCCTTCTCATCTGTTCTTGATAGTAATAATCCCTTCCATTTGTATGGTGATTTATGGTAGACAAAAGGCCAAGAGGTAATCAACCACCAAGACCACAGATGACAAAATGGCATTCTGTAGTCCCCTCCCCACACAAAGGAAAGCAGGTTCAAGGAGAATATAAATTAGAAAAGGAGATCAAAACCAAGGAGGGGAATTAGAAAACAAATAACACGGTCATAAGGCCTTCACATTTGTATTATCAAATATCAAACCACAAACATGGCTCTCTGGTGCCCAGAGAGAAAAGGAATCACGTTCCATGCTGAACTCATCCATGAAGAGGAGAAAACACAATCCTTGAAGGAAGCAAAGTTTTTCCTTGTAACTAGTCCTTAACTGAATCTGCTCAGGGCTTGGCCATACTCACGATCACCACCTCCTCTCTTCCCAGCCTCTCTCGAACTGATTTCAAATAGGCTTTTGTGCTACTCTTATCAAGGTCGCCCAGGACTCCCACCTCACCTAACCCAGCAGTCACTTCTCAGTCCTAGGCTAAATCCTCCTGTCAGCAGCCTTGGACGTTTGATCACATCATCTACAGGAAGTTGTGGCTCCTAATTAAGACTCTCTTCTAAATGGAGGCCGGTCCATATTTGCACAGGGAAAGGATAAAGGGGTATGTTCTGGGAAGGCAAGAAACATCTTCACTCAACCCCTATGCGCAGATGAACAGTGTTATAAAATGCGCTCTAGTCCTAAGAGCAGTGCTTTGAGGACACAAAGATGGGAGTGACTGACTCTTTTTGTGTTTGGGAAGTGGAAGACAGAGAAATGTGTTCCATATCAGAGGGACTGAAGGAGAGGATGCCCTGTTAAAGCTTGTCTAGAGTAGGACTCCTCTCCTACCCTCAAAGTTCTTAATTTCTGATTAATAACCAAAAGATCACCTCTCAAGGCTTGTTTTTTTTGTAAGGCACTGCAACCCATTAAAGATACAAATTTCAATGACTGTGGTCATTAACAGACGAGTGTGGCTCCATTGATCAGATCAGCTTTGCTGGTGAGTAGGGATCCCACAGGCAGGGATGACTGGGGAGAGCCCATTGAGGTCAGGCACAGACAACACAGGGGCACTGAGCTGGGAACCTGCTGTTAGCTCAGTGAGGGCAAAGGGAGAGGGATGGGGAAGAGACCCCCAAGGAGGCTTTGCCTACATTATAGGTTTAGGTTTGCTGGGCTGGTCCTTAGAAACCAGAAGTCAGTGCCATTCCAAGCAGCTCTCCTACATCCAGGAAAACCTCCCACTTGCTAGCTGGTCTTCTCATTTTTTTCCCTTCCTCATCAGGATGTTCTCTTAAAGCATCAACACTACCTGCTCCTTTTGTTTACATTGCCTTCAAGTGACTCTACTTGGCTCCACCAGAAGTGGAATTATTTTTTCAGACTGTAAAAAATAATGGCGTAAAGTAGGGTGGGGAAAGCCTCCGATGGTGGAAACTCCTCTCTCACCGGGGAATTTTGCTATGACACCGAGCCCTGGCCTCACACCAGAGCAAGGCCATGCACTTTCTTCTTCTCTTTTTAGTGTTCCCCTCTTTGACCCGCCCAGGGCTGCAATTCGTCAGGGTGTTTTTCCAGGTGACCTGGCTAACAACAATGTGACAGATTCAGTGGTTTTCATTCACAGCCCCAGTGGAGTCCTCCTCCAAAAACTGCAAAACTGGACACACGAACAGCCTATAAAAAAATCCTACCTCCCACAAGTGTCTGGACACTGCCTCTTCCCTAATGACCCTCCAGCAATCATGCAGCACCGGGGGCTTTGCAGTATTTTTTTTTTTAATGATTTTTCCAAAACCAAGGTGTTCCAAGTGGTGAGAGAGTATTATTTTTTTCCCTTGCAGCAAGAGTCTAACTCCCCGGATAGTTTCTGAAAACTGGATCAGACCACATGAGTGGTCCCAGAGCTACTCACTTGCCACCAGACCTCAAAGTCTCCTTGAACCATGAGGCGCACTGGGCCTGCCTGTTATAAGGTCTGTAACTCTCTAATACACTGCAAGGAAAGCCATGTGATATCATGTGTGGGCCAGTTGGTTTGACCTTGAACTCTATGAGGGGTCAGCAAACTTGATAGTAGAAAGGCCACTCTGCAGAAGCAGCTCCTGTAAGTCCTTCTGCCACCCAGACCTCAAGCAACAGTTGGGGGGGGGGGGGACAGCAAGACATTTTTACTGAGTCCTGATGAGAATGAATATGAAATTTTAGCCTACCACAAGCTGCAGGATGAAGTCGTCTCAGGTATTTAATGCCTCACCACCTCAGATTCCTTATCCATAAAATGGGAATAATCATCATATTTGTGTCCTAAAATTCTTGCAAAGGAGTAGTAAGTACAGGAGGAGTGCTCAGCATAGAGTATGGCTCACAGTACATGCTCAGAAAATGTAGCTATTGCCTTATTGCCATCATCCACTGCTCAGGTGTGTCAGGCACTCGGTTGATTGCTTCATCGGCCTGGGCGGCACGTGAAATTGAACGAGCTTCTCTAGCAGAGACTAGAGAAGCCTGGGCGGCGGGCACGCTGCCCTTCCTGCGCTCTTTCCTCCCTGGCCATCCCACCTTGCAGGCCCTCTTCCCCCTCCTGCCCTGTGCTCTTCTCCTCATCCCCACCCTATCACCACTGCCCCCTACCCCCCAAGACCGCAGCTAACATCCCTCTTGATCTCCGAGTGTGAAGGTCTTAATGAGCTTCCTGTCTCAAAAGGCACTGGTACTTGAAACCAACTCAGATGGTTGAATTGATGACTCTGCCATTTGTTAAAGGAATTGGGGGCCTGAGGGAGAAAGTGAGGATGATATTTGTGGGGCCAAGGCCATCTTTTAGGGCTTCATTCTCTCGCAGCTGAGAACCCGGCACACGGGTCGTCCCCATCCTGGACCCCTGCGCGGTGGGCGAGTGTGCGCCGCCAGGCTCAGTGGACTCCCCATTCAACAAATGTTTAGTGAGTAAATACCATGTGCAAGGCACTACGTGAGGCACTAGGAACACAGTGGTGAGCAAGACAGATACAACTGTGCCCTTCTGGTACTTACATGCTGGTGGGGCACTCAAATAAAAATGTAAACGAACAAATGTATGAAACAATTACAAGTTTTAAAGAGGGCTGTGGAGCAAACACGGAGCTGAATTATATTCTTGGAGGAGAGAGTGACACACAAAGAATGTGCAACTTGCTCTATATTATAAAGGAAGTCAGCAAATAAAAAGTATGCCACCACATGATCCTTTCTATTAAGGCGTTTACATTGGCAAGAGTCGGACTAACACACTGCCAACACGCCAGGAAACCTTAATTCCAAGTGGGGAAACTTGCCGTCTCACTCAGCTGCTCTGCCACGTTTTTTTCTTTACTTCTGGGGCTGAGACCAGGCTGGACCAGTATTGCTTTGATATTTTCTCTCAGACCAGTTTCAGATGAAAATATGAAGAAAAGTTTATCTTAAAGGAATCAAAATTTTAATACTTACAGAACATAGGAAATCTTCATTTGCTTATAAGTTGTTTAGCTAAAGTTCTATGATTAGACTAGAAAATGCATTCCCTCTAGAGCTGGTGTAAAATCGCTTTCTTCTTAATACACCCCAAAATGACAACCCTGGGGGAGGGGTGGGACTATGGGTGGATTATATTTGTTTCACTGTGGTTTTCTGTAATTTCTCAAATTTTAACAATAAAGCTACACTATTTTTAAAAACAGAAAAATAAATCTCACAGGCATAGTGTATTTGGGTTTCTTTTCTTTCTATCCAACAGCAAAACAAAACTACACTAAAAATATTATTAGCCGCTCAATAAAATCTACATGTTCTCAGTAGTAAGTATTAGGTAGAAAACCAGGTAGGGAGAAGCAGGGAAGTAGACACGAAGTGTATGGGAGGGCATGGCAAATTAGAGAAGTGGCCTGTGAAAGCATCATGAGGAGATGACATCTGAGCAAAGACCCGCCAAAGGAGATCAGGGAGTGAGCCCGGACGCTCGCGGGGGCATGAACACTGCAGATGGAGGGCTCTGTGCCCTAGAAGAAGGATCCTCCATCACCTGTTAACCCAGACAAAGTCGCTTCAGACGGCAACCAGTCTGGACTTAATGGAATCAAAAACTGAGTCAGAAGAAAACTAAGGGATGAGTAGGCACAACATTGAGATAAGAAACCACTGCCACAGGCTATGGCCAGGCAGGATTCTAAGTCCTTTATTTGTACTAACTCATCCCAGTGACAACCCTAGCTAGGGTACGTATATAATTTAATGTCCAGACTGGAGCACCTGAGAGTAAAATGAGACACTATTAATAAACGCAGAGAAAATAGGCATAAACCAGGGTTGCCTCAGGCAAACTGGGATGTATCACCCCCGTACCCAGAGGCATATTATTATAACTGCTTTATAGAAAAGGAAACTGTCGCAAGGCACAGAGGTCACAGAGGTAAGTGGCAGAGTGAGGATTTGAACTTGGGCAGCCAAGCTTTACAGCCCACACTCTTGATGCCTACGTAGTACTGCCTTTCTGTGTTGTGTACGCTAGGAAGCTCCCGGTGCTAAAAAGCTGGGTTTTATTTATCATCAGGAGCAGGTGATTAGGCTGGAAGAAGCACCAGCTTTTAGAATTAAACATCACCACTTTACAAGCGCAGCAGCCCTGGACAACCTCAGTAACCTCTCCAATTCAGTCACCTATAAAACAAAGCTACTTAGACCTCTCCCAACACCTCTACCACACTCCAATGAGGCAGCGTCTGTAAAGATGATTTGGAAGCTGAACAGTGTGACATGCATATTAATTCTAAAAAGTTATCATATATAAAAATCTGCATTTTCTCTGCAAAGGGCCAAATAGTAAATATTTGCAGCCCATATGGTCTCTGTTCCAACTAATGAACTCCACAGACAACATCTAAATGTATGGGTGTGGCTGTGTGCCAATAAAACTTTATTCACAGGAAAAGGTGGAAGGTCACAGGCCAAAGTTAGCCAACTCCTGACCTAGAGAAATGCTATTTAAAACTGAAGCCCCTCAATGCTCCCTGTGCCTCTCTTCTGATTCATTTTCCTCTATAGATAGCACTAATCACCATCTAACATAATGTGTATTTTATTTACTTATTATCTGCTTTGCCCACTAGAAAATAAGCTTTGTTGAAGGCTGAGGTTTTGTCCTTTGGGTTCACTGTTGAGTCCCCAGTGACTAGAAGGTTGCCTGGCACATAGTAGGAACTTTAGAAATACTTGTTGAAAGAGTACATGGATGAATGAATGGAGAGATTTTGAAGGAGTTGGACATACTATTGGGGAAGAAGGGAAAATCCATGGCAAGTTAAAAAAGGAAACAGAGAAAAAGGATGATATCTGGAAACCTACGGAAAGAAAAACTACTGCAAATGAACTCAAACTCAACTTTGCAGTTCCTTGTAGGCAAAGGGAAAAAGGATTATTTCCAAAACCGATTTTGTGGGTTGTGAACATTTGGAAGAACTAAAGCCTTATAAAACAATTTTCAAAAGAGCTGGTTAAAATCTAAATGAATTATTGGCTTGATTTAAGTTTAGTTAAGAGAATAGCTTGAGGTTTGCTGCAGATCAACTAATTATGAGTGTGTGTGAGTGTGTGTGTGCATGTGTGTGCATGTTTAATCTCTCCTCTTCCACTACCCTGCCAAATGTGGGTTCAGTTTGTTCACTGGGAGTGGTCTGGGGAGTGGTAAGGAATTAATTCAGCAGACTTGGCAGGGAAACATACATACTTGTCCCTAGTTTAGTTCAGGGCTTGGCAAATTGTAGTGTCATTCTTCCTGATTTTTCTTCATAGTTCAACTCAAGCTCAAGGTTAACATCAAAATATTGATTAACTGAATAAGTACATTTTTAAAGAGAGAAGGGTTCTTTATATACAGTGCTTTATGCTGTCTTTCAAATCAAGATCTGTGTAACACAATCAACTGAACAACCTGATGTTTGCTAGAAGAAAATACGACTTCTCTTCTACAAAAGCAAGTTTGCATATCTAATGCACAGCTCACAACCTAAACAATATTCCACTTCCCAGGCACAGTGCTTAGCAAAAGTTTGGCTTAGCATAAACAACACTGGCAAGACTCTTCTAAAGAACTCTGATGCTGAATCCTCTATTCTGGTGCAGTCAGCTCAATGTTTGAGTGCCTAACGCGTGCCAGCAAGGAGTGAGGCTGAAGAACTTCGTTGTTAGGCTCACGCGTAATCATTTCATTTCATCCTTAACTTCTTAAAGAAATAAATTTCCACTTACTGATTGATTTAACATGGTAACTGTAAAAAGAGCACTGGATTTGGAGTCAAAAGATTTGGCTAAAGGACTGAAGAAATGAAGGAAAAGGAATAGAATGAAAAAAGAAAGAACATGAAAATGAAGAAAGGAAATGAACCCAAGAAAAAAATGAAGAAGGGGAAGAAAAAGGTATGAAGTTCCGATTCATGACATGGAAGACTCTTGAAAACATGAGGCTAAGTGAAAGAAGCCAGACACAGAAGGCCAAATACTGCATGATTCCATTTACATGAAATCTCCACAACAGGCAAATCCATAGAGACAGAAGGTAGATGGGTGGCTGCCAGAGTCTGTGGGGAGGAGGGGAAAACAGGCAGTGACCGCTAATGAGTGCAGGGCTTCTCTTTCAGGTGATGAAAATGTTCTGGAATTAGATGGTGGTGATGGCTATACAACTTTGTGAATATACTAAAAACCACTGAATTGTACACTTTAAAAGGGTGAATT
>NW_021703779.1:16415975-16421607 GCF_005190385.1 Monodon monoceros
TTTTTTTTTTTTACATTCCATATATATGTGTTAGTGTATGGTATTTGTTTTTCTCTTTCTGACTTACTTCACTCAGTATGGCAGACTCTATGTCCATCTACGTCACTACGAATAACTCAATTTCGTTTCTTTTTAAGACTGAGTAATATTCCATTGTATGTATGTGCCACATCTTCTTTATCCATTCATCTGTTGATGGACACTTAGGTTGCTTCCATGTCCTGGCTCTTGTAAATACAGCTGCAATGAACATTGTGGTACATGACTCTTTTTGAATTATGGTTTTCTCAGGGTATATGCCCAGTAGTGGGATTGCTGGGTCATATGGTAGTTCTATTTTTAGTTTTTTAAGGAACCTCCTTACTGTTCTCCATAGTGGCTGTATCAATTTACATTCCCACCAACAGTGCAAGAGGCTTCCATTTTCTCCACACCCTCTCCAGCATTTATTGTTTGTAGATTTTTTGATGATGGCCATGCTGACAGTGTGAAGTGATACCTCATTGTAGTTTTGATTTGCATTTTTCTAATTATTAGGGATGTTGAGCATCCTTTCATGTGTTCGTTGGAAATCTGTATAATTTCATCAGAGAAATGTCTATTTAGGGCTATTGCCTATTTTTTGATTGGGTCGTTTGTTCTTTTGATATTGAGCTACATGAGCTGCTTGTATATTTTGGAGATCAATCCTTTGTCTGTTGTTTCATCTGCAAATATTTTCTCCCATTCTTAGGGTTGTCTTTTCGCCTTCTTTATAGTTTCCTTTGCTGTGCAAAAGCTTTTAAGTTTAATTAGGTTCCATTTGTTTATTTTTGTTTTTATTTCTATTTCTCTAGGAGGTGGGTCAAAAAGGATCTTGCTGTGGTTTATATCATAGAGTGTTCTGGCTAGGTTTTCCTCTGAGAGTTTTATAATGTCTTTAATCCATTTTGAGTTTATTTTTGTGTATGGTGTTAGGGAGTGTTCTAATTTCATTCTTTTACATGTAGCTGTCCAGTTCTCCCAGCAACACTTATTGAAGAGGCTGTCTTTTCTCCATTGTATATTCTTGCCTCCTTTATCAAAGATATGTGCGTGGGTTTATCTCTGGGCTTTCTATCCTGTTCCATTGATCTATATTTCTGTTTTTGTGCCAGGACCATACTGTCTTGATTACTGTAGCTTTATAGTATAGTCTGAAGTCAGGGAGCCTGATTCCTCCAGCTCCGTTTTTCTTTCTCAAGACTGCTTTGGCTATTCGCAGTCTTTTGTGTTTCCATAAGAACTGTGAAATTTTCTGTTCTAGTTCTGTGAAAAATTCCATTGGTAGTCTGATAGGGATTGTGTTGAATCTATAGATTGTTTTGGGCAGTGTAGTCATTTTCACAATGTTGATTCTTCCAATCCAAAACATGGTCTATCTCTCCATCTGTTTGTATCAACTTTAATTTCTTTCATCAGTGTCTCATAGTTTTCTGCATACAGATCTTTTGTCTCCTTGGGTAGGTTTATTCCTAGGTATTTTATTATTTTTGTTGCAGTGGTTAATGGGAGTGTTTTCTTAATTTCTCTTTCAGATTTTTCATCATTAGTTTATAGGAATGCGAGAGATTTCTGTGCATTAATTTTGTATCCTGCTACTTTACCAGATTCATTGATTAGCTCTTGTAGTTTTCTGGTGGCATCTTTAGGATTCTCTATGTACAGTATCATGTCATCTGCAAACACTGACAGTTTTACTTCTTCTTTTCCAATTTGGATTCCTTTTATTTTTTTTTCTTCTCTGATTGCTGTGGCGAAAACTTCCAAAACTATGTTGAATAAGAGTGGTGAGGGCTTCCCTGGTGGCGCAGTGGTTGAGAGTCTGCCTGCTGATGCAGGGGACACGGGTTTGTGCCCTGGTCTGGGAAGATCCCACATGCCACAGAACGGCTAGGCCCGTGAGCCATGGCCGCTGAGCCTGCACATCCAGAGTGTGTGCTCCGCAATGGGAGAGGCCACAACAGTGAGAGGCCCATGTACCGCAAAAAAAAAAAAAAAAAAAAAAAAGTGCAAACCATAAAAGAAAAAAAGAAGAAATTTGACTACATTGAAAGACCTTTATCAGAAAACACCATAAAAAGTGAAAAATAAGCCACAGACTGGGAGACATTATCTATAACATATATCACTAAAAATCAGGATCCAGAACATATAAAGAACATCTACAAATCAATTTTTAAAAATACAGATAAACTGATAGAGAAAAATAGGCAAGAAACTTGAACTAGAATTTCACGAAGATGAAACTTAGTCAGTGAACACTAGTACTGAGAGAAATGCAAATCACAACAAAAGGAGATAAATATCATACCTATCATCTTAGCGATATTCAAAAGTCTGACTATGCTAAGTGTTGGCAAGGATGCTGAGCAACAGGAAGTCTCTTACACGGTTGCTTAGGAAAGTAATCTGGCAACAACTAGTACAGTTGAAGAGGCACATAACCTACCACCCAGTACTCCCATTCCTGAATATAATCCCTACAGAAATATTTATATATTAGCACAAGGAAACATGTTCAAGGCTGTTCATAGCAGCTTCATGTTTAACAACAAAATCTGAAGCAATTTAAATGACCATCAATAGAAGAACGTACAAATAGATTATATATTTACACAACAGACTACTACAGAGCAAAGAAAAAGAAATGAGCTAGAGCTACATGTAGCAACGAGGACACATCTCACAAAAAAAAGACACTGAAAATTAAAGCTGCAGAATAATATGAGGGTAAAAAAGATACCAATCATATAAAGTTCAAAAGCATGCAAGTAGCATTTTCTCTTGCTTAGGGACATATTCATATATAAGTATAAAGAAATATATGAGACAATGAACACCAGTTTCAGGACAGTGCTTACCTCTGTGCACTTTTTGAAAGCTAATGTACGGCCAGGGTTAAAGACTTCTAGATGACACCATTGATGGAGCAGGTCCAAAGGAGATGGAATTCCATGCACTTTCCTTAGCAGAACTGAAACAGCACTGACCCACCCTCTATGGGTCCCCCTAGGAGCAAAGGCCACATGGGGTCAAAGCCATATGCCCGACTCATACACAGTGTTCTGATTAGCTGAGCTAATTATCCACAAGCAGCCGATCCCAGCAATAAGAAGCCACGAAAAGGGCTCACTTTACCTCAGGTACCATTTTGATGTTAGCGTGGGAGAAGGATGAAGTGCTAAAATGGAAATATCCTGGTTGATAAAGGATTACCATTCAGTAACAAGCAGTAACCAAGACTTTATCAATATCGGGGCTTCCCTGGTGGTGCAGTGGTTAAGAATCCGCCTGCCAATGCAGGGGACACGGGTTCGAGCCCTGGTCCCGGAAGATCCCACATGCTGCGGAGCAACTAAGTCCATGCACCACAACTACTGAGCCTGCGCTCTAGAGCCCGCGAGCCACAACTACGGATCCCGCGTGCCACCACTACTGAAGCCCACGCGCCTAGAGCCTGTGCTCCGCAACAAGAGAAGCCACTGTAAGGAGAAGCCCGCGCACTGCAACGAAGAGCAGCCCCCGCTCACCACAACTAGAGAAAGCCCGCACGCAGCAACGAAGACCCAACACAGCCAAAAATAAATGAATTAAATAATTTTTTAAAAAAGACTTCATCAATATCACAGTTAATATGAAAATTATCCCATACATAACTTCATCTTTGATGATTCAAAAAGTACTTTAGGCTCCAATGACACATAAGAATCTTTACTACAAACAGCTGTTGTCATTACACATAATTTGTTGGCTAATAAAAAGTGTTGACAGAAGGCTGGAAAAACCAATGAGAGGTTGTACTTCTACTTCTCCCTTTGCAGAGAGACAATAAGACTCCCTCTTTATCATTATTTTAACATTTTATTTGTTATTTATTTATTTTTGGCTGCAACATTTAAACATTCTCTTGTTGCTCTGCAACAAGAGAAGCCACAGCAATGAGAAGCCTGCGCACCGCAACGAAGAGTAGCCCCCGCTCCCTGCAACTAGAGGAAGCCTGCGAGCAGCAATGAAGACCCAACGCAGCCGAAAATAAATAATATAAATAAAAAATAAATTTATAAATAAATAAATAAAAATAAAAGGCAATGTCTTTCAAATTGTTCATAGATCCAAGAAAGCAACGTTAAGTACTCAGTTCTTTGATCTTAAGGGTTATTTTGCAGGAACTGATAAAATAATTCTGAGGACTTGAACAGGCCTTGGCAAAGTTAACAAAAAGACACTGCTCCGAGAAAACCAACTTTCATTTTAGTACCCTTTCTCTCCTCTAGATGGGGCCCATTCCCAACTTGCAGGTACCCAGTGGCCTCCTACTTTTTGAACCCTACCTGCTCTCAGGAGCCGACCTCATATCAAGACACATCAACCAAATTCTGTGCCCATTTACATTTTAACAACTCTTTAAACCAAAGAAATGAATCTCAAATTGTGGAATTTCAGGATTCAGCTAGATGAATGGAGGGGTTGGGGGGGAAGCTGGGCACAGTTACTGCTATGGACTGGACTGTGTCTCTCCCCCCACAAATTAATATGTTGAAACCTTAACCTCCAGCATGACTGTATCTGGAGACAGGGTCTCTAGGTGATAATTAAGGTTAAATGAGGTCATAAGGGTGGGACCCTAATCTAATAGGGCTGTGGCCTTATAAGAAGAGAAAGATTCCCTCCCTCCCTCCTTCCCTCCCTCTTCCCCCCCCCCCCCGCCCCTCTCTCTCTCAGGGAAGCAGTCACCTAGCCATCCATCCTTGATGTTTTCATGGATGTTTACATTAAAGACAGTCCTACTGATGTAGTGTGTACTCTTAAAATACCAAATCCAAAGGAACAAGGGTCTCTAATCAGGAACCCCAAGAGGCCCAAACAAAGACATGGGTGTTCAGCCTGGTGGGCAATGCACCCTGGCAGGGGTACAGCAAGATTGTGAGCAATCCATTCTAGAGTGCCAGGTCAGGCTACCCTCCCAAATATCCCTGCCTGGTGGGGGTTCCCATCATACAAGGAACCACAGAAAGGGGAGCGCTGCATACAAGGTCTTGAGGGGAAAAGGCACACTTCTGAACATATAGAAGGGCTAAGATCCCCCATTTGAGTACAGGCAGTTCTAAAATGCACTCAGAAGTTTAAATTATGCCAAGGTTTGGATCCATTTCCAGTCTGGGGAAGAAGGCAGGAGGAGGGGGACAAGCTAAAGACACGGCTATGAGAAGCACTGATCATTGGTGCAAAGCTTGGAGAACAGGGGTGGTACGTCCCTGAAACTTAAAGTCAGGAGCCTCCATGCAGTAAACTGAAGGTCCAAGAAAGGACTCCTTGTCCCAAAGGGCTGGGCAGAGAACTCACAACAGAGAACCCCAGGGAAGGAGGCCTACGGAAAGGAGCATGGAAGTAGGAAGCAGCCAGGATGAGGGTTGCAGGGGCCACAGGATGTGCTCAGGGCTCTGAGGCAGAACTCAGAGATACATGCCCCTGGTCAGGAGTCAGAAAGACAAGAATCAGCTCTGCTAGGGACCCCAGATATCAACTCTGTTGACAGTCCAGGAACACGGAAGCACGCTCTCCATGATCGGGCTTATTTCCAGCCATCTGAATGGTTGGTGTCATGCCAACA
>NW_021703779.1:16421707-16423259 GCF_005190385.1 Monodon monoceros
AAACCCCCCTAGGACAAACCCAAGGGGCTCCTGGGTTTTCTTGTAATGGGGCCTTATTAAAACGAACAAAAGTACTTCCTGACTGTTGGCCTCAAAGAGCCTTGCCATAGCTTGGGTTCCTCCAGAAGGTAACTCTGAGGCAAAGATTCGAGAGCAAGCGATTTATTTAGGACGTGATCCCAGGACACAGGAGAACAGGGAAGAGAGACGGAGGCAGGAAGGCAGCTAATACAGGTGTTACCACTGGGGGCAGCTGAGTCTCAGTCCTGGGGAGCTCTGGGAGCCAGCGCAGACCGTCCATCCGTCTCAGTGGTCCTGCTCATGGGCAAGGAGCTGGGCTCTTTATCTACCAGCTTTCATCAGGCGCTGGCTGAGGGCTGCTCCCGGGGTGGGCTGGGGATTGTTAATTCCCCAGCCCTCCAGGCTGCCACATGGGCGGGCAGAGAAATGCACAGCTAGTGGCTGGAAGGGGGCCGGTGTGTACCGCAGTGCTCGGCACCGGGATGTTGAAACGGACACCCAGTCTCTGTGGAATGAACGAGGAAGTACAAGGCACTGAAGCCAGGGGAGAAGAGAGCGGCTTCGTGCCTGCCTTGCCCCACTCCTTCCTCCAGGTCAGTACCTGGGATTAAGTGTGCTCGCGCGCGTAAGGGCGGGGGTTGGGGTGTGGGTGTGTGTGTATGTTGGTTTGGCGTGCTTTTGAGGAGTGCAGTCGTTTTTCTTCAGGTGTTCGGAATGTTTGAGGAGAGACTAGGTGAGGGGAGATTGAAAGGAGTTGCTACTTGAGATTTAAAGAAACATCCAAAGAGCACTGGGCTTTTGTGGCTCTAACGGGGACAGCACACACCTGGTTCTTCAGCCCGCACTGGGAGGCCAACCCGAGAGGCACTGGGGCAGGGATGACCCCTGAATGGGCAACCGACCAAGGTCTCATGTAAACCCGGCTGTGCTCTAAAGCCTCTCTATTCAAAGTGTGGTCCCCCAAAAATCAGGCATCTTCCAGCCCCATCCCAGAACCCCAGAATCCGCATCTGCCTTTCAACAAGATCCCCAGCTGATTGATGTGTACATCTGAAAAGCAGTGCCACAGATAATAGTATTCGCTGTGTTCTCCACATAAAGAGTACATTCAGCGGCTGTGACTCCTACCAAAATCAGATGGAAGGTATTTGCTCGATTTCAGGCTATATTTGCTCTATTCAGCTTGTCCAGTTAACTTCAGATTTGCTGAATGGAATAAGTTAATGCAGTCTGGGACAAAGGGAGATAATAATGTCAACCTGCGGACCTGGGTGTAATCACAACACAATAAAGCATACTTTAGTTTTTCAAAACCGCTTTCATTCACTTTGTTCTTCCCTTTTTCCCCCCTTGGCAAAATTAGGAATCAGTGCTTAATAAGCCTGTACCACTCCAGGACTATTCGGGTGGGGTAAACCTTTGCCTCAATAACTGCAAAATACATTTGACAGTTCCAGGAGTGCTTTTCATTCCAAAACAATTACGTGTGTGTGTGTGTGTGTGTGTGTGTGTGTGTGTGTGTGTGTGTGTG